>NC_137788.1:116177440-116682440 GCF_963383645.1 Muscardinus avellanarius
CAGGGGCATCCTACCTCTGAGCTACACCCCTGCCCTATTTTTTATTCTTTATTTTGAAACCAGGTCTCACTGAGTTGCGGAGGGCTGCACTAAGTAGCTGAGGCTGTCCGCGAACTGCAATCCTCCTGTCTCAGCTTCCCAAATGCTGGGATTACAAGCATGCGCCACCATGCCCGGCTTTATTGTTTATTTGTTTGTTTGTTTATTGTGGTACTGGGGTTCCTGGAAGCCTTTCTACTGCCAGGCTACACTCCCAGACCTATTTTTCATATTTTTATTTGGAAACAGGGTCTCTTAAACCAGCGTGGCTGGCTTCAAACCTGTGTGATCCTCCTGTCTCTGCTTCCCAAGTGCAGGGATTACAAGCGTGCACCACCAGCTTGGGTATTTTTTATTTTGAAATAGGGTCTCACTAAGTGGTGAAGGGCCTCAGCAAGCAGCTGAGGCTGGCTGCGAACCTGCGATCCTCCTGTCTCAGCCTCCCAAGAACTGGGATTACAAGCATGCACCGCCGCACCCGGCAGCTGCTGCTGCTTCTTCTTCTTCTTCTTCTTCTTCTTCTTCTTCTTCTTCTTCTTCTTCTTCTTCTTCTTCTTCTCCTTCTCCTTCTCCTTCTCCTTCTCCTTCTCCTTCTCCTTCTTCTTCTTCTTCTTCTCCTTAAGAATGTCTTGGCTGCTTGCTGTGAGGTGTGATTGTTACGGGCATGGGTGGATAGCACTGAGAAGGAACTGTGAGCAGTAAACAAAGAGAGAAGAATTCTAAGTCTGTCGAATCATCCTCGAGTGGCTGAGATGGAATGTCCGAAAAAGCTCCAAGGAGCTAAACCTGAGATCCTGCAGTGCAGGTTCCTGTAGCGCCCATTCGAGTGACTAAGTCAGAATAATCTCCCAAGATTGGTCCAGCCAGACCAGCCGCTGTATTTCCTTGATGTCTTGAGACTACAGAGAACCAAGGCTCCTGGGGATGACACTCCTGAGACTGGTACCCTATGCTCTGGGGGGAGGGAACAGACCATTGTCATAAGGCTGGCGTCTGTCATCCTGGGATGAATGGTACTCACCTGGCACCTGCTGAACACCTGATCACATGAGGAAGAGGAAGGGGAGGGGCGGGGCAAGTCATCGAAGGGAGGTGAGACCATGTGCTTCACCTTCATGGTTTTTGGGGGTGCCTTCCAAGACGGCAGTCTGGGACGGGGCTGCAAAAAAGCCTGTCAGAGCCCCGCTGTGTTTCCACTGGAAGTCTCTAGCAAGGATGTTTGGATCCTTCGACGCTGGCCCAGAATGTGTGATCTGTGATCCTTTTCCAATTAGGACCCTCACCCCCACTGTCTATGACTTGGGTGCAGCTCATCAGGGGAAAAGAACTGCTATGCTTGCTGCTGGTATGAGACAGGGCTTGCATCTCAGGACCACAAGCTATGAAGAAATAAAGGGCACTGTTGCAGTCAAATCGAGACTCCAATACATTTTTTTAACATGCCCATAGCATTTGGATCTACTTTTGGGAGCCATTATCCCTATTGTAATTGCTTTTTCTATATTTATTTAATCTGCTAAACTATAAGCTCAGTGAATAGATACACCAAGCCCTTCTATTAACTGTGGTATCCCTGCCACTAACCGTGATGTCTGGCCCATTATTGCTGCTGAGAAGAGAAGGAACGGCCCCAGCGTGCTGGGAGCAAGCTGGCCTGGCTGCAATACTCTCCTGGTGAATTTTTACAACTGCAAGCTTGCCAAGTGCCATGTACATGTATGCCCCAAACATTCTGAATTTCATTATGATATGTGATTGCAATTCATTATGATAATGATTGAATTTCATTGTATGTGATTGCAATTCACCAATAAAATAATATTTTTAAAAAATTTAAACTGCAAAGAACTCCTAACAGCAAACAAGATAGCTCTGTGACCAAGAGGGAGTAAGACAAGATCAAAGCTACTCTGAGCCTCACGCAAAAAAAGAGCATTGTCCAAACCACAAAGGACCCAGACATCTCTCCCTCCACCAACTGAGTGACTGCTTCCTCTCTACCAATTGCAATTCTAGCCCCACTTCATTACCCTGATTTCCAGGCTGAAAATGAAGACACCCACTTCTAGAAATGCCTCTGCTTTCTGAGAGCACCCAAACCTGGAACGAAACTGCACTTCCTTGAACCTTTCCCCAAATTATTTAACACAAGCCCCAGACCTTGTCAAGCACCCTTCATGTTTGCTGATGGCATACCATCTCCATGGAGGCAGCAAGTCCATTGACATAATTCCTTCCCCACCGGGGCTTTCCCTAGTGCTCTTTGGATGGGGAGCATTATTGACACTCAGCGGAAGTTTACTGGACACAGGAATACAGAATGGCAGGAAGGAGAAGGAACTTCACTGGGGAGGGACACTGTGGTCGCAGTCAGGAGGGGGAGAGGACTCCAAGCAAGTATGAGCCCTATAAGGAGAACCAGAAGGCAATGCCGGCCACCAGTGTCACGGAGCAGAGACCAGGAAGACTATTTATTTATTTATTTATTTATTTATTTATTTATTTATTTTATTTATTTTTGTGGTACTGGAGATGGAACTCAGGGGCATTCTACCTCCGAGCGACACCCCCAGCCCTAATTTTATTTTATTTTTTTGCGGGTTTGGGGATAGAACACCGGGGCATTTGGCCTCCAAGCTACACCCCCTGCCCTTTTTTTTATTATTTATTTTGAAACAGGGTCTCACTGAGTTGCAGAGGGCCTCACTAAGTAGCTGAGGCTGTCCGTGAACCTCGATCCTCCTGTCTCAGCCTCCCAAATGCTGGGATAACAAGCGTGCGTGACACTTTAGAAGACCCAGAGCCCGCTCCTGGTGCATGCCTTCATTAGACTGGTCCCCTGACCCCTTGGCATGTTCTTGGCTTCCATCAGCAGCAAACCAGGGGCAATAAATGTGTGTGTGTGTGTGTGTGTGTGTGTGTGTGTGTGCGTGTGTGTGTGTGTGCGCGCTATATCAGAGAGAAAGATCAGTGCCAACTCTAATGCCCCTCTTCCTTCATTTCCAGGCACATTCCTGAAGACCAAGTAGCACATGCCTGTATCCTCAGTATTTGGGAGGCTGAGACAGGAAGATCACAGGTTCAAGGCCAGCATCAGCAACTTAGCCAGGTTCTCAGCAACTTAGCGAAACCCTGTTTCAAAATAAAAAAATTAAAAAGGGTTGAGGTATAGCTTGGAGGTAGAATGAATGCCCCTGGGTTAAGTTAAAAAATTAAAGCACCCGCCAGGCATGGTGGCGCACGCTTGTAATCCCCGCGCTTGGGAGGCGGAGACAGGAGGATCGCGCAGGTTCAAAGCCAGCCGCGCTGGCTTAAGAGACCCTGTTTCCAAATAAAAATATAAAATAGGTCTGGGAGTGTAGCCCTAAGGTAGAAGGGCTTCCAGGAACCCCAGTACCACCAAAAAAAATTAAAGCACCCAAAAAATAAATAAAGACCAGGTGAAATCTATTCTCCCTTGGGCATCTTACAATAAATTATAGAATCCTGACATTTTGAACTAGGTAAGTCAGAAAGTACATGTACCCTTATAAAGAATATCATATCTAAAAGTCATAAACTAGCCGGGAGTGGTGGCGCACGCTTGTAATCCTGGGGCTTGGGAGGTGGAGACAAGAGGATCGCTCAGGTTCAAAGCCAGCCTCGCTGGCTTAAGAGACCCTGTTTCCAAATAAAAATATAAAATAGGTCTGGGAGTGTAGCCCTAAGGTAGAAGGACTCCCAGGAACCCCAGTACCACCAAAAAAAAAGCACCCAAAAAATAAATAAATAAAATATCAGGTGAAATCTATTCTCCCTTGGGCATCTTACAATAAATTATAGAATCCCGACATTTTGAACTAGGTAAGTCAGAAAGTACGTGTACCCTTATAAAGAATATCATATCTAAAAGTCATAAACTAGCCAGGCGTGGTGGCGCACGCTTGTAATCCCCGCGTTTGGGAGGCGGAGACAGGAGGATCACGCAGGTTCAAAGCCAGCCTCGCTGGCTTAAGAGACCCTGTTTCCAAATAAAAATATAAAAAATAGGTGTCTGGGGGTGTAGCCTGGAGGTAGAGGTTTTTCAGGAACCCCAGTACCACCAACAAAAAAGTCATAAACTATAAAATAGTAGGAATAATCACATACATTTACCAGAAAACATTTCACATAACAATTACCATTTAGCTCAAATATGAATTATATCCCACTATAATTCTGAATGTAATTTTTAGGAAACAAATATCAAAATACAATTATGATGATAATAAATTCAATGAGAAACTCATCTCTAATAGTATAATAAAATCAAAAGGGAAAATAGAACTCATATTTCATAAAAAGCATCCTACAGAAACCTCAGAAATCATCAGGTGCCTCCCTCAAATTGTGATTCACACGGTATCACCACCCTCAGCAACCTCACCATTAGCAACACACTGAGAAAATTATCATCATGACTCGCACCAACTACCTTCAATATTCCATGTTCACGGATTATTTTATTTACTCATAACCAGTATCATACAACCCTCAGAAAGAAACGGGTATACTGGCTTCCTTCACCTTAATTATGACTCTTGCAATTTCCACGCTTGAGGTCCTGGCCACAATTTGCTCCCCTCATCCCTGTAACGACACCTTGACTTTAGTTCCCTGTGGACCCTCAAGCCTCAGAGAGGGGTGGGCTTCCATTCTTTACCCATCACTAAGCCATCTCCTTTCCAGGTCCCAGGGGTCTCAAATCACCCAGCATCCCCAAGAGTCAGAATCCGATTACAACTGAAACAAAGAATTCCCCTTGGCAATATATTGTTTCAGGACAATGGAGGTATTTGGAAACATATGTATCATGGGGCAAATCCCATGGCACCAGGCATGCAAGCCTATTCTCTGCCAGTCCAGTTAAACTTGAAACACTCAAGGTCAGAAAACGTGTGGTACACGCATCATCGCATCATCGCTACATCTGCAGCGCCCAGGAAAAGCGGGAGGAACCGAGCCCAGGAGAGTGTCAGAGCTGAGGTGGTAAAAGGAGGAGGAATGGCGGGTCCCCGACACCTGGACAGCAGCCACCGTGATGTCCTGTTCGCTCTAGTCAGGTGGCAAGCACGAGGAAGCGGCCGGCCACCTGGGATGGGAGTGGTGGCCTCTGTCACCTTCCTTGTTGGGAAAGCCGGGCATGCGCAGACCGCGCATCACAGACTGTCCAGGATAAAAGGGCTCCTGCCAGGGCCCTTGGTCCACAGCCTCCTGGTCACCGACTGCTTTCCTTGTCCTGCCTGTCTCTGGTGAGTGTCCAGCAGGGGCCAGATCCTCAGCTAGGGGTGCACATGGAGGAAGAGGAGTCCAGACTTCAGTGGGGAAGAGGGAAGCGGGAAGAAGACCTTGGAGGGCAGCTGGGGACCCAGAGCCAGGAACCTCTGGAGGATGCTTCAGGGCCCAGGGCCCAGCGCAGCCTGGGGACACACGCATGCGCAGACACGTGTGAGCCCTCAAGGGCTTGGGGCCCAGCAAGAGGTTCCAGCATTCCTTTCTGGAAGCAGCTGGAATCAGAAGGGAATATCTTGCAGGTCAATTTAAACAGAGATCGGCTTCCACTTTCCTTCTGAAGGCTGCAGCTCAGGAAGCAGCGGGTCTAGGGACCAAGGGCTTTTCCAAAATCATTCCCCCGGGAGACCTTGGTCTAAAGATTGTACGCTGATATTTTTTCTTTGGTCCATGCAGGCTCACCGACTCCCACCGAGATGTCCTGCCAGCAGAACCAGCAGCAGTGCCAGCCCCCTCCCAAGTGCCCCTCGCCCAAGTGCCCCCCGAAGAGCTCAGCCCAGTGTCTGCCCAAAGCATCCTCTGGCTGCGGGCTCAGCTCCGGGGGCTGCGGCGGGGGCCTGGGCTCCGAGGGCGGCTGCTGCCTGAGCTCCCATGGCCGCCGCAGGTCCCACCGCTGCAGGCGCCAGAGCTCTGAGGCCTGCGACAAGGGCAGTGGCCAGCAGTTGGGGGGCTCGGGGGGCTGCTGCTGATCTGGGCAGCACATTGAGAATAAAAAATAAAAGCTGAAGGACTGCCAGCCGCCAGCTCTACTGCAGTACCCCAGTCTCCTTCAGCCCCCCAATTGCTCTTCCATCCAGGATCCCCGGGCTGTCCGCCTTGGTGTCTGCCAGGACTTGCGATCTCTGCCCGGCCAGTTATTGCCATCTGAGCCTGGACCTATGGGAAATAAAGGCTTTTGTTTTCTGAGCATCATTGGGCGTTCCCTGACTTTTTTCGATGGTGTCTCCTCCCCTCTGACCCCCCAGCCAGTGGTACCAGTCAGAGGAGGCCCTGCCTCCAGTCCAAGTCAATAGCAGTTCTTTTTTTTTTTTTTTTTTTAATTTTTTGCAGTACTAGAGATGAAACCCAGGGGCATTCTACCTCCAAGCTACACCCCCAGGCCTATTTTTTATTCTTTATTTTGAAACAGGGTCTCACTGAGTTGCAAAGGGCCTAAGTAGCTGAGGCTGTCCGAGAACCACGATCCCCCTGTCTCAGCCTCCCAAATGCTGGGATTCCAGGTGTGCGCCATGTCAAGCTTATGTCAGTTTTAAAAGTTAAAAATATATACATATAAAAAAATAATAGCTCCCCTGCGGAGGGTGGGATGGGGAAGAAAAGCAGATTGGCTTAGGAGACCCTGTTTCCAAATTTAAAAAAATGTAAAAATAGGTCTGGGAGTGTAGCCCGGAGGTAGAAGGGCTTCCAGGAACCCCAGTACCACCAAAAAATAAAAAATAAAAGCAAGCCCGAGTCAGTCCTGAGGAAGAAAACTGCTAACCCCCAAAGGTGACCCAGTGATACCCAAGCCCCTTGGCGGCCCCTCCAGTGCCCGCGCCTGCAGCCTCACCTGCCTCTCCAGTCGCGTCTCCAGGTCACCCTCTGCCTCTGCTTCCGGGGTGATTGTAACTAACATTCCTGGAAGCCATCCCAGCCTCCGTGTCTGGCTTCTGCCTTGATGCTGGGTCTATAATATCTCATTGGCCCAGAGAAATCGTATCCATGCTGCTGCACCAGATGTTGACTCCTTGACATTTTTTCTTCCCCTGACCTGGGTCCCCATCGCTCCATGGGAATAGGCGCCTGTGACGTTGATAGCCAGCCGCCCTGTCTCCTCTGCTGGAAAGCAAGCGCCAAGACTTCCCTTGGGTCCTGTTCATCCTCCCCACTCTTACTTCTGCAGTGTGCATACCTGCAAGGCCCACTCCTACACCAACTTGCACTTGGGATGCCGAGCTACTTGTCTCTGGGCGCAGCAGGCTTGGTGACTAGATGAGGCTGGCAGGAGCCCTGTAGGTCGCTGGCTACGGATGCCGACTCTGTTTCAGAACAAAAAATAAAAAGGGCTGGGGATGTAGCTTGGAAGTAGAATACCCCTGGATTCAATCCCAGGTGCCAGGATAATTCATTATAATTATTATAATTACCTATTATTACTGCCATGTAATTTCCACATAACACAAGTGTCCAAGCTGGGACATATTAAAGCATAAAAATAATTCCTCAATTTTTTGAAAATTTGATAGAGAGCAAAGCCAATTCACAAAAGAATTATAAGTGGCTAAACAATAAAATAAAATAGACCTAACCTCTTTAATAAGCAAAACCCATAATTTTCTACTTCTATAATTAATCCTTCTTGTCGTTTCCAGGTTCTGGGCATTTAAGGTGTGAGGAAGAAGACCTATGTGTGGCCTCAGGGGTGACCAATCCAGCCATGTGTCCCAAAACTTGAAATTTGTTTGAAGCCAGAGGTTGTGATCCACACCTGTAATCCCCACACAGGGAGGCTAAGACAAGAGGATTGAAGGTTTAAGGCCAGCCCCAGCAACTCAGTGAGACTCTCAACAACCTAGCAAGATCCTGTTTCAAAATAAAAAATAAGGCCGGGCGTGGTGGCGCACGCTTGTAATCCCTGCGCTTGGGAGGCAGAGACAGGAGGATCGCGCAGGTTCGAAGCCAGCCGCGCGCGCTGGTTTAGGAGACCCTGTTTCCAAATAAAAATGTAAAAATAGGTCTGGGAGTGTAGCCCGGAGATAGAAGGGCTTCCAGGAACCCCAGTACCACCAAAAAAAAATAATAATAATAAATAAATAAATAAATAATAAGTAAGAAGCCTAGAGTGTCACCCCTGAATATGATTCCAAGTACCAGTAAATAAATGAAAAGTGGTTTGATTTGACAGAGTGATAATTATTTCTAGAAAAATCGTTAGAGATATTTCATTATTTAGAAGTGTTGTGAGGTGGGTGGGGCGCACACTTGTAATCCCAGCCTATGGGAGGCTGAGACAGAAGGATCGCAGTTCTCGGACAGCCTCAGCTACTTAGCGACGAGGCCCTTTGCAACTCAGTGAGGCCCTGTTTCAATAAAAAGAATACAAAAAATAGGAGTGGGGGTGTAGTTCGGAGGTAAAATGCCCTTGGATTCCATGCCCAGTACCACAGGAGGAGGAGGAGGAGGAGGAGGAGGAGGAGGAGGAGGAGGAGGAGGAGGAGGAGGAGGAATGTGTTTGTCATTCCTTGAGGATAATGAAGAGGACCTGTCTCAGTGTAATACAACATGAAAGTCATTACAATAGTGAGCATCTATAATATGGGTGAAATAACCCTCGGTCATTACAACAACTTTCAAAGGTGGACAGCTTCCCACGACGTACCCTGGAAAAGAAAACGGCGTACAGAGGACGTGAAGAGCGGTCTCCTTTATGCATAGCAGCACACCATTTCGTGGGTTTCTATTGTTTTCTAAAACTTGGCTCCTGCGCGTTATTTTAATTATCGGGAAGTAACTGGCAATGAAGCCAGGCTAGATTCCTAAGAAGCAGGCGTCCCGTCCCTCAAGAGAACGGGCTTACGGATTCGCCCTGGACAGGTGTCCCTCTGGGGCGCCCCTCAGGACCTCCGCCTCATGGCAGGGGGCAGTCACTTTACCCAGAGGAATGAGGCCAACAAGGACCGGCTCCAGCAGAAACCCACGCGCGCTAAGGGCCGGAAGCTTCGTGCATTCTTTGCTGAACAGAAAAGGGTGCTGAGAAAGCCCAGGCGGGTTCCGCAAGCCTGCCCCAAGGGTCTTTACGCATGCGCACCTTATTCCAGGCGTCTCAGCTAGACTGTAGAGGCCTGGGCAGGTGGGACGCTCCCCAGTTGCTGGGATCTTGTGTCTGGCGCCATCTTCAGGTGACGCCGGGGAGCGCAAGGGACTTGGAGGAATATGATACGTTAGTATTTGAACTCTACCTTACTTGTGTATACATGCAGTTAGAATTTTCTTTTTTCTTTTCTGTGTTTTTTTTTTTTTGTGTGTGTGTGTGGTACTGGAGATGGAACCCAGGGTCGTTCTACCTCCAGGCTACACTCCCAGACCTATTTTATATTTTTATTTGGAAACAGGGTCTCACTAAGGTGCTGAGAGCCTCACTAATTAGCTGAGGCTGGCTTCAAACCCGTGTTATCCACCCGTCTCAGCCTCCCAAGTACTGGGATTAAAAGCGTGCACCACCACCCCCTGCAGGATTTTCTTTCTCCCTGCAGTCCTGGAGATTGAACCCAGGAACATTCAACAACTGAGCTATTCCTGTAGCCCTTTGGATTTATTATTATTATTATTATTATTATTATTATTAATTATCATTATCGTTGTTGTTGTTATTGTTATTATTATGGAACAAGGTCTTGTTAAATTGCCACATGCTGGTCTTCAAACAATAAGCCTCCTGTCTCAGGCTTCCAAGTACTGGGATTGCAGGCGTGTACCACCACACTCTACACCAGTTGGAAATATATTTTGGAGGGGTACTGGGGAACTCAGAAGCATCTACTTTCAAGCTACACCCCCAGCCCCATTTTATTTTATTATTTTATTTTGAAACAGGGTCCTGCTAGGTTGATGAGAGTCTCGTTACATGCTGAGGCTGTCCTTGAACCTGTGATCCTCTTGTCTTAGCCTCCCAAGTTTTGAGATTTAAATGGGCACCACCAGGCCTAACTAGAAATTTTTATTAGGGAAGTTGTAATCTCTGTTTTCTGCCAAGTTCTTAATACAATTTAAAATTGCATTGAATTAGAAAGAAGGCAAATCCGAGCATGGTGGCGCATGCTTGTAACCCTAGTACTTGGGGGGCTGAGACAGGAGGATCGTGTTTGGAGGACAGCCTCAGCTACTTAGTGAGGCCCTTTGCAACTCAGTGAGACCCTGTTTCAAAAATAAATAAATAATAGGGCTTGAGGTGTCGCTCAGAGGTAGAATGCGCTGGGTTCCACAACAAAGAAAGAGAGAAAAAAAGAAAGAAAGAAAGAAAGAGAGAGAGAAAGAAAGAGAAAGAAGAGAGAGAGAGAAGAAAGAAAGAAAGAAAGAAAGAAAGAAAGAAAGAAAGAAAGAAAGAAGGAAAGAAAGAGGCAATTTAAAACCATGGTCAACACAGGGCGTGGTGGCTCACACTTGTAATCCCCGTGCTTGGGAGGCCGAGACAGGAGGATCGCACGGGTTCGAAGCCAGCCTCAGCTACTTAGTGAGGCTCTCAGCAACTTAGTGAGACCCTGTTTCCAAATAAAGTATAAAATAGGTCTGGGAGTGTAGTCCGGAAGTAGAAAGCCTCTGGGTTCCACCCCTAGTACCAATAAATAAATAAATAAATAAATAATAAAACCATGGTGATTTTAACTCTGTAGAACGTTTCACAGAAACGTTTTTACTGTTTTTACTGTTTTATTGTTTTATTGTTTTACTGTTTTATTGTTTTTACTGTTCAAAGGACCCAAACTCCAATGGAGACTTCACATAATTACAATCGTTTCCTAAACTGTCATCCTCATTAGTTTCAACACTACTTTCCTCTTGTAAATTGCCCCGCACTGGCCTCCAGCGTGACCCCAGGAGATGCCCTGGAGCGCCCCAGCGCCGCATCACCCAAGCAGGTGTTAAAATGACATCTTCCGCGCAGTCTGTTTCCCCAACAACGCACACACACACACGTGCTGAGTCACACATTTTTTCCTACACACTAAACACTACCTGGAGTCCGAAAATAGCTCTCATAGTTATTTTACATAATTCTAGAGTAGGAGGAATCATGACTGGAGCAAGCAGTCTTTAATTTGGATGTCTAACCGAATTATTTTTGGATGTGAACTGAGACCCTTCCCGCCCTGAAGTTCCCTGAGGCGCCTGTAGAGGGCAGAGCGGGGCAGGCGAGGAGACGGGATCGCCCCTGGGGGCCCTAACCCGGGCATGCTCTCCGCTATTATGAAGGTAATAAGAATCGCTTTCCTGCCGACCTAAAAGGGATGAAACCAAGATCGAGAGATAATGGCTTACAGAAAAATGTATGCTGAACCTAAAAACAAATAAAAGTGATTACGTATGGACCACAGAGGACAAGGGAGATTCGGCGTTTGTCTAATGTAGCTTTGCTAGTTTTCTTTGAATTGGTATCAACTGTTGTATACACGAGTTATAATTTTTAATTTAAGTTAATTTATTCATTTGTGTTTTTTTTATTAGTGAATTGTAGTCGTGTATCTTAATGTAGTAAAAGATGGTAGACGCATACATGGACACATCACCCCATTAGCCCTTACCCAAATAAGATAAGATTATTAAATTCAAATCTCTACACACAAAAAGTAAAGTAAAACAAATGTGTCTAACTCTATATCAAGTTGACAGCATAACTACACTAAGAAAAGAATAATCTCAATTAAAGTTATTGATTGATTATTTTTATAGTATTGGGGACTAAACCTAGAGCCATGCTACCTCTAAGCTACACCCCCAGTTTTATTTATTTATTTATTTATTTATTTATTTATTTTTAATTTTCTGTGGTACTGGGGATAAAACCCAGAGGCATCCTACCTCTGAGCTCCACTACCAGCCCGATTTTTTCTTCTTTATTTTGAAACGGGATCTCAGTAACTCACTCAGTTACAGAGAACCTCACAAGTTGCTGAGGCTGACTGCAATCCCGCGATCCTCCTGTCTCAGCCTCCCAAGTATAAGCATGAGCCATCACACCTGGCCTTTTTTTTTTTTAATTTTTATTTTGAAACAGTCTCACTGAGTTGCTGGGGCTACTAAGGTGCTGGAGCTGGCCTCGAACCTATGACATTTCTGTCTCAGTCTACCAGGTACTGAGATTACATCACGCCATCATACCTGGCTTCAAGTAACTTTAAAACATAGTATTTTTATATTCTATTCCATTTTTTGTGTGTGTGGTGGTGGTACTGGGGTTCCTGGAAACGCTTCTACCTTAGGACTACACTCCCAGACCTATTTTATATTTTTTTATTTGGAAACAGGGTCTCTTAAGCCAGCGCGGCTGGCTTCTAACCTACCACCATCCTCCTGTCTCTGCCTCCCAAGGGCGGGGATTACAAGCGTGCGCCACCACGCCCAGCTATATTCTATTCTAAGGATCAAATGAGTCTCAAAGAGAACTTATGTGTCACTGGAATGGTATCGATAATATTCTATCAATAATAATAACAGTTAGCATTATTATCTGGAAAATAACACAACTATAGTACATGATAAAACAATGACTGAAATTTTAAACATAAGAGAGAAAGGATACAAGAATAGAACCAAAGGAGGTAAGCATATATCCTGAAATGTCAAGCATGGATTGGAAATATTATTATTAACTCATGATTTTTCTCCTTAAAAATATTTTTCTAGTTTTCCATTGAAAAAAGTCTGGCAGCAATATAATCTCAGGAGCATGCCATACAGCACTATCTGTAGAGCCCATGTTGCGGCATCTAAACATTGTTTCCCACTAAAAGAAAGTCAGGCTCTTTGGAGAAATTCTGGAGTCTAGTTCTGAGGCAGGGGTGGGCTGGGTGAGCCTGGGACAGCCACACTGCAGAAAGCAAGGCTGTGTGGTCATGCCCCAAACACACCAGACGCAATTTTCAAGGACTCCCACTGGCCAAAAAGCAGGACCAAAAAAAAAGTACAACTGGCCAATACATATCAAAACATAGAGGACCTATAATGAGTGTGTAAAGTTATCTTTGGAAACTGTGAGATCACCAAATCATTATTCTGAATATTGGCAAGAAAATAACTTACCATTTATTCTGTCTTTCCTTTATAAATTGTATTTCAGGCTACCCAAATAGTTGATGGAGCAGAGAGAGAGAGAGAGAGAGAGAGAGAGAGAGAGAGAGAGAGAGAGAGAGAGAGAGAGAGAGAGAGAGAGAGAGAGAGAGAGAGAGAAGAGGAGAGGAGAGGAGAGGAGAGGAGAGGAGAGGAGAGGAGAGGAGAGGAGAGGGAGGAGGAGGAGGAGGAGGAGGAGGAGGAGGAGGAAAGGAGAAGGAGAAGAAGAGAAATAGCTGGCCGTGGTGGTGGACGCTTATAATCCCAGCATTTGGGAAGCCAAGACAGGAGGATCACGGTTCGCGGACAGCCTCAGCTACTTAGTGAGGCCCTCTGCAACTCAGTGAGACCCTGTTTCAAAATAAAAAGTAAAAAATAGGGCTGGGGGTGGAGCTCAGAGGTAGAAAGCCCCTGGGTTCCATCCCCAGTACTGCAAAATAAATAAATAAATATATATATATATATATATATATATATATATATATATATATATATCACACATAGAAACAATATTTCTGGGGTAAAATAAGAAGGTATACAGGAAAAGCCATAAAACATCTTTTAAAAAGTAGGTGATGTGGAAGAGGAGGGGGCTGCTAAGGATTAGAAGGAACTCAAGAGACATGTCAATCAAATATGTAGACCTTGTTTGCATCTTGATTTAAAAAAACTAACTGTACTTGTTCTGAGATCAGTGTGGACGTACGAGCTCAAACTAGATTTTTGTGATACTAAAGAAGTACTGGCAGGAATAGTAATGACTTTGAATTTATACAAAAGACAAGAGATATCTTTTTTGTGTTAGAGATATGTAGTTTAGTATTTACAGATGGGAAATGGTGTGATTTTTTAAAACTTTGCTTTAAAATAGTCTCGAATAAGAAGAAAAGAGGTGGTGCAGGGAACAGATAAAATAATTATTTGCAAAATATTGATTTTGGGCCGGGCGTGGTGGCGCATGCTTGTAATCCCCACGCTTGGGAGGCTGAGACAGGAGGATCACGCAGGTTCTAAGCCAGCCTCGGCTACTTAGTGAGGCTCTCAGCAACGTAGTGAGACCCTGTTTCCAAATAAAATATAAAATGGGTCTGGGAATGTAGCCCGGAGGCAGAAAGCCTCTGGGTTCCACCCCCAGTACCACCAAAAATTATATATATATATATATTGATTTTTGTAACCATTTGATCACTAATGAAGGTCTTTCTCCTTTCCTCCTCCTCCTCCTCCTCCTCCTCCTCCTCTTCCTCCTCCTCCTCCTCCTCCTCCTCCTCCTCCTCCTCCTTCTCCCTCACTCTCTCTCCCCACCTCACCCCCTGTGTCTGTGTCTGTGTGTGTGCATACAAATATTTAAATTATTCCATAATTTTAAAAATTAAATAAAACAGAATGATCACTACATTAGGTTAGCTGTGCAACTATTTCTGTGTAGTACCTGGCTTTCTGCACTGGGGATCAACAGTATCGGGGCCAGCGGGGTCCACTGGGTTGCGAGGCGCGCCCGCTGCAGGGCGATAGTGGGCTCCGCCTCTCCGGAATCACCAAGGTTCACCCTGTGGCTGAGTGGCCCAATCTGTCTTCCCTCTCAGAATTAGAGATCCACAACCCTGTCTCCCTCTGTCTCGCCTTGTTTTATTTCCCTAGTAGCAACTAGCAGTTTGTGATTATCTTTTTTGTAGTCTAATTACTTTTTTATTTCCTATCCTTCTGTGGAAATTAACATCGAGGGCAGGAACTTTGTCCCCCTTGATGGCACTGGGTGGAGTTAAGGTTCTTAACGAGTACTTGTTGAATGAATCGGTAATGTACCGTGGCTTGCATACTTCATTCTGGTAAAGAATTGAATGCACGACAGCATTCAATAATAAGGAGCTGGTTAAATAAACAGTGGGTGATCTATGAGATAGAAAACTATTCGGGTTTATAAAATACACCGTGGATGGATGCTGACTGTCAAGAAAAGATGTTATCCCACCATTGGGTGAAGACTTCAGATGAAAAAATTGCATTCATAGCCTGTACAGATGTTTTTCTTTTCTTCTCTTTCTTTTATTTATTTATTTATTTATTTATTTATTTATTTATTTATTTATTTATTTTTGGTACTGGAGCTGGAACCCAGGGGCATTCTACCTCCAAGCTACACCCCCAGCCTAATTTTTTTTTATTCTTTATTTTGAAATAGGGTCTCACTGAGTCGCAAAGGGTCTCATTAAAAAATTTATAAATTTAGGAAGAGTATGCAACCAAGTATAAAAATGATTATCAGTGGATTGTAGAGTTATGAGCTATCTTCGGATTGTTTATATTTTTCTGAAATGAATATATTTATGTTCATATTATAAATCAAATATTCAGTAATAAGAGAGTTACTTCAATATCAGACACTTAATACAAGCTGGTCACAGTGGCACACACCTATAATCTCAGTTCTTGGGAGGCTGAGTCAGGAAGATCACAGGCTTGAGGCCAGCCTCATGAAATTAGTGATACCCCTCAAAAACAACAAGACCCAGTTTTAAAAATAAAAGGGGCTTAGGGTAGCCTGGAGGTAGAATGCCTCTGGGTTCAATCCCCAATACAAAAAAAAAAAAAAAAAGATCTGAAGACAAAGATTTTCTTAAAAATTATTTTATTCAGCCATGCATGGTGGCACACACTTGTAATTCCAGCATTTGAGAGGCTGAGTCAGGAGGGTAGTGGTTTGCGGCCAGCCTCGGCTACTTAGTGAGGCCCTTTGCAACTCCGTGAGACCCTGTTTCAAAATAAAGAATAAAAAATAGGGCTGGGGGTGTGGCTTGGAGATAGAATGCCCCTGGGTTCCATCCCCAGACCCGCAAAACAAAACAAAAAAATAAAATAAACTGTCATATGAGGCAGGGAGCTACACGCTCTGTCTCTAGATGTGTCCAGCACTCACCAGGTCACCGTAGAGAGACTTTTCTACATGGAATAAGAAATCAGATTACATGGTCTGAAATAATCCCACCACATGCCAAAGGTGTCATTAAATTCTGGACTCTACCCCTCAACATTCTTTTGAACATATCTTGAACTGAACAAGGAATACATCCATCATTCCTGCTTGATGGTTGGATGTAAATTACTTCTGGAATGGATATGATGTCAAAACACGAGCCCAGGCATTTTTCGTTCTGTTTCTGGCCGGGGTGGAGTGCGGGTAACCTGCTACTTTATATTGACGTGCGCCACGCCTTGATGTAATTTTCTGATGAGTATAAAGTACAAACAAAGATTAAATTACATAGCTGTGCTGTCAACGATCAATCAGCACTATGGTTGAGCAACTTCTGTGTACAAACCGTAGTGCCAGGGACTCAGAGCAGCATCAGAAGTACCGGATACAACCTCCGGCCTGGAGAGGCGCAGCGTCTACAGCTGTGTAAGGGATGTGCCTTGTAGTGATGGAATGAGAACCGAGCGTCTACACTAGGGTTTGGGCTTGCTTTGAAGATTCTAGCACACAGTACCCAACATTTGCTCTCCAGCAATCCCGAGGGAATACTATCCCCCCAAAAGAGCTGAATGTTTTTCTGAACCAAAAACAAATCTAAAAAAAAATATTTTTTTTGGTGGTACTGGGGTTCCTGGAAGCCCTTCTACCTCAGGGCTACACTCCCAGACCTATTTTATACTTTTTTATTTTTTTTGAAACAGGGTCTCTTAAGCCAGCGTGGCTGGCTTCGAACCAGCGCGATCCTCCCGTCTCCGCCTCCCAAGCGTGGGGATTACAAGCGTGCGCCACCACCCCCGGCAATAAAAATTAAAGCCTTTTAAAAGTATATTTAGCCAGGCATGATGGCACATGCTTGTAATCCCAGCATTTGGGAGGCTAAGACAGGAGGATCGCAGGTTTGTGGCCAGCCTCAGCTACTTAGTGAGGCCCTCCAAAACTTAGTGAGATCCTTTTTCAAGATAAAAAATAAAAAATAGGGCTGAGGATTTAGCTCAGTGGTAGAATGCATCTGGGCTCAAAAAAAAAAGTGTATTTGTATTTTTTATGTCTGTGTGTGTGTACTAAGGATTGAACCCAGGGGCGTTCTACCTCTGAGTCATAACCCCAGCCATATATATATATAATTTTTTTTTTCAGATTGAAACAGGGTCTTGCTAGGTAATTGAGAGCCTCACTATGTTGCTGAGGCTCATCTAGAATCTGCAATCCTCCTGCCCCAGCTTCCCAAATACTGGGATTATAGGACTACACCACCACTGCCAGCTTAAAGTATATTTGCAATGATTAAAGAAAATAAGAATTTAAAACATAAGAAAATATTGAGAGACTATGATAAAAGAACCAGATAGAATTATAAGAAACTGAAAATGTGTTCACTGGCATTTGAGAAAAATCAATGAATGGTATAGAAGATAATTGGATTTGAAGCCAGGTGTGGTAATGCGCACCTGTAACCCAGTACTTGGAAAGGTGAAGGGGAAGGATCACGGATTCGCGACCAGCCTCACCAACTTAGCGAGACTCCATTTCAAAATAAAAGCGTCAGCCAGGCATGGTGGCGCATGTGTAACCCCAGTACTTGGGAGGCCGAGACAGGAGGATTGAAGGTTTGAGGACAGCTAAGCAAGTAGTGAGACCCTCATCAACCTAGCAAGACCTTGTTTTCAAATAAGAAATAAAATCAGTCTGGGGTTGTAGTTTGAAGGCAGAATGCCTGTTGGTTCAATTCCCAGTACCATAAAAAATAAAAAATAAATAAAAATGTCTGAGGTTGTAGTCCAATGGGAGAAACCTCCCTGGTTTCGTTCAATCTCCTATGCCAAAGGGGAAAAAAAAGTTAAAAAGAAGAGAGTAGGTTAATTCAAATTTTCACATGTAAAATTAGTTTCTCACATAAAATTGCAAACCTTGGCCGTCCAGCTCTGACATTGGTTCCACAGCCATCTGGGAATGACTTGGCCACATGGTTTACTTCCAAATTCCTTGACCATTTTCTTCAGGGGGTTTAGAAGATGATGAGGGCTGACATAAAACGGTCAACCTACCGTGAAGGCAAAAGCAATTGTGTCTGAGATATTCAAATGAAATTATTATGAAAATCAGAGATTTTTAACCCATGCCTTATAGGAAATTCTGTGGGGAGAGAGAGAGATTTTGAAAACATCTACATAAAGGAATTGTCCAAGAATATCTTTCTATCTGAAGTTCTCAGAAGAAAAAGTCAGAACCTTAGGTATAGCATGCAGATTTAGAAGTGAGAGGAGGAGAGAGACTAGCAGAGAGGGAAGGGGACCAGGCCCAAGGAATTAAAAACCACCAGGAAGGAGCGTGCCCAGGCGGGAGCTGACCCACCGCGGGCAGGGCTGGGACCCTGGGGACTGAGGAAAGTCAAGTTGAAGAGATGGCTTCCTGACTGAAGTGGTTGGTGGGGTGGGGATTGTTCAACAAGGCCAAGGGAGGTTTAAATAAAGGAGAGCTGTGAATGGCACTCTTTGAAATTCAAATTGTACGGAGAACAGTGAGCCTGGTAGCTAGAGAGGGCATTCACGCACCCTTTCCTCAACTAAGCTACCTTTGAAAATGTTTATTGAATGAGCCGGGCGTGGTGGCGCACGCTTGTAATCCCAGCACTTGGGAGGCGGAGACAGGAGGATCGTGGGCAGGTTCGAGGCCAGCCTCAGCTGCTTAACGAGGCTCTCAGCAACTTAGTGAGGCCCTGTTTCCAAATAAAGTATAAAATAGGTCTGGGAGTGTAGCCTGAAGGTAGAAAGCCCTGGGTTCTACCCCCAGTACCACACACACACACAACACACACCACACACCCACACCCACACCACACACACACACACACACACAACACACACACACACCACACACACACTCACACACACCACACACGCCACACACACCACACACACACTCACACACACACCACACACACTCACACTCACACACATACCACACACACATCACACACCACCCACACACACTCACACACACTCACCCACACACCACACACACTCACACACACCACACACACACACCACACACACACACCGCACACACCACACACACACACACACACACAGAGTTCACTGTTGCATATTGATCATACAGAGCAGTGGGCTTCACTGTGTCACAGTCATAATTTTTTTGTAGTACTGGTGTTTGAACTCAGAGCCTGCACATGCCACACAAGTGCTCTTCCACGGAGCTACATCCCCAGCCCTGTATATAACATAATTTTATCTGTTTCACATCCCAGTATCCCCCCTTGCCCGTCCATCTTTCTCCCCCCAATGCCCTTTCTCTCCTAATAATCTCCCTTCTATTTTCATGAGATCCCCCCTTTTTTTTGTGGGTCTGGGGATGGAACCCAGGGGCATTCTACCTCCAAGCTACACCCCCTGCCCTATTTTTTATTCTTTATTTTGAAACAGGGTCTCACTGACTTGCAGAGGGCCTCACTAAGTATCTGAGGCTGTCCGCAAACCGCGATCCTCCTGTCTCAGCCTCCCAAATGCTGGGATTACAAGTGTGCGCCACCACGCCCTTTTTGCTTTCTCTCTTCCACAAAGAAGTGTACATTTAATATGATCGAGAATATAAGAGAGACTTAACAAGCCCCCCAAATAATATGGCCCACCCACAGCATTATCCTTATGCCGAAAGGATAAAGTTCCAGGAGCTTTAGGGATTCATACAAAGCCTGACCTCCATATATCTACACGTATATTCAGATATATGCAGACATATATGTAGCTATCTCTCATATATCTCCACCTATATGTAGCTATCTCTTATGTAGAGATATATAAGAGATAGCTACATATGTCTGCATAGATCTATTTATGTATATATTACATGTATATATTACATATATCTACATACATATAAAGAGAGATATCTCTATATAGAGAGAAATATAGCTACATATATCTACATACACACACACATATATATACACATACATACATAGAGAGAGATACGCACACACATACAGATGATAGATAGATAGATAGATAGATAGATAGATAGATAGATAGAGATAGAGGGGGAGCAGACACCTATCCTGCAAATATATATCTCATTTCAAAGCTCCAACCATACAAATTGTTTGCTACAAAATACTTGTTCACCTCTCTCTGCCCTTTGCACTTGAGGCTGTTTGTTTTAACTTAAGTACTTTTTCTCTGTTCCCAGCCTGACCTGCTCCTGCACACCCTTTGGGATTAAGTTCAAACAATACCTTGCAGATTCCTGGGCAGATGAGCCATCCCCCCTCTGTCCTTCTGACTTCAAGCATTTATCCCCTAACACGCTATTATTATATGTAACTCTCCCATGAAACTGCTGGAGAAGAGTTACTTTTCTGTATCTTAATGGGCCCATAATATACTAAGTGTTCAACACATTTTAAGTGGATGAAAGGTTATAGCAATGAATGAAGAGAAAATCATTTAGGGAGATGGGATAGAAATGGAAGGTTAAGTCCTGGCTTTCGAGTACATACAATGACATTTCATCTGGGTATAAAAATTACAAATGGGGGAATAGCCTTTGAACACTACAAATTAAGTTCTCAAACAAGCAGAGACAATACAACCACCTTTTTGGCAATCAATTCTTAAGAATGAGATACATTATCCAGGTGTGATGGTGCAGCCTCTAATCCCAGTACTTGGGAGGCTGAGACGGGAGGATTGCAGGTCAAGGCCAGCCTCAGCAACTCAGCAAGACCCTGTTTCCAAACAAAAACATAAAAAGAACTGGGAAGTGTAGCTTGCAGCTAGAATTCCCCTGGGTTCAATCCAAGAAAGAATAAAACACATCATTAAGTAAGATTAAGCAGAAGCCAGTCTGGTCCTGACGCAATGTTTCCGAGGAAAGAAGAGATGCCGGCTTTTCTGGGGCTGTCACTCATTCTGTGAGCTGACGTGTTTCAGATTATTCTGATGTGCTGTAGTCTCATCCGTGGAGGAAAGATGCCTTCCACGCTCCCTACGAATGCCGATCTGCCTGTCCGACCCGTTCCACCTAATTCAGATGAAACTGCTATTCCTGCGAGTGGGATTTCTGACCATAACTGTTCAATGTCTACAGATACCAAGGTGGATCCGGCACTGGGAAAACCAATCCCATGCCACCACCAGAATGGGCCACACCTGTCAGCCTCTGTGATCTTACAAGATCCTGGTTCCCTGCCACCTGGATTTCTAGACAATTAGACCTGAAAGTAGCCATGTGAATCGTCGAGGCCCGCCATTTTGGCGCTCATCACTTGGAATTCAACTTTTCCCTTACTGCTCAGTTTTAGGCTTCTGTTTTCCCCATTCACTAATTCATTAGTTCATTCACTCATTCATTCATTCACTTTTCAGTGCAGGAAGTGAGACCCAGCCCATTCCCGGGGCTCAGACTCCCACACTGCCTGGCTCAGTGCTATTTATCTCACTTGTGTTCATGGGGGTCTTCAAGGATGCTGTTGGAGTGCCAACCCCACAGAGCACTGACGCGTGGTCACACCCTGGCAGCATCTCAAATCCAACACGCGTTGGACGGAACTCACTCTCTTCCTCCCCCCACCAGTTCTTTCTCGTCTCCATTTTTTGGCCAAAGGTGTGACCAGGCACAGAGCCTTAGAGACGCCCCAGTGCTTCCTCGTCCTCGGCCCCAATACGACATCCGGGTCTCTCTGTTCTTTTTTCTTCTGGGCACATGCTTTCTACATCTGTCATTTCCACTTCCTACCACTGCCGTGTCCCCATTTCAGTCCTGGGCCATTCCATCTGCCCAGAGTGGTATTCTTCCCACACCCTTCCCCTCTAGAGCAGCCAAGTTATTGCTACGCATTTAACCAAGTCCCATCACAGAGACCTGTCCATGGTATGCAGGTCAATTCCTATCTTTCTAAAATACCTCTTTGGTTGGCCTTCTGGTGATCAAACCCAAGGGCATTCTACCTCGGAGCTACGTTCCCCCATCCCTTTTTTATTTTTTATTTTGATTTTGAAACAAGGTCTTACGAAATTGCTAATGCCTGGCTGGGATGCTGAGACCGTCCTCAAACCTGTGATTCTCCTGCCTCAGCTTCCCAAGTACTGGGATCACAGGTGCATGCCACCATGCCCAACTTAAGTGCTTCTTAGAGCCATTTTCCTAGCTCCATAATCACAAATACACTCAGCCATCCGTGACCTGGACTCCTCTCTCCTCTAAGGCTGTGTCCTTAAGAGTCTTTCTATACCGCCACCACCTCTTCCCTGCTCTCATCTCTCTGTCCAAAGCTGAGCCCGTTCCTTTCTCCCCAGAAACACGTAGTATAGCACCATGACCGGATGTTGATTTTGGAGTCAGACACACCCAGTTCTGACAATTCCAAGCTGTGCAACGTCAGGACAGCTGACTGACAACTGTTCAAGTTTTCTTATCAAGAAAATGTGAGAGAAACTTGCCTTGTGGAAGAGTGATGATAATGCCAAGTTCATGGGACATGGTTGATCTTTGTGTGTGTTTGTGTGTGGTACTGAGTTTGAATCTAAGAACATTTTACCTCTGAACTACATCCCTTTTTATTTTCTGTGGAAGCAGGGTCTCACTAAATTGCTGGGAGAGTCTTGCTAAATTGCTAAAGCTGGTCTCAAGCCTGCAATCCTCCTGTCTCAGCCTCCCAACGTACTGGGTGTGCTACCAAGGCAAGCTTATATAATTAATCTTACTAGCAAAACAGTATGCCAAGCAGCCAGAAATCTGAGCTACTTTTCTGGTCATAGAAACGGGTAGGAGAAAAAATATAGCCCCAAAGTAACCCCTCTAAATCCCGGTAGCCTCGGGTTTTTAGTGAGGGAGCTCCCACAATCACCTACTTTCCTGCTCACACCTGCTGGGCTTCAGCAATGTGTGAGGCTGGGGGGACCCGCCACCATAATGGACCGTTTGATGGAGGTCAACCTGCCCCATACACAAAGCCACGTGCATCCAGAGACACGTGTTTCCTGGTAAGTTACCATCTCTCCCCAGACCTCAGGCTCCAGCTTCCTTCTCGGGGGCTGCCCTGGTCCTGGGGCTCTCCTCTGCTCTGAGTCAGAAGGTCCACCCTTCCTGCCTTGCAATCCTCCAAGTCCTGGAGCCCTGTTGCATCAACACACCTCACGCTCCTGGAACAGGCAGGTCCTTGGTGGTATCATCTGTTTGTAAACAGTTCCCACAAATCACCTTCCACGGGGACTCACAGTCTCTCAGAGATGGCGGGGTGGGGGGCACTTCGGAGCATCCCTGGAGGGACATTTAGTCTGAGCTCTAAACAGCCTGCGCGAATCAAGGAGCATTTCTGGCTTTGCCTCTGAGCCAACTGTTGCTGGGTGGGTGCCCTCGCAGACTTCCCAATCACTGGGTCACCCACACAACAGCAGCCAAGAGGCCAAGCTGCAATTTTCTAAGATCCTGGGTGTGTCCTTAGAGGGCTGAGTGTCCCTTCCCCTGGGTGGGGGTGATTCCTAAGGCCATACAGCATGACAATGAGCATGACAGAGAAGACTTTGGTATCAGACAGACAGGTGACATCATGTCTCTATCACTCCCCCCCGGGGTCCTTAGATGTTCAGCAGCTGTGCCACTTTGCACCAAGTCTCCAAAATTCTCTGAACACAAATTTACTCACATATTAAAAAAAAAAAAAAACAGCCAGGCATGGTAGCACATGCTTGTAATCCCAGCATTCAGGAGGCTGAGACCAGAGGATCACGGTTCACAGACAGCCTCAGCTACTTAGTGAGGCCCTCTGCAACTCAGTGAGACCCTGTTTCAAAATAAAGAATAAAAAATACGGAAAGGG
Source organism: Muscardinus avellanarius (assembly GCF_963383645.1). Taxonomy (NCBI): domain Eukaryota; kingdom Metazoa; phylum Chordata; class Mammalia; order Rodentia; family Gliridae; genus Muscardinus; species Muscardinus avellanarius. The sequence continues at coordinate 116,201,401 of NC_137788.1, forward strand.
CTGTAGCTCGGAGGTCGAAGGCCCCTGGGTTCCATCCCCAGACCCGCAACAAAAAAAAGGGGGGGGGATTATCTAGAGGCGTGGAGTATACTCCTGTACTTTGAGACAGGAGGATCGCAAATTTAAAGCCAGCTTCAGCAACTTATCAAGACCCTCAGCAACTTAGGGAGACCCTGTTTCCAAATAAAAGAGAAAATAAGACTTGGAGTGTAGCTTTCAGAAAGAATGCCCCTGGGTTCAATCCCCAGTACGAAAAAAAAAAAAAAAGTCAGGGAAATTAATCTTTATTTTTTAGGTTATTATGAGGATTAAATAAGATGATCTATGCAAAGTATCTGGACTTGTGCCTGGAACAAAATTAGTACTCAATAAATGGTAGCTATCTTATTACTGTTGTCAACATCATCATTATTATCTCTTTCTTCTGAATCCAGCAGGCGCCACACAGAGGGGTCTTCCTGAAGCATCTCCTCATGCCTAAAACGAGCCAGGTCTATGCCCATAGGGCTGGGTTACTGTCCTACTCAGGATGACCCTCCCCACCACCACCACCACCACCGTCACCACAACCACCGCCTCCAGGGAAGGAAAGTTCCACATTTCTGAGCACAGCATGGTGCACCCCAAAGGGTCTGGGAAACCTGTGGTTCCTGGTCATGGCTCAGTTCCACAGATGAGACCTGGTTGGGAGTGTACCCAGTCTCCATGAAGGTTTCACTGGAAGGAGGAGGAGAGAGAGAAGGGAGGAGGGGAGGAGGAGGAGGAAGGAGAAGGAAGAGGAGGGGGAGGAGGAGAAAGAAGAGGAGGAGGAGTCTGGCCATCAGCTAGCCTGACTTCAGAACTCCAAAAGTTGCCGGTCCTAACTTGGCCACACAGCTGCTGGAGAGGAAGGTGGGCCCTGGACGCCAGGGCGTAGGGGTCCATGCTGAGCCGGCAGAGCGGTCGGGACCGTATGCCCCGGAACCTGTACAGTCTTCTCCATCGGGCACGTGAACACGTTACTTAACCTCAGTTTCCGTACTGCAGAGATGGGTATAACCGCACCGCCTCACTGAGTCATGATGAGAACTAGTCCCTGCCAAGCGGCATCCTTAGAATACCTAAGACGGTCCATATGCGATGGCTGCGATCATAATTAACGACCAGAAGGTCACCTTCCTGTTCGGGCATGGATCGAAGTTTTTGTTTGGTTTTGCTTTGTTTTTCCCTCCTGGTAGAGATAGTAGATGAAGTAATAGAATAAGATGAATAAATATACAAACAAAAGAATGAATCGGAAAAGAGGGAGTCAGGAGGTAGAAGCTTTATTGTGAGGTCTTCAAAGGGCGGTCAATTCAGAAGGCACGCGTTGAGCGCCTGCTGCGTGCAAGCCCCGGCAGAGAGTAAGGGTCCAGGGCCCCCTCCGTGGCTCTGGGGTCCCCAGGGAGGACGAACTCGTGGGGTTCAAGGGTTTTAGTGGAGCTGAGGACAGAGCAGGTTTCTGGACATCCAAGTGCCATTGGCTGGACCAGAGGGGCAAACTGGAGGCCCGGGCAGCGCCGGGGCGGATTTCGGGGGTGGGGGGCGGGCGCTCTGGCGACCCCTGGCGGCCGGGCCCCGCGGCTCAGCAGCCGCCGCAGCAGCCCGAGCTCTGGTTGTTGCAGGAGCGCTGGGACCTCTGGCTGCCGCCGCAGCAGCCGCAGCCGCCCCGACGGCGCCTCCGCGGGAAGCAGCAGCAGCCGGTGGAGCTGGAGCCGCAGCAGCCCGAGCCGCTGCCGCCGCAGCAGCCGCCCGAGCAGCCGCCCGAGCCCGAGCCGCAGCAGCCGCGGCCGCAGCAGGAGGAGGAGGAAGAGGGCGCGGGGGCGGGGCAGGGGGCGGGGCCCGGGCAGGGGGCGGGGCCCTGCGAAGACCCCTTGGAGAAGCCCTTGGCGGAGGAGGCGCACTGCTGGGACATCGCGGAGAGTGTCTCGGCCAACCTGGAAGAGAGGCAGCGTCAGCTTCCAGCGGAGCTTTTCTTTTCTTTTTTCTTTTTCTCCTTCTTTCCTTCTCCCTTTCTTTTTCCTCCTTCCTTCCCCTCTTTCCTTCTCTTTCTTCCTTTTTTTAATCATCATTATTATTTTATTGTGGTACTGAGGATTGAACCCAGAAGCATTCTACCTCTGAGCTACACCCCCAGCCCTGGTTGAAATGGGGTCTCACTAGGTTAATGAGAATCTCACTACTTACTGAGGCTGTCCTCGAACCCGCAATCCTTTCTCAGCCTCCCAAGTACTGGGATTAGAGGCGTGCGCCGCCATCCCGGGTTCTTACTGCCTTTTTTATACTGGGAGTATTCTACCTCTGAGTTACACTTCCAGCCCTGTTTTATTTTATTTTTTATTTTTTGTACTGGGGATTGAACCCAGGGGCACTCTACCTCCGAGCTACACTCCCAGCCCTCTTTTGTTTATTTTATTTTATTCATTTTTTTGTACTGGGGATTGAACCCAGGGGCATTCTACCTCTGAGCTGTACCCCCAGCTCTATTTTATCTTTAATTTTGAAACAGGGTCTCTCTGAGTTGCTGGGGGTCTCACTAAGTTGCTGAGGCTGGCCGTGAACCTGGGATCCTCCTGTCTCAGCCTCCCAAGTCCTGACTTTACAAGTGTGCCCAATAAGCTCTTCTGGGCCAGACCTCTTCTTTCCAACCACAGAACTTGGGAGTTTTAAGATATGGCTTAAAAGCCAACCTGGCCTGGTGCCCGGGGATAAAAAGGCACCACCACGAGAGGAGGGCGCAAAGAATCCCACACCAGGTGTTCCCGGTGGTTAAACTAAAAGAAAGCAGCCTGTGCCGAGTACCAAGAGCTCTCCAGTTTCTCCGTCTAAAATAAGGACCACCCAAGTTCCCCACCGCGCACACCAAAGAGAAACAACAGCCATTTATCTGTCTGATCCAGGACAGGCATCTCCCCGGGTTCTTCCTCCTCCCCCCGTTTGACCTTCACCACGGGGTTCAAGTCACGTCCCCTAGCTGCGAACACCTCATCAGGTAGGAAAGGCGCTGTGTGTGCCTGCCTCCTGGAGCCCTCAGCTTCCAGGGTGGAGGAAAGGCCCCTGGTGCAGAGATGGAGACGTCCTCTCCAGGGAGCCAGAGGATCTGGGTGGGCTGGGGTCACGCTCTTCTAGAGAGCCGCTGGGTGGCCTTTGAAAGCCGGGTGGGTCCTCTTTAGCACCGGGGGAGCTCGGCCCCTTGAGTGCGAGGGCTTTCCCGGGCTCCTCCCACGCGCCCCTGCCTCTCCTGCCCCAGCCCCGCGCCCCTGCCAGCCTCCCTCTCCCTCCGCCTCCTCTTGGACACTCACCAGACCCCGGTGCCACTGGAAGTCTCCCTCAGTTCTCCAACTGGAACTTGCCACCTGCTAAGCTGGAACTGAGCAGGTTCCTGGCAGAGAACCTTTTTATAAGATTCCAGCCCCGCGCGGGCCCTAGGGAGGGGCCCATTTCCCAACGACGAGCTCAGCTGACGCGCGCATCCCAGACTCATGCATCACTCGGCAGCGCTGTAGGTGGTGCACGTGGGCATCCAAGTCACTGCGCAGAGGTGCCAGGATTGCTGGGCTTGTTTACTTTCCAAACAGGGCACCGTTCATAGCTGGGAGGGCTGTGCTCGGGCTCAGGGAAGGCGCGGGGGCCGGGGTGAGGAGGGGTCTTGGGCCCCTTTGGCGCGCCTCCGCGAGGTGCGTGCGCATGCGCGCTGGTTCCCCAGCCCCCACACCCACCCTGTGCGCGCTGTAGTTGGTAGTTTACTATTTATCTGGGTTCGCATCTCTTTGGCCCTGGGCCCTTGGCTACTCCAGGCAAGCTCTGTGACAAGCCTGTTGGCTTTGCTTTATCCACAGGGAGCTGAGTTAAGATAGTGGGGAATGCACCTCTCAGAGACCCCGGGGGAGATTTCTCTCCGCTACCCCTAGGAAACGGGAGAAAAACCCCAGGCCAAGTTAAGGAGCCATTGAGACCAGGAAAGTTGTGAATGTTGTCTAGTCGCCCCATCCCCGGAATATAGCCCTGGTGAGCCTAGAAGGAAGATGCGTGCGAGGGGGGGGGGCACCGAGAAACACACAGCAGCCCGGGGACCCTCTCCTCTTGAAGGTGGGTTTTGCCTGAAGCGGCTGCCCACTAGAGAAAGAAAGAAGGAGGGAAGGAAGGAAGGAAGGAAGGAAGGAAGGAAGGAAGGAAGGAAGGAAGGAAGGAAGGAAGGAAGGAAGGAAGGATAGATGGACGGACATATGGATGGATGGGTGGATGGATGGATTGGTGGATGGATGGATGGATGAATGGATGGGTGGATGGATGGATTGGTGAACAAGGAAGGGAAAAGAAATAAAAAAGAAAGAGTCCTTTCCAAAGACCCAAAGTGTCCATGATAACAGTTGCTTTGAGGACAACTAACTTTTAAGAATTGGAAGAGACTGGAAACCAACTGTCTCAGTACTTAGGAGGCTGAGACAGGAGGATCGAGGTCCGAGGCCACCCTCAGCTACTTAGTGAGGCCCTCTGCAACTCAGTGAGACCCGGTTTCAAAATAAAAAAAAATTGGGCTGGGGGGTGTGGCTTGGAGGTAGAATGCCCCTGGGTTCCATCCCCAGTAACACACACACACACACACACACACACACACACACACACACACACACACAAAGAAATGCAGTTTTAAAATTTTTATTTTATTACTTACTTATTTATTGTGGTATGGTGGGAGGGATTGAACCCAGAAGTATCCTATCTCTGACCTACACTCCCAGCCCTTTTAATTTCTGCTTTGAAACAGGGGCTTGCCAAGTTGATGCAGGTCTTGCTAAACTGTTGAGGCTGGCTTCAAACCTTCCGTCCTCCTGTCTCAGCCTCCCGAATACTGAGATCAGAGGCGGGCATCAGCACCGAGACCAGCTTTAGAACTGCTCTTAACCAATGCAGCTACCTGCCCACAACCATAAATGTGAGGTACCAGGGCTGTCCAAGAAGAAGCATTGGGGAGGTAGGCTTGGGGGCTGGTGAGCTGGCAGGGGCACGAGGCAAGTCAGAGGAGAAGCCAGGTTCATTGAACGTGGCCTCTGAGCCTGATGAACAGGTTGCTGGAACCCAGAGCTCCTCTTGGTGAGTACAGGTGAGACACTCCAAGAAGCGAGGTGAGCACTAGAAAAGGAAGTAATGAAGTAATGGGACAGATGCAGCCTCTCCACTGGGAAACCATGCCAAGTTATTTTTAAAAAGAGTCAACTAAGCCGGGCGTGGTGGTGAACACCTGTCATCCCAGTATTCTTGGGAGGCTGAGACAGGAGGATGGTGGTTTGCAGACAGCCTCAGCTACTTAGTGAGGCCTTGTTTCAAAATAAAGAATTAAAAAAAAATAGGGCCGGGGGAGTGTAGCTCGGAGATAGAATGCTCCTGGGTTCCATCCCTAGTACCACACACACAAAAAGTGAACTAAATCGGGCATGGTGATGAACACCTGTAATCCCAGTACTTGGGAAACCGAAGCAGGAGGACCGCAGGCTTGAGGCCAGCCTCAGCAATTTAGCGAGGCCATGCTTCAAAATAAAAATGAAACATGAGCCGTGTGTGGTGGCACATGCTTGTAATCCCAGCATTTGGGAAGCTGAGACAGGAGGATCATAATTCAAGTACAGCCTCACCTACTTAGCGAGGCCCTCTGCAAATCAGTGAGACCCTGTTTCAAAATAAAGAATAAAAAAAGGGCCGGGGGTGTAGTGTGGAGGTAGAATGCCCCTGGGTTCCATCCCCAATACCGAAAAAAAAAAAAAAAATGGCTAGCGGCATAGCTTGAAGATATATCGTCCATAGGTTTAATCCCCAGTACCAAAAATAAAAATAAAAAAGAGGTTGCTTGGAGACATTTGGGCAAGTAGCTACCAATCATATGGATCTGCGGTGGATGTCACCGTTATCACAGAGGGACCAGTTGTTTATCTTACCAAAGCAAGAACCAGCTTGTGTATCTTGTACAGAAAGGCTGACCTGGAATTACCTCCTCTATCATAAACTTTTTGAGGCTCTCCTGAAGGATCCAGCCCATTTCAAAAGGAATATTACCTGGAAGTATTATCTGAAGCTCCCCCCTCCTTTTATGTGGTACTGGGGATGGAACCCCTGCCTACACACACACACACACACACACACACACACACCCCATGTGGAGACAGTATTCAGCTGATAGGGGTGTTTCTCTTGGTTCTCTTCCCAAGATTTCCGGTTCCAGGGGACATAGGCTCAGACATTTCCCACCTACCTCCTAAAGGCACGTCCCACAAAATCCCCTCCCACCCCAGCCTCCTCTGGAAAACTCAAGGAAACACCTGAGATGCCAATAATCGGAAAAGCACGGTGTGTATTTATTGGAGCCCAAACGGAACATGAAAGGCAAGGAATAGATTAACTTATCCAAACTGAGGCCAAACTTGAAGGAAACCCTCCCTGAGGGTGACCTTTCTGGGCCCTACCAGCCTCCCCTTGAGAGCACCTGTCAGGAGCGCTAGTCTCAGACATGATTCTTCCCTCCAGGCTTGGAGTTTTCAAATGGTTTCAAAAAAACATTGTCTCCCAGAGGTCTAAGTAGCTCCATTGCTAAAATGTATTTCCTAAATAGACTTATTTTCTGTACTAGGGTTGAAACCCAGGGGCATGTTGGTGCAGGCCTGTAATCCCAGTACTGAGAGGCTGAGACAGCTCAGGGCCAGTTAGCAACTTAGGGATACCCTGTTTCAAAAAAAATTAAAGCGGAGGGGGCTGAGATTTTAGCTCAGAGGCAGAATGCCGGAGGTTCAATCCCAGTACCAAAAGGGGGAGGGGGTGGTTTGATGCTGGGGGTAAGGAGAGGGGCAGGTGGACAGAGAGTGACTGAGAAGCAGGACATCAGGAATGTAAAGCTTTATTATTGCAGAGAAAATAGCTTCAGAACTGAATTCCAACAGGGTATCCCCCAGAGAGCGGTGTGTGAGACTGGACACCAGGCCAGTGGGTCAGAGGTGAGGCCACCCACGCAGGACAGAGGGGGGCCTTGAATCATGGCAGGGCGCAGCTCAGCAGCAGCCCCCAGACTGCTGGCCCCCGCCACAGCTGCCGCCACTGCCGCCACTGCTGCCACAGCATCCACCACCGCCACCGCCGCTGCTACAGCAGCTGCTGCCACCACCGCTGCTCCCACAGCAGCTGCCGCCGCCGCCACCACTGCTGCAGCAGCCCGAGCTCTGGTGTCTGCGGCGAAGGGACCTGCGGGGCCGGTGGTGGCTCAGGCAGCAGCCGCCACCTCCACCCCCAGAGCTGCAGCAGCCCCCGGAGCTGGAGCCGCAGCAGGAGGAGACCGGGGGACACTTGGGGGGACACTTAGGTGCGGGGCACTTGGGAGGGCACTTGGGAGGGCACTTGGGAGGGGGCTGGCACTGCTGCTGGCTCTGCTGGCAGGACATGGCGGCAGGAACTGAAGACAGCTGAAAGGCAAACAGAAATCTTAAGTTCAGCTAGCCCAAGGTAGCTCCTTTACATTTGAAAAGCCCAATGATGAATTCACAAGATTTTCTCTCTATAATGATCAGATCTTCAAAGCCCCATCTTCTAAGACCAATTGCAAATGATAGATGATAGATAGATAGATAGATAGATAGATAGATAGATAGATAGATGATAGATAGATATTGATAGATAGATGATAGATAGGTAGATAGATGATAGACTAGATAGATAGATGGATAGATAGATAGATAGATAGATAGATAGATAGATAGATAGACAGACAGATAGATGGATGGATATGGTTTCAACCTATAAACTTCATGCTTTCAAATTAATTCCTTGCAACTTCAAAACGACACTACTCCCTCATGCCTCCCACATCTGCCTCCCAGAGCCCTCCCTTCCAAACGTCCCCTTCTCCTGGTCTTTCTTCAATGTCTAAGAACTATTGAAGAAAAGATTCTCTCCCTGAACGGTTCTCAGCTTCCACCAGCGCCTCTTTCTGGCCAAACGCCAGCACCAAGAGTCCATCCTGGCCCCTGCGGTGCACTCTACCTGGTTCCGGTGCTGGAGTTGATCGCCCAGGGCGCCAGTGGACTGAGGTGCTGTTAGAAGCTGCTGCCTTTTATACGGTGCAGCTCTGACTTGGTAGCAGACAACGTGCAGGATGCCGACAGCATCTTTCACAAAGGGCTCGGTGACTCCCTCTCCTCCTATCCAAGGACCCAATTCCTCCCTCCAGAAACATCTGAACTATTAACCCACAGGAGGATCCCCGAGAATTGCAGGCCTCTAGGATGGGGAGGGAGCATTGCACATGGTACCTGGCAATCTCTCAGGCAGCTCTGCTATGCTCCTCCTTCCTGAGCCAGACCAGCCCCGTTCTAGATCTTTGGGGTAGAGAGGTCTCTGCTCTCTTTGCAATAGGAGATGGAGGAGAGAAATAACCAAAGTGGATATTAAGTGGCCTTTATTAGAACAAGGAGAGAAATACAAAATAACCATCCCAGGCCCCAGTCAATGACCCCGATGTGCCTTTCTGTCATTCTTAGAAGATGGCACAACCCAGTCCAAGAATGTTCGAAATCCAGATGGTATTATTTTTGGCAAGTCTAATGCAGATGGTGTGGGCGGTTGGCCTCTCTCCTCGCCTGAACCTGACATGCCAAAAGAGGTCACAAACAGCCCTGATTCAGCATAACAATCTCTTTGAATGGGAGAAGAAGTCTAGGAATGGCTTCTGTGTCCACCTGTGGCCCCGAAAGACACTCGGGGCCAGCCTGAGACCAGGTGGCAGGCGCCAGGTGTAACAGAGGGTGGAGCTGGAGAACTGGCCTTACGTGGAAATTGCCAGAAGAGAGGCATCTGGCCATCTCTAAGAAGAACTGGGGACAGCCTTTTGGCATACACGGCCTCAAGTGAAGACTCTTTAGGTGAGGGGGACGGAGACCAGGGCTAGTGAAGTGGGGACGAGGGGGGGATGCACATAGGTTTGAAAGTCCATGATGGAACTGAAGGCTTATTTCCCCTACAAATGATATTTGGAGGGCAAGTTAGGGCTCCAAAAGAGACATCAAAACAGACTTATCTGGGAAAGGCAGCCCACATATGGTGCACTCACAATGGAAACTCCAGTGGGCAAATATAAGGCGTCCAGCACCCCAGGTCCATTCTGGGTCACACGGTCTGCAGAGCAGAGTGCTGATCTCAGACCCTGGAAAGAGACAGTCATGGACCGGCCTCCAGCGTGCTCTCCGCACCTGTGTGATCTCAGGTGTGTTACTGAATCATCGTTGGAACATGGGGCTGGGAAGGATCTCGAGCCCACTGAAGACAAGGCAGATAACATTCTCAGGACAGTGTCTGGAGATGTGAGTTCAAAATACCAGCTTGAAAAGAACCCATATCAATGTATCAGAACATCACATGTTACCCCATAAAAATGGTGGCACATGCCTGTAATCCCAGTACTTGGGAGGCTGAGACAGGAAAATCTCGGGTTCGAAGTTAGCCTCGGCAACTTAGTGAGGCTCTCAGCAACTTAGCAAGACACAGTTCTCAAACAAAAATAATATGAAATAGGGCTGAGGGAATAGCAAAGAGGTAGAAGGCCCCTGGGTTCCACCCTCAGTACCATAAAAGGTATAAGTTTTATATTTTTATGTATCAATTTAAAAAGTAAATTTAGATTTTTAAGAGCTACAGGATTTTAAAGATAAGTAGAAAGAATTTAATATCAATGGCTACCCTTATTTCTATGAGAAAATATATTCTAAATTTTTTTTTTTTTTTTTTTGCCGGTCTGAGGATGGAACCCAGGGCCATTCTACCTCCAAGCTACACCCCCTGCCCTATTTTTTATTCTTTATTTTGAAACAGGGTCTCACTGAGTTGCACAGAACCTCACTAAGTAGCTAAGGCTGTCTGCGAACCGCGATCCTCCAATCTCAACCTCCCAAATGCTGGGATTACAAATGTGTGCCACCACGCCCAACATTATTCTAAATTTTATCTTACCGATATGCCTATTTTTAAACCAAAATTATTTTTTAAATATCAGAGTGTAGGCCTAATTTTTATAGCAAAATAGTAAGAGTATTTACTTCTATTGGGGGCTACAATTATAAAGAAAGCATACACATTTTAAAAAGTTTACATCACAATTCTATCCCCAAAGCACTACTTATATTTTGTTATTTTCCTTCCTTTTTTGAAACTATGTATAGCTTTTTGGACATCTATGTTTTGTTTTGAGTTTATATTGTCTATATGACAGTTCTCACATAAGAATATTTAATAACATTTCACTTAACATTTTAGTGTAAGCATTTCTCATGTTACCCATTTTAGGGAAGTATTCTTTTGGCTGCAGAAGATTTCATAGAAAGTGCAGAATCTATTTATAAGTGGTTGGAAGTGTTAGTTCTAGAACCAGTCTCTTACCAAGACTGTGCTCGGACAAGTCACCCGAGCTATCTGCCCCTACCATCCTCATCTGTGAAATGGGGAAAACAATAGTGTTTATCTCATAGGATCATTTGCATATTAAATGTCCTCATATTCATAAAATTCTTAGAAAGCCAGGCATAATGGCCCATGAATGTAATCCCAGTACTTGGGAGACTGAGACAGGAGGATCAAAGTTTCGAGGCTGGCCTCAGCTATTTAAGGAGAACTTCAACAACTTAATGAGACCCTGTTTCAAAACAGAAAATTTAAAGGGCTGGGGTGTACCTCAAAGGAAGACTACCCCTGAGGTCAACCCCAGTCCCTCCTCCAAATCCTCTTACAGTAGTGCCAAGAACACAGCAAAAACCCATTTTTTTTTTTTAATTTGGTGGTATTGAGGGTGGAACCCAGGGGCTTTTCTACCTCTGGGCTATACTCCCAGACCTATTTTTATATATATTTTTGGAAACAGGGTCTCACTAAGTTGCCGAGAGCCTCACTAAGTAGCTGAGGCTGGCTTCGAACCTGTGCGATCCTCCTGTCTCAGCCTCCCAAGCGCGGGGATTACAAGCGTGCGCCACCACGCCCGGTTAGTAAAAGCCCATTTTTAAATGTTTGAAGAAAACCCGATGCTTCACCCCTGCAAAATTTCATCACACCAGTGATAGCGGCATGGGCTTAGACGAAGACCTCTGGTTTTTATCTAAAGGGAAGGCAGACAGGCTACTCTGGCTGCTGCATCTCCATCCAAGCTCAAATCCATCTCTTCCCTTCTTGCTGAGAAATACAAGAAAGAAAGCAGCACACAGGCTCAAAATTTCTGGAAGAAGAAACTCAAATCGAAGCTAAAGAAATCACCTATTTATTTATTTATTTATTTATTTATTTATTTTTATTATTGGTACTGGGGATGGAACTCAGGGGCATTCTAGCCCCAATCTATACCCCCAGCCCTATGCTCATTATTTTTTCCCTGCGGGTCTGGGGAAAAACCCAGGGGTATTCGACCTCCAAGATACACCCCCTGCCCTACTTTTTATTTTTTATTTTGAGACAGGGTCTCACTGAGTTGCAGAGGGCCTCACTAAGTAGCTAAATGCAAAAGGCTGTCCGCAAACCGCGATCCTCCTGTCTCAGCCTCCTTTATGCTGGGATTACAAGTGTGCACCACCACGCCCAGCTTTCAGTTTGATTTGCAATTCACAAAGGAAGACAGATACCTCCAACAAATCAGAACCCGGATTTTCATTAGCATATCCCAGACATTTCTTGAGATACTAGAGCAGAAACACGGAAAGGACTTTGGCCACCATTCAGAGCCGGCCAGCTCACCCCTGGTGAAACCTGGCTCTTCTCCAAAAGTCTACCGGGGGTTCTGGTTCACAGTCAGGGCTGAGAATCACTGATTTTGACCACACCCCTTCTTTTACAGAAAAAGAAACTGAGAGTCAGAGATGGATGTCCTGGGTTGCACAGAGAGGGGCAGAGCGGGAATCAAATCCTGCTGTTGGCCCTGTCTCCATCATGGCCCCCACTCTCAAATGATCATTTATTTTTTCCTGTGGTTTTTTTTTCCCCTAGCTGCCCCCCATATCCACGGGTTCAACCAATCATGGATCAAAAATATTCGAGAAAGCTGGGTGTGATGGCGCACGCTTGTAATCCCCATGCTTGGGAGGCGGAGACAGGAGGATCGCGCAGGTTCGAAGCCAGCCTCACTGACTTGAGACCCTGTTTCCAAATAAAAATATAAAAAATAGGTGTCTGGAAGTATAGCCCGGAGATAGAAGGGTTTCCCAGTACCACCCAAAAAAATTTTTTTGAGAAAAAAATTGCATCTGTCATGAATATGTACAGACTTTATACCCATCACTATTCCTTAATGAATACAGTATAACAACTATTACTCAGCATTGACACTCACATCACATTAGGAATCAAACGGAATTTGGAGACGATTTCAAATAAACGGGAGAAGATACATAAGCTAAATACAAACGCTGTACCATTGTTCATGAGGAAGCTGAGCCTCCTAGGATTCGGGGATCCCCAGGAAGTCCTGAGACCGATCTCTGAGGCTATCGAAGGACAAATGGAATTTGCTTCTTCAACACAACTATTGAAGTCCTAGTGAAAACAGAAATAGACGTGGTGAATCATGGCCTGCATTGCACACCCAGAAAAGTTGGGAGTGATCATCACCTCTTCTACCCTCAAAACCCAGGGGCCAGGCACCTGTGTCAGGCCTCTCGGGAGGGGCCCGCTGGCAGGCTCCCAAGGACCTCCCTGGGGCTGCAACACCCCAGTGACTCCTCCATGGCCCAAGTTCCACGCCGTGCATGCCTGGGAGCTTATCAGTCCCGGAGACACTGATTCACGGTGCCCAACACACAAGAGACCGATGACATCAGTTTACCAAGCCAACCATGAGTTTTGCATGCCAGCCTCACGGGTACGTCTCTTCCTATAGGGAAATGCCCCGAAGACATCAAGTCGTGTGTGTGTGTGTGTGTGTGTGTGTGTGTGTGTGTGTGTGATTGAACCCAGACACATTGTACCTCTGATCCACACACACACTCCCAGCCTTTTGTTATTATTTTTTATTTGATTTGTTTTTTGTGTTTTGTTTTTGCGGGTCTGGGGAAGGAACCCAGGGGCATTTGACCTCCGAGCCACGCCCCCTGTCCTATTTTTATTCTTTATTTTGAAACAGGGTCTCACTAAGTTGCGGAGGGCCTCACTAAATAGCTGAGGCTGTCCATGAGCTGCGATCCTCCAGTTATAGCCTCCCAGATGCTGGGATTACAAGCGTGCGCCACCACGCCCGGCTCTTTTTTATTTGGAAACAGGGTCTCTCTCTAAGACGCTGAGAGCCTCACTAAGTTGCTGAGGCTGGCTTCAAACTTGCAATCGTCCTGTCTCAGCCTCCTAAGTACTGGTATCAAGTCTTAATCTGGACCTGCTAGGTAATGACCTCAGGCTTTGATGATGAACCCAGCTAGACAGGCTCTGGACAGATGTGAGTGACACTGTCCCCGGCGGCCCTTCCTCTGTGATCTCTTGTGTTGACCCCAGCCTGGGACCCCTCTGCGTGGGGTTCTTTGCAGTTCTGCTCTTATCACCAAACCCTGGCCCAGTTGCTTTGTGCTGACCCTTGCCAGGGAATTGCCCCTGCTGGGGAGCTTTGCACACTGCCGCCCTCCATCACTACTCACAGACCCCAGAGTTTAATACTGAAAAGCAGACCTTCTTATTTATCTGATTTTCACTGCTTATGATGGCCCTTATGTATAGTCTGGTATCCATCCTTCCCACACACAAAATCTATATTACCTTACACAGCAAAAGAGATTTGGGATGTGAGTAATCTATAAGCGTGGTTATGGGGAGATTTCCTGGATTGTACAGGTGGGCTCTGGGGAGTTACCAGGCTCCTTATAAGAGACAAGCAAGAGAGTCGGGTCGGCGAGAAGACACAGAATCAGAGGTCGTGTTGAGTATACAGAAAGGGGCCGTAGGCCAAGGACTGTCAGTGAAATGCAAGAAAATGGATCTTCCTCTGAGCCTCCAGAGTGCACAGAGCCCCACAACACCTTCTGGCCTAGAGCGACCCAGGCCAGTGCTCACCTACACAACTGCAAGTTAATAACTCTGTGTCATTCGGGGCTACTACATTCCTGGTTATTTGTTACTGCAGCAAGAAGAAACTCATATGCACTCTTAGTTACAAAAATAGCTTTAGCTTTCAGAATGTCACTTAATTACTTAAGAGGAGGTCAACTTTATTAAAAGTTCATTCCACTACTGCTTGGAATGAAAGGCTGACATCTGCAGATGGATTAGAGGACTGTCTGACGTCTCTAGGGTTGATAGGATGTCCTCTGGCGGAGGGGAAGCTCGGACATGGATAAACAAGGTTTATGAACTTTTCTTTTTTCAGTACTGAGGATGGAACCCAGGAACATTCTATCTTGGAGCTATAACCCCAGCCCTTTTTTTAATTCTTTATTTTGAAACAGGGTCTCACTAAGTTGCAAAGGGCCTCGCTGAGGCTGTTGGCGAACCGCAATCCTCCTGTCTCAGCCTCCCAAATGCTGGGATTACAAGCATGTGCACCACTCTCAGCTAAGGTTTATGAATTTTATTAACCACAAAATGAGGATAATAACAGTGCCTGGCTTGTAACAGGGCCTCCTGAGCCAGGAGTCCATGAGCTTGTGTCTCTATACCCCCAAGCCCTCCACCTGGCCTTCCAGAAGGTCTCAGTAATTATGGGCCCTTCTTATTCTTACCATTGTTACTGTTTTCTTCCTCATTATCAGTGAAAACCCAGGACTGTTTCTAGAATATTCCCAGCTCCCTATTACTAGACCAGGGCTTGACACAGTTCACAGAGCAAGATGGCCAACTCACACCATCTGGGGGCCAGTAAGAAATGTCAAGACATACTTGTTGCTCCTCTTGGGAAGACAAGGACTTTCAGTTTATCTGTGGACAGCCTTTCACCATTCATACTTGCTTTTCATTCACCTTTTTATTTGACTCTTTACAACAACTCTGCTAGGTAGAAGGGAGGGTTAAGCTATTACTCCTATCATTAGAAGAGAGAAAAAAAATAATTCAATGCTCAGAGAAGCCAAGCAATTGGTCTAAGGTCACACAGGGAATAGAAGCCGTTGCCAGGGTTCAAGCCCAGCTCTCTGGACCATCCACTCCTCAGTTGCAGCGACCTCCAGCCCTATCTGTGTGTGTGCTGTCAGAGAAGTGCTGCACAGACCAATAAAACCAGCGGGTTAGAACGTCTTACACACAGCCGACTGTAGCTTGCATCCTCTTCTGGAGAGCTACTCGGTCTGGCCTCAGATGGAGCCTCCAGGTCCCCTCAGCGTGGAAAGCCTGTAGGGACTCTGGTGTCCAGCTACAGAGCTCTCTTTGGGCCTTCCTGGGTACCCCCACCTCCAAGTCGTGAATGCCAGCGCCCTGGGTGAACGCAGGGAGCACAGGGCGGGCTCCCGGCGGCTGGGCACCCCAGGTGTGCCCGTGCTTCCCGGGAAGCCTCGCCCCAGGCCCTGGGCCAGCCGTGGGCGGTGGGATGCTGGCCAGCTGCGCGCCATCTCCTCCATAGCTGGAGCCCGAGGCAGAGATGCCCGGGGAGCCTCCAGACTGAGTAACTGGAGAAAGGAGGATTCCTCCTCTTGGGGAGTAAGCAAATATCCAGGGCGGGGGACTGCGGAGGACTAAAAATAGCCACAAAACACCTGCACCTAGGCTCCTTGTTTTCTCAGCTGGAGCCATGGAGGTTGACAGCACCAGTGTGGCCAGACATGCCGTCAGCCACCGGGACCTATGCAAGGGCGTGGGGTGACCTGTGGCTCCCTCGGGGGAGCAGGGCTGCCCCTGCACAGATGTCTACTGTGCCCCTATTTGCCGTCATCACCAGGGCATCTCCAGCAGGGAAATATTTTTTTTTTTTTTTTTTTTTTTTTTTAGTTTTCCCAGCTTATATTGAAGACCTAGCAGGAGCCAGGCCTGGGTTAGGCAGGGAGGAGGGAAGAGGAGGAGCCACCTCTGATGCTCCGTGGGGAAGGCAGGTGTTCCCAGTGAGCCGCAAGGGGAGCACACCAAAGGCGGAGTGACGTGGATTAGAGATGTTTGCAGCATGTAAGGGTGTGTATAAACAAAGTCAGGAGCAGTGGCGCCTGTTTGTAATCCCAATACTTGGGAGGCTGAGACAGGAGGATCGCAGGTTGAAGGACAGCCTCCACAACTTAGTGAGACCAATCTCATCCATCTAGCAAGACCCTGTTCCAAATTAAAAATAAAATAGAGATTGGGATATTGCTCAGAGGTAGAAAGCCCTTGGGTTCAATCTCCAGCTCCCTCTCCCCCAATAACATAAATAATATGATGGTCCCATTTGTGCAAAACATAATATGCAAATAATCAAAAGAAAGTTGGCATGTAAACTTTTTATACTGAGACGTTAACAGCGATGACCTCTGAGTGCAGGGGTCACAGCATTTGTTTCTCCTTCTGTTCACTTACATTTTCTAAGTTGCTGCAACGAAGATAAGATACTTGGATGATAAAATGTTTAAATTAGCACAGAGAGGCTAAACAGATTAAAGGGATCTGAGAAAGAGTCACAAAAGTGGTATTTGTTTTGCCAGGCCTGGCAGCCCACTCCTGTAATTCCAGTACTTGGGGGGCTGAGGCAGGAGGACCGCAGGTTCGAGGCCAGCCTTAGCAATTTAGTGAGCGTCTCAGCAATCTAGTGAGACCCTGTTTCAAAACAAGAAAATAAAATAGGGATGGGGTGTGGCTCGGAGGTAGAATGTCCCTGGGTTCAATCCCCATGGAAGGAAGGAAGGAAAATTGAATTTGATTTTGCAAACCTCAGTCCTAAATTTGGACCCAGTAACATGGTAAGCATGGTAAATGGCAAGGAAGAGAGAGAGGGTACCAGGGGGGAAAAAAAGGAAAGAAAGGAGAGAGGGAAGGAAAGGAAAAGAGGAAGAAGAAAAGAATAAAAATTAAGAAATGAACAATAACACAGTTCTCTCTTCCTCACTACATGGCATTGGACTTCAGACAGTGATTGTGTTGATAATTTTCCTTTCTCTTTCTTTCTTTCTTTCTTTCTTTCTTTCTTTCTTTCTTTCTTTCTTTCTTTCTTTTTCTTTCTTCTTTCTACGGGGGGTTGAACCCAGAGCCATTCTACCTCCAAGCTACATCCCCTAGCCTAATTTTTTTTTTCTTATTTGGAAACAGGGTCTAACTAGGTTGCTGAAAGCCTCACTAATTTTCTGAGGTTAGCCACAAACCTGCGATCCTCCTGTCTCAGCCTCTCAAGTACTGGGATGACAAGCGTGCGTCACCACGCCCAGCTATCCATTTATTTGTTTGTTTATTTATTTATATTTTGGGGATTGAACCCAGGGGCCTTCTACCTCTGAGCTACATACACTCCAGCCCTATTTCATTTTATTCTCATCCCTTGTGTTTTATTTTATTTTTAAATATATTTTTACTGGTGCATTGTAGTCAAACATCTCAATGGAATAAAGACTTGTGAGGATATATAAGCACTCATCACCCAATTAGCCCTTATCTAATCCCCATCCCATTCTCTCCCCCTCCCTTGCTCCCCTGCTTGATTTAGTGATTGACTTTGATATGTTTAAGTACATCATGTGCTTTAAAGAGTTCCCCTCTTCCCCCTCCCATCCCCTCAGATAGGTCACCTTAACCCCTCTTTAGGGCCCCTTCTTCAACTAGATTTCCTCCTATTACCCATTTCTCCCTAGTTTTTGCATATTAGGGAATGCATATGATTTTTTGTGAGTGTGACATTTCCCTGTAGATGCCGCACTGCAGGCTCCAATCCCAGCCTCAATGGTCCCAGGACCGGCCTCATCGCATGGCAAGCTCCAATTGCAATCTCACTGACCCCAGCATCGGCCTCATCCTCTGGTGGGCTCCAATCCTGGCCTCGCTGGCTCCAGCACTGGCCTCACCGCTCAGCTGGCTTCAGTCCTGGTCTCACTGGCCCTGGCACTGGCCTCGCCTCATGGTGAGCTCTGATCCCGTCCTTGCAGGCCCCAGAACCAACCTTGCTGAACCGTGGGCTGCGAGGCCAGTGCCAGGGCCTTTGAGGCCTGGATCACAGCCCACCATGTGGCGAGGCCAGTGCTGGGGCCTTATTTTTTTATTTTTGAAATAGGGTCTCTCTGGGTCAATGAGTCTCACTATTTTCTAAGGCTGTCCTCGAACCTGTGATCCCGGCTAGGTGGACTTGCGGTTCAAGGTCATAGCCGCTCTCTCCTGCCCGCCAGGTCCCGGCCCCGCCCACCTGCCCAGCGCACCAGGGCTTCCAAGCATGCGCAGTCACGCTCCCACCACTGGCCTAGGGGCCTGTGACTAAGCCGCATCCTGGGCACCTGAGCAATCTCACAGATGCCTGGAGACTCTAGGACAGTGATGAAATAGCCAGGAATTTCCTGCTGCCTTCGCACCAGCCCTTTCTACCAAAATGCAAAAGAGCAAGCTGAGAGCAGGCCTGGCTCAGATTGGCCTAGGGCTCCAGATTGCTCCATCCAAGGAGCTCAGGCTTGGACTATGTTCCCCAGACCCCTCCAGTCAGCCTCCAACCTCCACCTCGGCCTCTGTAGCCGCAGGTCCTCGTGGTCCTCCCGGTGAAAGCCCCTCTCTCTCCTCCCACCCCGGCCCTGACCACCCCTGCACTCTGAAGACACTAAACCTATCGTGTCTCACCTCGAGCCCGAGAGAAAATCTCCTTCAGATAGTGTTGAGATTCTTTTAACTTTGGGTACAGGAGATGGAACCCAGGGACATTCTAACTCCGAGCTACACCCCTCAGCCCATTTTTAAATTTATTTTTTATTTTGAAACAGGGTCTTGCTAGGTTGCTAAGGGTCTCACCAAGTTCCTGAGGCTGGCCTTGAACCTACGATCCTCCTGTCTCAGCCTCCTGAGTACTGGGATTACAGGTGCACCAAGCTCCAAGATCCTTCATAATTTATTACCTTTGACCTGCCCAGGCCTGTATTCCCAGCACCTTAGGGACACTGTCACTGTCACCACATCAAATTGTTACCATCCTTTCTGCTCTCAGACACACCCTCTTCCACTTGACACCAGTGTCCTGACAAGAACTATGCTCTAGGAAACCTGCCTAGAAGCCCCCAGCACCATGGTCCTCCACTGCTATCTTCCGAGCCTCCCTACACTGGACACGGGAGCTCCCCGGAGCCCCGGTGACATCGCAGAGTCTCTACGTCATGGACACCTGGAGGCCTCTTGAAAGTCAGCCCTGCCTCTAAGCAGAGAGTCCCTGGGACTGGTGCCTGGGGCTGCCCCTCACCTGCATCCCCAAGGCCAAACCTGGCATTTAGCTCCTGGCATTTAGCAAATATTTGTTGGGTGAAGAAGGGAGGGAGGAGGAGGGGAGCTCACGGTCACAGTCCTGGAGGGAGGAGGTGCCCGGGGCCAGCGTGTCACTGCAGGGCAGGTTCTGGCCTTGACTCAGCCTGATTCAGATGGAAACTGTGGCTGACGTCACTTCTCCTGTTGCCATGGATACCGGGCAAACACCGGGGGTTTGGACCCTTTCTTCGGTAAATGGAGGCGCACGGGGTCCTTCCCTGCTTGAGATATTCCGGGGCTTCGTGGGTCACCCAGAGGTCTGGCTCATCCCGCCCCATCAGAGGATGAAAATGTCTCTGGAGCCCAGGATGGGCACCTGGAACGTGAGCCCCAGAGCCGTGGCCTTCCCTTGGCCACCATCTTAACTGCTGCCTTACCGGCCGGGCTGGAGCCAAGGGCCCCGGAGTGGATCCTGAGGACCGAGCCTCGCGGACCTACCAGTGTCCACAAAGCCGCAGTGGCCCAGCTGTGTGCTGGGAGCCTGGCCGACTCTGGGAAGGCCTCAGGGGAAATGTGACTCCTGCTGCTCCCTGCTGACCCCCCACTCCCGGCAGCTGCCCCGGGGGGGGGGGGGGCAGGAATGGGGCCTCCGATCTGGAAGGCTCAGTGGTTACCGCCTTCCTGAGGTGGTAACTCAGCGGAAGCCCCTTGGGTAAGGCCAGACTTCTGAGCCTCTGCCTGCCCCCGGAAGATCCTGGAAGGTTCCCAAGCGCATAGCTTCTCTGGCAGAGAGAGAGCTTAGGCCCTGACGAAATTTTCTATGTTCCAGTGAGACTTGACCTCTTTGGGTTTCTGGTTCTTTCGTTTGTAAATCCCCAGGACCCTGGGGGTGCTCAGAGCAGAGCAGATGCTCATTAAGTATTTGTGGGAAGAAGGTAAATAATGGGAAGGGAGGGAGGGGAGAAGGAAGGAGCAGAACCAGGTGTCGCAGATTTAACCAGTTGCTACTGAGTCGGCTGAGGAAGAGCCTCAGAGAGGCTAGGCTGCCGAGGATCACCCTGAGTGGCTGAAGCTGGCCTCAAGCCTATGATCCTCTTGTCTCAGCCTCCCAAGTATTGGGATTACAAGAGTGCGCCATCATGCCTGGTTTCAATGTCCTTCAACCTTCCATTCCCACCCCAGATTCTTGGACACAAAAGCTCATTTACCTGAGCAGAAAACCTCTGGGGTCAGAAGAAGGCACAGTCCCTGGGCACCCTTTGTAGCACATAACAGGTACTATAAGACCTTTTGCTGAAGCTCTGTCTTTCCTGGGACTTCTGACACACATCTATCTCTCTCGCCAATCAAACCCAGCATTGTGGAAGGGTCACGTTGCAGAAGCATGCTGGGCATCAGCCAGGGATGGAGGGCTGGCCAGAAGCCATCAGGAGTGTAAGAGCTGACAACCCGTCGGTGATGGGCCATTCCTGCCTCTAACACAGGAGAAGAATCAACTGAGTAGATACGAGGCCGGGAAGTCTGTTCTCACGTCTCAGTTTCGCTGTATCTTGGACACCGGGCCCCTTGTTTCTCGGAACCTGAATTCTTTTCAGCTATAAAAGAGAGGTTAATAATATGCTACCCAATCAAATGAGATCACATATAGCAAAGTACTTGGTGAGCCACAACGTGCTATAAAAATATCTGCTTAATAATAACGATGACGTAAAGATAACCAGGTAATGGTGGTGATGGTGGTGATCGAGGCCGACCTGTGAATGGCTGTCCCTCACTAACCCCGAAGCGTTCATGACGTCAGTGGTTCTGGGGCAGAACTGAGCCTCCACCCCCCAGAAGGCAGGACCAAAGGCAAACAGAGAGCACAAATCAGAAATCCAGAGGAAACCTGATGGCTAATCTTCGTGACCCCACCCTGACCCCTGTGAAACCCCTGTGGGCCTCCTCTGACGACTGGGCCCTGGGCACCCCAGTCTTCCCAGCTGGTTCTGCAGGCCTCAAAACCAGAATGTCAGGTGGGGTGGGGCCTGGGCAGTCACCAGGCCTCCCTACAGCAGGGCCAGGAGGAAGCTGGAGGAGATGGCGTGGTGGTGGAACTGCCCCTCAGGACCCCCCCCCCACCGGCTCTCTCCTTGGGGGGCCTGTGGTCCATGGAACCACAGACAACACCCAACACCATCAGCATCTCACCCGTGGTCCAATCAAGGACACGCCCGGCTCAGAGATGCTCCAGCCTGACCGTGTACCAAGAGCATCACGTCCAAAAGTCACCTGGAGCTGCTATTAGAGGGATCACCCATCAGTCAGTCAATCATTCACTCCCCAAAACATAATAAGAACCAATAACATCTGGCGTTGAGCCAGACCCTAAAAGTAGAAAGCACAACCTCCATCCTTTTTGGGTGGGAGATGACTGGGGATTGAACCCAGGGGCACGCTACTTTTGAGCTACACCTCTGGCCCTATTTTATTTTTGTACTTGGAAACAGAGTCTCACTAAGTTGCTGAGACTGGTCTCAAACCTGTAACCCTCCTGTCTCAGCCTCCAGGGTACTGGGATTACAAGTGTGCACCACCAAATTAATTAATTAGTTTATTTATTTATTTTGGTACTGAGGATTGAACCCAGGGGCATTCAACCTCCAAGCTACATCCCAGCCCCATTAAAAAAAAAAAAACTCTTTTGCTTTGAAACAGGGTCACACTAGCTTGCTGAGAGCCTCACTAAATTGTTGAGGCTGACCTCGAAACTGCGATCTTCCTGTCTCAGTTGTCCAAGTACCCAAGTACTGGGATTACAGGTGTGCATCACCATGCCCACCACCAGCTGGGAGTTGCTGGGCCCAACAGCAAGCACAAAGGCCCTCCGTAGTACGGGCTCTCCTCTCTGGTGTATCTTCTCCTCTTCCATTCAAAGCCCAGGAAGTCAGAATTCAAGAAAGATAAAACGGAAAACAGGAACTAGTTGAGATGCTATTATGTGGCCGAGAATCCTCACCGCCTCTCTTCAAGGTAGATATTATTTTATTTGTCTGCAGAACAGGACCGGGCTCCTGCGAAAGGTAATTACCGTGCCCCACGTGCAGCTCAGGGGTCAGACACAAAGGTCACCCAGGTGTCTCCTCACCACTCCCTAGTCAACAGGGTAACAATTTCCCAGCCGTGGGGTGACTGCCTCCGGCCCTGCACCCGGTTTTCTTGGAGGAGGGAGGGTACAGACAGGCTCCCAGCCAAGGTGCTGGGAGAGGGGAGAGTTCTGCCCTGGAGCCAGCGGAGAGCGAGGCAGGATATGACCATGTGGCCGAGAACACAGTCTCAGTGGCCCTGTGGCCCCTTCTTCTCAGCCTCCGCCAATACCTTGGGCCCCGCTCCTTTCTCTCCTGGCCATTCAGAACCAGGTCCCTGTAAACCATCTCAGACCCAGCTAAGCATCGCCCCCTCTTGGAAAAATATGTGTGAGTTTTATTAACTGCCGACCCTCAAGATACAGAAAGGCAGCCGTGATCCTGCAGTTTCAGACGGAGTGCTGGGAAGTGGTATGTGTTGATCACAGAGGCAGATTTCTCCCCAGATGGGGAAACTGAGACCCATACCCAGAATGGAGGAGAGTCCATCTTAGCTCAGACAGCTAGAAATCATTTTTTCTGAATTTCAGCCCTTTTAAGAAAGTCATAGATGCTCAGAGGAGTTCAGAGAAATCTGTTCTCAGTGTTATCCCTTTATGACAAAGGGGACCTAGAGATGGCGGATGCAAACTTACCTCCCCGGGACCCAGGAAGCCAAGGAATTGTGGTCTCCACCCAGGGCCATCCAGGAAAGCCCGCCTCGCCCGTCAGCTCGGTGCCAACACAAAGCCCAACAGACTCCCCAGAGCCCGCTCCCACCCTCAGAAGAACTAAGTCCTTCTGCTGAGACACCCCTGGCTTCTCGGGGGCAATAGAATAAAGTCAGACTGTTGGAGCTGGGCGTGATGGCATATGCTTGTAATCCCAGTACTTGGGAGGCTGAGACAGGAGGGTGGCAAACTGAGGGCAGCCTCGGCAACTTAGTGAGGTCCTCAGCAACTTAACAAGACCCTGCTTCAAAAAATAATTTAAAAAGTTGGGGTGTAGCTTGAAGGTAGGACACCCTGGGTTCAATCCCTAGAGGGAGGAGGGAAGAGGAAGGAAGGAAGGAAGGAAGGAAGGAAGGAAGGAAGGAAGGAAGGAAGGAAGGAAGAGAGACAGACATGGGAGCCATGGGTTGGGTTGAAATCCCAGCTCAGCCTTTGGTGAGAGGCTTAACTTCTCTGGGACTTGGTTCCTATAAAACAGGAATGATAAAAAGGTCAGTTAAGCTGGGCGTGGTGGCGCACGCTTGTAATCCCGGTGCTTGGGAGGCGGAGACAGGAGGAACGCACAGGTTCGTAGTCAGCCTCGCTGGCTTAAGAGACCCTGTTTTCAATAAATTAAAAAATATAAAATAGGTCTGGGAGTGTAGCCCGGAGGTAAAAGGGCTTCCAGGAACTCCAGTACCACCAGAAAAAAAAAAAAAGTCAGTTAACAGGGCTATTGGCATATATAAAATATTTTATAAAAACAAGCCTAGCTTAGGTGTTATTCAGGAGCAAGTGTGTGTATAACATATATAAAATATAATAAATTTCAAAATAAATATTGATCCAGGCATGGTGGCACATGCTTGCAATCCTAGCATCGGAGGCCGGAGACCAGAGGATCGCCGTTCACAGCCAGCCTCAGCTACTTAGTGAGGCCCTTTGCAACTCAGTGAGACCCTGTTTCAGAAAATAAAAAGACTAAAACATAGGGCTAGGGGTGTAGCTTAGAGGGAGAATCCCCCTGGGTTCCATCCCCAGTACTATAAAAAAATACATAAAAAATAAAATAAATATAAATATTATATCACATTAAACAAATAAATTTACCAAAGCACTTTAGATATTGCCTAGCACGTGGCCATGCGAGCGCTTTCTCAATGAAGAAGTGGGTCACGGCCAGACTGCATACTTCGTAAAGGAAAACACAGTACCTTCTGATTACTAAGGACCGGCCACATTGCATCAGGTCTCGAGACAGAAGGAGAGTTCCAGAGACCTGCAGCAGCTCCTCGCTCTTATTTTCCTCCCCATCACTAGAATTCAGCAGAATCTGCATCCTAAATAAAGTCTTGCTTGGGAAAGTTCTAAAATCTAAAAAAAAAAATATTTTAATATCTAAAAATATTTTTAATCTAAAAAAATCTTAAAATCTAAACCCTAAAAATTCTTTAAAAATCTAAAAAATATTTTTAAAAATCGGAGTTCAAAAGTTTAAAAAATAAATAAAAGTAAAGATGGACTGCCCATTCTGTGTTCATGATGTTGAGTCTGTCTCCCCCTACTGTCCAATATGTGTAATGCGACTACGGATGCTCAACGGGCCAGCACAGAAGTGTTAAAACTCTGATCCAAGGCGTTTGCAGCCTGGGTCTAGAGAGGGGACAAGTGTGTGACGGGAACTGTGGGAAATGCAGAATTGGAAACACTCAAGAGAAACCTCAGGGGGGAGGTACAGTTCCACAGACCCTGTAGCTTAAATGACAGAAGCTGATGTCCTCAGGATGCTGCAGGACAGAAGCCCAACACAGACGTGGCCATAAGGTCAGCTCCTATCCTTGGCTTGGAGATGGCGTTTCCTCTGTGTCTGTGTCCTGTCTTATTCCTCCTCCTCCTCCTCCCCTCCTCCTCCCCTCCTCCTCCTCCTCTCCTCCTCCTCCCTTTCTCCTCCTCCTCTCCTCCTCCTCCCTTTCTCCTCCTCCTCCTCCCCTCCTCCTCCTCCTCCCCTCCTCCTCCTCCTCCCCTCCTCCTCCCCTCCTCCTCCTCCCTTTCTCCTCCTCCTCCCTTCCTCCTCCTCCTCCCCTCCTCTTCCCCTCCTCCTCCTCCCTTTCTCCTCCTCCTCCTCCCCTCCTCCTCCCCTCCTCCTCCCCTCCTTCTCCTCCCTTCCTCCTCCTCCTCCTCCCCTCCTCCTCCTCCCCTCCTCCTCCCCTCCTCCTCCCCTCCTTCTCCTCCCTTCCTCCTCCTCCTCCTCCCCTCCTCCTCCTCCCCTCCTCCTCCTCCCCTCCTCCTCCTCCCCTCCTCCTCCCCTCCTCCTCCCCTCCTCCTCCCCTCCTTCTCCTCCCTTCCTCCTCCTCCTCCTCCCCTCCTCCTCCTCCCCTCCTCCTTCCCTCCTCCTCCTCCCTTTCTCCTCCTCCTCCTCCCCTCCTCCTCTCCTCCTCCTCCTTCTTCTTCTCTTCTTCTCTTCTCTCTCTCTCTCTTTTATAGTACTGGGGATAAAACCCAGGTGCATTCTACCTCTGAGTTATACCCCCAGCCCTATTTTTTATTCTTTATTTTGTAACAGGGTCTCACTGAGTTGCAAAAGTGCTCACTGAGTAGTAGCTGAGGCTATCTGAAACCCATGATCCTCCTGTCTCAGCCTCCCAAATGCTGGGATTACAGGCATGTACCACCACGCCTGGCTGCTTCTTCTTCTTCTTCTTCTTCTTCTTCTTCTTCTTCTTCTTCTTCTTCTTCTTCTTCTTCTTCTTCTCTCTCTCCCTCCCTCCCTCCCTCCCTCCCTCTCTTTCTTATCTGAAAATTGAGGATGGTTTGTTTTCCTCACCTCTCAAATCAATATAAAAAAAACCCCACTAAAGACACTTGGCGAAACTACCAAAATGTGAAATAGTCGTACTATATCCCATCTGGATGTTCAGAGGTCCATGGGGCATGAGGAACAGGGAGAGTGCAGGATGGTCCCCCGCGTGTCTCTGGAGTTGGAGAAGCATTCCTGATGGCACACGCCAGGGGAGCGAAGACCCCCAAACCATTCCAGTTAGAGAGAAGAGGCAGCTGTGCAGGGGAGTGGACGCAGGACGCCCGCTCCTCCCTCCCCAGTTTCCAGGACATCGATGTTAGGCAGGTGTGAGCTGATGATACAGAAAGTCTTTTAAATTATACTGAACTGCCCGGGTGTGGTGGCGCAGGCTTGTAATCCCAGCATTCCGCAGGCTGAGGCAGGAGGATCACAGTTCGGGACAACCTCAGTTACTTAGTGAGGCCCTTGCAACTCAGAGAGACCCTGTTTCAAAATAAAGAATAAGGCCAGGCGTGGTGGCGCACGCTTGTAATCCCCGCGCTTGAGAGGTGGCAGGAGGATCGCGCTGGTTCGGAGCCAGCCTCACTGGCTTAAGAGACCCTGTTTCCAAATAAAAAAAATATTTAAAAATAGGGTCTGGGAGTGTAACCCGGAGGTAGAAGGGTTTCCAGGAACCCCAGTACCACCAAATAAATAAATAAATAAGAAAGAAAGAATAAAAATAGGGTGGGGTATATAGTTAGGAGGTAGAATGCCCCTGGGTCAATCCTCAAAACCACTATATAACTATAGATATAGATATAGATATAGATAGATAGATATAGATATATAGATATAGATATATAGATAGATATAGATATATAGATATAGATATAGATATATAGATAGATATAGATATATAGATATAGATATATAGATAGATATAGATATATAGATATAGATATATAGATATAGAT
This sequence comes from Muscardinus avellanarius, assembly GCF_963383645.1. NCBI lineage: Eukaryota > Metazoa > Chordata > Mammalia > Rodentia > Gliridae > Muscardinus > Muscardinus avellanarius. The sequence goes on from NC_137788.1 coordinate 116,228,291, forward strand.
ATATAGATAGATATAGATATATAGATATATATAGTTATAGATATATATAGTTATATATATAGTTATAGTTATATATATGGATATATATATATATATCCACTATATAACTATATATAACTATATATATAAAATGACTGGGGGTTTTGCTCAGATGTAGAATGCCCCTGGGTTCCATCCCCAGTACTGAAAAAAAAAAAAAAGATGGAGGTGTAACACATTGAATGCAATGCCCCTAGATTCAATCTCTAGTACAAAGGGGAGGGGGAGAAAGACCAGAAGAGAACTAAGAACTATAGTAATATTCCTTTAGTATCCACTACTATACCAAAAATAAAGCTATTACATTAGACAAGGTAGATGTTTCACGATAACAACGCCAGGTGCTATGGTAGATCTCGGGATGGAGTTCTCCAGTGCCCAGGAGGTTAGGGACCAGAAGAAGAGGGGCCGAGGCAGTGAGCCTCCCGGGAGGGTGGTGCTGGGCTGGCCCTTGGTGCCGGGGTGAGAATTCTGTAGAGTCACAATCCGGTGAGAGGCGGTGGGCTTCACGGGACCATGGAGAGAACTCCGGAGCCTCCTTCCACACCTGCTTGGAGACTGACGCAGGGCAGGACACGGGGCGGGGGAGCAAAGATGGCGGGAGGTGAGGCCGCGCTGGAGACGCAAACACCTCCTGTGTCTTCCTGAGCTAGACGCAGAAGGGGCCTTTTATAAAATGATGCAGAATAGCCAACTTCATGCGCCAAACTCAGGTGTATAAGGAAGTTAGCGCTTGTTTGTGGAAACATACCTAGAGTTACTGACTTGGTGTCTCTTCTGGTTTTAGGAAATCAGTAACAGGAATACCACTTCCCCTATAGCATTTCTTTCTTTCTTTCTTCCTTTCTTTCTTTCTTTCTTTCTTTCTTTCTTTCTTTCTTTCTTTCGGTACTGGAGATAGAACCCAGGGGCATTCTACCTTGGAGCTCCACCCCCTGCCCTAATTTTTATTCTTTATTTTGTTTTTTTTTTCTTATTTTTTAATTTTTTTATTAATTTATTTTTTAAATTGGTGCATTGTAGTCATATATCAATCACATTGGAGTACAAGACTTGAGAGGATATACAAGCACACATCATCCAATTAGCCCTCCTCCAGCCCCCACCCCATTCCCTCCCCCTCCCTCCATCGCACACTTCTTTGGTGATTTACTTTGATACATTTGTTTATGTACCTACTGCGTTTTAAAGAGGCTCCGTCCTCCAGTATTACATACCCTCTGATTGGTCACATTAGTTGCTTCACTATAGGGCCCTTTCTATAGCTCAACCTCTTCCTGTTGCCCTTTTCCTCCTAGTTATTGCTGATTAAGAGAAGCGTCTGATTTATATTTTCTGTGATATTTCTCTGTGCATGCTGCGTTGCATGTACCGATCCCACTCTTGATGGTCCCAGTAGTGGCCTGGCTACTCAGTGGACTGATCCAGACCTCGCTGGCTCAAGCAGCAGCCTTGCCTCATGGGAGGCCCCAGGTCTAGTCTCGCTGGCCCCTGCACCGGTCTAACCCCTAAGCTGGCTTCAGTCCTGGCCTTGGAGGCCGCAGGAGTGGCCTTGCCTCACGGCAGGCTCCAATGCTGGCCTTGCTGGCCCCAGCATCGGCCTCACCCCTCAGCAGGCTCTAATCCTGGGCTCGGAGGCCTCAGTACCAGCCTTGCCTCATGGCAGGCTCCGGTGCCGGCCTCGCTGGCCCCAGCACCGGCCTAACCCCTCGGCGGGTTCCGTTCCCGGGTTAGGAGGCCCCAGCACTGGCCATGTCTCACGGCAGGCTCCGATGCTGGCCTCGCCTCACGGCAGGCTCCGATGCCGGCCTTGCTGGCCCCAGCACCGGTCTAGCCCTTCGGCAGGTTGTTATACTGGCCTCGGAAGCCCCAGTACCGGCCTTGCCTCACGGCAGGCTCCGATGCCGGCCTCGCTGGCCCCAGCATCGGCCTCACCCCTCGGCAGGTTCCAATCCCGGCCTCGGAGGCCCCAGTACCAGCCTTGCCTTGCCTCATGGCAGGCTCCGGTGCCGGCCTCGCTGGCCCCAGCACCAGCCTAACCCCTCAGCCGGCTCTGATACTGGCCTCGGAGGTCCCAGCACCGGCCATGGCTCACGGCAGTTGCGATGCCGGCCTCACTGGCTCCAGCACCGGCCTAACCCCTCAGCAGGCTCTTATCCTGGCCTAGGAGGCCCCAGTATCGGCCTTACTTCACGGCAGGCTCCAATGCCGGCCTCGCTGGCCCCAGCACCTTCCTAACCCTTTGGCAGGCTCTTATCCTGGCCTCGGAGACCCCAGTACCGGCCTTGCCTCAAGGCAGGCTCCGATGCCAGCCTCGCTGGCCCCAGCACCGGCCTAACCCCTCGGCAGGCTCCGATCCCGGCCTTGGAGGCCCCAGCACTGGTCATGCCTCAAGGCAGGCTCTGATGCCGGCCTCGTTGGCCCCAGCACCGGCCTAACCCCTCGGCAGGCTCTTATCCTGGCCTCGGAGGCCCCAGTATCGGCCTTGCCTCACGGCAGGCTCCGATGCCGGCCTCGCTGGCCCCAGCACCGGCCTAACCCCTCGGCAGGCTCCGATCCCGGCCTCGGAGGCCCCAGCACTGGTCATGCCTCATGGCAGGCTCCGATGCCGGCCTCGCTGGCCCCAGCACCGGCCTAACCCCTCGGCAGGCTCTTATCCTGGCCTCGGAGGCCCCAGTACCAGCCTTGCCTCAAGGCAGGCTCCGATGCCAGCCTCGCTGGCCCCAGCACCGGCCTAACCCCTCGGCAGGCTCCGATCCCGGCCTTGGAGGCCCCAACACTGGCCTTGCCTCACGGCAGGCTCCGATGCCGGCCTCGCTGATCCCAGCACCGGCCTAACCCCTCGGCAGGCTCCGATCCCGGCCTTGGAGGCCCCAACACTGGCCTTGTCTCACGGCAGGCTCCGATGCCGGCCTCGCTGATCCCAGCACTGGCCTAACCCCTCAGCAAGTTCTGTACCCGACCTCGGAGGCCCTAGCACAAGCCTTGCCTCATGGCAGGCTCCAATGCCAGCCTCGCTGGCCCCAGCATCGGTCTAACGCCTCTGCAGGTTCCAATCTTGGCCATGGAGGCCTCAGTAGTGGCCTTGCCTCACAGCAAGCTCCGATGTCGGCCACTGGCCCCGGTGCCCGCCTAACCCCTCAGCAGGTTCCGATCACTGTCTCTGTGGTTATTATTTCAAAGGTTCCAGGTGTAATGTATCAGATCTCTGCCTCCCCTGAGTATTGGCCACTGGCATTGCCACTGCCTCCACCGTTTCTAATCCTTCCCAGGCTCTTTTTCCACTCTGAATGTTGTCCAATGTTCCTAAGCATGCGTGATGGTAGCATTCGACATTTGGTGTAATTTCTCCAAAAAAATAAAGTTGGTAAGATCTGGTTTCTGCTTCTCCTGAATACAAGTCTCCACCACCATCGCGGAGAACTCTTTCAACACCGCATTTCTCCTTGGTCTCCGCTAAACTCTCTCCTTACAGGTGATGTCTGAGATTCTTAACAATATAGAGAAATAGCAGTCCTCTTTCACGGCGAATTTTTCCATAAGTTCCAGTGCATTTAGATAAATTTTGTCTGCATCTCCAGTGTCCTGGCATCCATAACGGCTTTCTTATCTCCTCTCCGATATTTTTCTTTCTTTTTCTGTTCTGGGCCCGGTTTCTCCAGGGGTCTGGCGTGCTACTCGCAATTAGGCCCCAGGGCCCAGAGTCCCGCAACCCGGGCCCCAGCTGGCGTGCCCCGCGACCCCCGCCCAGAACCCAGCATCTTACTGGGCCAGGTTTCTCCAGGGGTCTGGCGTGCTATGCGCAGTTCGGCCTGGGGCCCAGAGTCCCGGGACCCGGGCCCCAGCTGGCGTGCCCCACGCGCGACCCCCGCCCAGAACCCAGCGTCTTACTGGGCCTGGTTTCTCCAGGGGTCTCTTTATTCTTTATTTTGAAACAGGGTCTCGCTGAGTTGCGAAGGGCCTCGCTAAGTAGCTGAGGCTGGCCGCGAACCGCGATCCTCCGGTCTCAGCCTCCCAAATGCTGGGATGACAAGCGTGCGCCACCGCGCCCGGCCCCTGTGAGCATTTTCAATCCCCTTCCCTTTGTTCTGCCCAGGAGGGCATCTGGAGTCAGGAACACAGACCCTCGACTTGAAGGGCCACAGAGCAAAGGATAGTGTGTGTCTGCTGCCCCCTGCTGCTCAGGGGCTGACCTGGTCGGGTTTAGGGAGTCTCGGTCTCCCAGGCCTGGGTGGTCCCGCGGCTCACTCCCATCCCCTGGCTATGGTGGCTCCCGGGGGCCAGCCAGAGGCCGCACGCAGATCGTCACCAGGAGGCCTGGGAGAACCGCCTCAGCATGGCCGCCTCCTTCCACAAGACCGATGTGCTCGGGTTTCTTCTCAGCCGCATCAGTGAGAGAACTCGAGGCACGTTTCTGAGAACCTCATCCCCCTCCTTCCCTCTTCGCCACTCCTGTGCTCCAGGACCTGAAACGCATTGACTGACTGGCTGGTACTGGAGGGTGAATCCAGGGCTGTTCTATCTCCGAGCCTCACCCTTGGCCCCCACTTTGTATTAATGTTTAAATTTTGAATGAAACAGGGACTTGCTAATTTGCTGAGGATGGCCTCAAACCTGCAATCCTCCTACCTCAGCCTCCTAAGGACTGGGATGATGTTGCCGACTAATCTCAGTTGGGTCCTTATTGTCAGCTCCCGGTCAAATCCTCAGAAAGATGGGGCAAAAGGCAGGTGATGTCCTGCAGAAACCTCTCTGCAGCAATTCCTTCCCCTCTATGAATTCCCTAAGTTTTTGGGTACGACGTTTGGGAAGGAATTTGAGGTGGACAAAGGCTTCTTGAACCAATGACACTTTATTACAAAAACTCCAAGAAATTTATACCCTTCACCAGTAAGGTTAATAATAAGAGAAAAGGGGGGTGAATGCAATCACTGTGAAATGATAATGAATGACATGTAAACAAAGGTAATAAAACTAGTCCTTCAGCTGGCTGTTGATCTTCGAGAGAGATTGACTTCTGACTCCTGATTCTTTTCCAAGGTCTTTGCAGATAAGCAGTCCCAGGGGGCCACTTCCCAAAATAAACAAGCATGGCCAAGGCTTGGCGGTTTTTCGGGGAATCTTCTTTAACTTTCCTGGAACTTTCCATCTTTTGGGCTCAGTTCATATAGCAAGTGTGGGGAGATGTGGTGATTCAGGTGGATGTGATAGAGTTTTTCCAGGTGTTGGCATCTTATCTTCTTAATCTGAAAGCTTAAGCATACTCACAACACAGTTTTGCAGACAAAATACCACAAACAACACCACAAAGTTCTTGGTTTTAATTGTCCTTAACTGCTGAACACTCTTCTTTAGACAATAAGCCTATTAAAAGTCTAACCATCTTTAATAATCCATTTCTCTGTCACAAACCCTCTGCAACCTGCTTCTAACTTTCTAATTCCTTCCTTTCCCAGTTGGGACTTTCTTATGATAAGCTCTTCTTCATGCAAAAATGCTTTTCTTACTCTTACGGTATTTCCTTTCCTTCATACATATATATTTAGAACGTCTGTCCTTTATTTAGTCATATTCATTAACCATGCGATCAGCCTCTCTGTCTTCAGGAATATTTACACTGGGCGTAAAAGTCACCAATCTTTTTCCTTGAGTCTATTGTATTTGGGCAACTAAGTTGTTTATCAACTAAATTGCTTTAAGGTCACACACAAGGTTTTTATCTCTTCTGTCTCTAGGCAGGATCTTAAGGGTAAACAAAGTTTCCTTAAACTGAACTACCTTACCTGAGTTAATAGCTTAACCTAAGTTAGTGATAGTGAGGGTCAGAGACCCTTTGTAATTGCTGCAGCTGGAATGCTTATCACAGCATCTGAGTTCTGGCCAGTTTTTATTATTATTGAGCAGAGCCAAGGACGTTTATTTCCACGGACTCAATTTCTGATCTCACATCATCAGAGCAATTCGTGTAGAGAGTTAAAAGAATACCAAGAGAATAATAGTTATGAAGGATATCTAAAGTGGGGGATATTTTTTTGCCAGAGACGATACCTCTTTCTCGGGGCTTTCTGCCGATAACTATGTGGAGTGGCGTCTTCAACACATAGATGCCGAGGCAGCAGGATGTCTTGGCAGGATGACAGGCAGGTACTGCCATGTCCAACTCAAGAAGGGTCTTTAATTCCTGTCCAGAAAGGACTTCTGTCTATCACAGCTCCCTTCTCTCCCTTTATTCTGTCCTCTCCAGAGATGCAGAGGTCACCAGCACCCCAGGGGCCTCAGAAATGTGGGTGTTCCTTTTCACCGTCTCCCCATATTGGGCTCAGGGACAGAGGGACAGAGGCTGGGTCAGGCTGGCGAGGCCCCAGACACAGAGGCCGAGGCTGGCTGCCATTGTCCCCAGCCCAAACCCGGCCACTGTGCAGGCAAAACACAGAAAATACAGGATACACTGGGACCCGGATGGAAGAAATAAAGGAAATAGGAAGGAAGGCTACATAAGCAGGAACAATGTAAGTTTAATATAGAAGCCAGCCAGGCGTGGTGGCCCACACTTGTAATCCCAGCATTTGGGAGGCTGAGACCAGAGGATCACGGTTCGCGGACAGCCTCAGCTACTTAGCAAGGTGCCAAGACATCCTGCTGCCTCGGCATCTATGTGTTGAGACCCCACTCCACATAGTTATCGGCAGAACGCCCCGAGAAAGAGGTATCGTCTCTGGCAAAAAATATCCCCCACTTTAGATATCCTTCATAACTATTATTCTCTTGGTATTCTTTTAACTCTCTACACGAATTGCTCTGATGATGTGAGATCAGAAATTGAGTCCGTGGAAATAAACGTCCTTGGCTTTGCTCAAGAGTAAGGAAAAAACTGGCCAGAATTCAGATGCTGTGATAAGCATTCCAACTGCAGCAATTACAAAGGGTCTCTGACCCTCACTATCACTAACTTAGGTTAAGCTATTAACTCCGGTAACCGATAGCTCAGTTTAAGGAAACTTTGTTTACCCTTGAGATCCTGCCTAGAGACAGAGAAGATAAAATTTTGTGTGTGACTTCGAAGCAATTTAGTTGATGAACAACTTAGTTGCCAAAATACAATAGAGCCAAGGAGAAAGATTGTTGACCTTCACGCCCAGTGTGAGCGTTCCCCGAAACAGGGAGAATGCCGCATGGCTAGAAATGAAAATGACAAAATAAAGGACAGATATTCTAAATATATATGTATGAAGGAAAGGAAATACCGTAAGAAAGCACTTTTTCATGAAGAAGAGCTTATCATAAGAACGTCCCGACTGGGAAAGAAAGGAATTAGAAAGTTAGAAGCAGGTTGCAGAGGGTTTGTGATAAGGAAATGGATTATTAGAGACCAATAGGCCTTTAATAGGCTTTTTGTCTAAAAAAGAGTGTTCAGCAGTCAAGGAAATACATCTGACAACTAAATCCAAGAACTTCACAGTGTTATTTGTGGTGTCTTATTTGCCAAGCCGTGTTGTGAGTTTTTGTAAGCTTTCAGACTTCAGAAGGCAAAGCGGATGAGATCTGAGAGACTCCCATCGCATCTCCCTGGACCGCCACAGCTCCCCATGCTTGTCATATGGATATAGATGGAAACTTCAAAAAAGAAAGAAAAAGAAGATTCCATGAGAAGGCGTATTCTCCAAGCCCTGGGCCTTGGGCGTGCCTGTATTGCCTTTGGAATTTACCTTTGGACCTGCCCTGCTGCAATATCGGAAGAAAGATCCGGAGCTTATCTCCTAAATGCTGGACTAGTCATTTACTTTGTTTATATGTAATTTACTATTGTTTTGCTGTGATTGCCCCCCTTCCCTTTCTTTTTTTTCTCCTATAATTAATCTCACTGGTGAAGGGTATACATTTCTCTGGGTTCCTGTAATAAATTGTCATTGGCTCAAGAAGCCTTTGTCCACCTCAGATTTCTTTCCCAAGCGTCGTACCCAAAAACTTAGGGAATTCATAGAGGGAAAGGAATCGCTGCAGATAAGTTTCTGCAGGACACCACCTGCCTTTTGCCCCATCTTTCTGAGGCTCCCGGTCGCGAGTGGACTTGCCCCCACAGGACTGAGCTCGTCGGTAACAGCAAGGCCCTTTGCAACTCAGTGAGACCCTGTTTCAAAATAAAGAATAAAAAATAGGGCAGGGGGTGTAGCTCAGAGGTAGAATGCCCCTGGGTTCCAGACCCACAAAAAATAAAAAAGTAATAATATAGATGCCTGCAAGGCCCCCTTTGCAGGCCTGTTAGTTCCCAATTTCTGAGGAAACCATAAGTCTTTACTAATTACCCTGAGCACAAAGAGGTATCTATTGACCAGACAACAGAGACCACACCGAAGATCCAGAGAGGTAGCTGAATGCCATATCAGAGATTCACCCACAGGCCGCCCTCAACCGTTAATTATCCAACCCAGGCATGGTTAGGCAGGAGAGAGATCTGTTGTCAGAGTACAGAGCTCGTACAGAAGAGTACGCAATCTATTCATCTGTTGACAGATACCTAGGCTAGGTTGAAGGAACGGTTCGTGTGTGTAGGGAGCTGTCATTACCAATTTCAATACTGTGTACAAGGGGGGGGGGAGCAGGAGAGGATCCCGAGGTGAACACCAAGTGCCACATGCATGTAAGGTTTCTATTGCTCTAAACCTCATTATGATGTGTAATTACAATGGGCCAATAAAATATATTTTTTATTATTTTTTGCAGTACTGGGGATGGAATCCTGGGGCATTCTACCTCCAAGCTACACCCCCAGCCCTATTTTTTAGTCTTCATTTTGAAACAGGGTCTCCCTGAGTTGTAAAGGGCCTCACTAAGTAGCTGAGGCTGTCCTTGACCGGCGATCCTCCTGTCTCAGCCTCCCGAATGCTGGGATTACTACTGGGGCCTACAAGAGTGAGGTGGGAACTTGCAATGCGGCATGCACAGAGAAATAGCACAGAAAATAAAATCTAGATGCTTCCCCTAATTAGTAAAACTAGGAGGAAAGGGGTAACAGGAGGAGGTCGAGTAGTAGAAAGGGCCCTATTGAGAAGCAATTAAGGTGACCCATCAGAGAGTAGGAGATGGGGGAGAATGGAATCTCTTTAAAACTCATGGAATTAAGCATGGGATCGAGGGAGGGGGAGGGAGTGGGATGGGGGCTGGATGAGGGCTGATTGGATGATGTGTGCTTGTATATACTCTCAAGTCTTGTATTCCAAAGTGATGTATGATTACAATGCACCAATAAAAATAATTAAATAAAAAATGAAAAAATAAATGAAAGGTTTTTAGGCAATATAAAAAAAATGCTGGGGTTACAAGCGTGTGCCACAACACCTGGCTAATAAATTATATTTAAAAACTAAAAAAGAGTAATCTTTTTGGACACCATTAGCCAAGTAATCTCCTTGGATGTCTGTGAATACTTAAAGCAAAAGAGTGATCAGTCTCCTTGGGCAGTGTTAGTAGTCCCTAAAGAGTCTAAACAAAAGAAAAACTAGAGATAAGACAGTGAAGGTCCCATCAGGACCCAGGAGATGGCCAAACCCTCTAAATCATCTTGTGACCACCTCACGGATGGTAACTTTACATACCTCCTCCCACCCACCCCTCACACAGGGCTCCTCTAAAGGAACAGCTATGTACCCCCAAGCACATCTCCCGTTTTGGAGCTGGCTCACATTTCCCCCCTCAAATGTTCTTACTTTCCTAAATAAATCTCTATCTATGTCTCTGACTGGCTTCTGCTGAAATGCTCTCCCCCTGCATCAGCCAGACTACACTGGTCCCGAGTTGCACACCCCTCTCTCTATGAGAATATAACTAAACCTTTCCTGGCAGAGAATTAGCTTAACTTAGAGTGCCTCCGTTTTGTAAAACCGCGATTTCATAAGCTCGTCTACGTTCCTGTTCCTTTGTAAGTTAGCATTTGCTAAAAAAAAAATGCTAACGCCAGCCTCTCCCCCAGCGTTCTGTTCTAGGTGAATTCGCCAGTTGCGTAAGACTGTGAAGCCACACTCCAACCTATAGGAGTGCGGTGCAGAAACTGCACAGGGATAAAATCTGCATGAACTTCCCGCCCCTTGTGCTTGCTTACCAGCTCTTGTTGGTAGCATACCCTTCTTGCAAAAGCAAACTTGCCTTACCAAGCCATTTTCTTACATCATGAAAATTTATTTCTAATCAATCTGGTGGCTTCTACAGGGTTAGAATCATCACCGAGGGGGTCACGGAGACTCCCTTCCAGCAGAGATATGTCCCACGGCTGAGCTGCAGTGGCCTTGGGACGAGGGAAGGGCTGCTGCCCTCGGTTGATAAGGAACTCAGAATCGCAGTTGCTCAGAAATACAAAGAAAGGGACCCTGGAAAGCCCCGTGGGGACCTGGTGACTGCGCGTGGACCAAGGTTAGAAGTGTCACGGGAGGTCACCAAGAATTTCCTTGGTGGTCAAGATATTTGGGGAGGTGTGTGTGTGTGTGTGCGTGTGCGTGCGTGTGTGTGTGCGTGTCTGTGTGTGACAGAGAGGTGTCTCAAGATGCCAAGTGAGCGTGGACTCCCGAGGTGCCGGTTTACTGTGAGGGGCCCAGCCAGAGGAGGAGGAAGAGGAGGAAGAGATGATCCAGGCTGGAGTTTGAGAAACCCCTAGACAAAATGGGGAAGTTGAGCCTTTGACATGGATGCACAACTAGGGTAACTGAGCTGGACAACAAAAATTCTACTTTAGACAAGAAAGGTACCAAGAAAAACAAAAGTCAAGATAAAATTTCATCGGATAGTTCCTCGGGTCTAACACTACAATACTGGAGACTTAACACACAGACTAAGGGTACTGAGAAGCAAAGGATGATTAAATATTGCTGTTTCATCTGGACCCGATGTTGGGTCAGAGGGTACGTGGAGCCCGGTGGGTCACACAACCACAGTTACGTGAGTCTCACAAGCACGGCCACTGCGCCATGATAACGCGGGGCAGGCTGAGCCAGTCTAAAGAGCAGTTACCAAAAACAAGAAAACAGCCACAAGGGGAAACATTCCAATTCTGACCCCCAAGGCCAGCCCCCGCCACCCATGAGCAACTGAGTTCAGCTGTTCCCGGAACCAGGCGCTACCCTCTTCCTTTCTCTCCCAACCAGGCACCACCACCTCCCTTGCTCCCCTGATAAACAAATTTTTCGCTACCCCAAAGTTCTGCTGCTCTCCTGTGCGAGACAGCCCAACAGCTTAACCTTGCCTGCAATAAATGTTCCTTAATTGGACCGGCCTCCGGTGTCTCTAGTCTCTTGGGTGATATCAATCACCTACCCAAGAATTCATATTACAACCGGCCATCTTTTGGCCAAAGTTTGGGTCAGATGAGGACTGGGTGTGTCAATTGTAGTTAAATTAGTGCTGATAAATTAAAAACAACAAAATGTATCCAATACTTTTTAGTTCACACTGCTTAAATAAAGCTTTGGTAAATAAGTTTGGTAAAGTCAAAACAAACGATGTAATTAAAAATTATTTTGTTAGGCTAGTCAATCAGGATTGTATTGTCTACTTCTGACTGATGTCTAGAGGGAGTATCCATTGTTAGGGTATTTGTGAAAATCAGAACTTTAAACTGCTAAAGATTGCTTGTTTGATATCTTGGTTTATATGGATAATCTAAAATAACTGATAATCTAAATAATCGAAAATAACCTAAAATGGGCAAATTAGGTAAATATAAATGGTATCATCACAGGGCAATGAGTTTCCATTATTTCTTTTCCCCTCCCCAAAGAAAGATTTTATTTGAGGGACACACACAGAGTAAGCCTGGAGGGTTCTGTGGGGTGAGTTCACCAAGAAGGTCACAGTTTCACACCACAGCCTAGGCGACTGTGTGGATTCTGCCATGTTGGAATTTTCCAGCTGGTGTCTAAGGCTTCAAGTCTCTCTGGCCACAACTGGGCAGGGGGTTAACATGTTCCAGAATGGTGCTCCAGAACAGCTGGACTGTTCATTAAAATGTTAATTTCTGGGCTCTCCTGCAAACACTAACAGTGAGCCGGCAAGTATGAGAATAAATTGGGACTAAGTTGAAATTCAAAAGGAGAGAGGAGCATATAAATTTAAACCTTTGACCTTCACCATAAAGTACAAAGTTGGAGAGGAAAATTAAAGTCTCTATGTCTATTCTAGGAAGAGCTGGCCAGATCCTCCCTGTCCCATTTCCTTCCCAGCCCTCCTCATCTCTATTCTAACTACCTCATAGTATAAGCTTTTATACATGTTTATTATATAAGAGATATACAGTGGTCCCTCAGATAATAAGCCTATTTCTGACCATTGTTACTCTTCATTAAACTTATAAAAAGTATAGAGCTATTCTTTGAATTTTGTCAATGCTGATAACCTACATAGAGTCTAAATTTCACCTCAATAGTAAAAGTTAAGTCAATATACATGTTAACTTCTATGCAACAATGATGTTATTACTGGTTTCTTTTAAGTTAAATATTTATTTATCCTAATATTTAAGTATCTTCTAAAATGCAAGTCTTAAGAGGACACTTTTCCAAGCTGGTGTCCTCTAAACAACAAACAAAATTTAATACTGATAGATATTTTAGGTTTATATTTGCGTATTCATAAATTGTATTATGACCATCTTCTTTAGGCAAAGATACAAATCAGATTTGTTTTGTTCCTGATAATTCTGTTTTGTGTTTTTTTAATAAAATATGTAAATGTTGTGTGTTAGTGAAAGACCCCCGCTGAGGGGAGACCCTCAATCAGCCTCGGGACACGCGACTTCAAGAACACACGAGAGACTTTCTATTCCTTGATGCAATGAGCAAAAGGTAAAATTTTATTAGGGATCCAGTGCACTGGGGCCGACTCGTATCTCACTTAAGAGCAGAGGAGTTCGGCCCCGAGCAACTGAAAGTGTGGATATTTATAGGGAAAAGACCACCAGTTAGGGGGGTTTGGGCCAAGTTACATGCGTTTACAAAATATTACAGAATCATTTGAAAAAGTACATTCTGTAGTCAAGTGTTAGATAAGATACCAGGTGTAGTCAGCAGGTTCCCGGCACAGGGCGCGCTGACCCGGTCAGTATAGATAAGATGCTAGGTACGTTCCTGGAACAGGGTGGGCTTATTGCATATTTCTCGTTCTTAAGCTATGCTTCTTAAGCTGCAAGCTGCAGTAATATATACTTTTCTTTTTAACTATTAGCTGGCTGTTTTAACTATTAGCTGGCTGCTAGGGCTTGCGATTTTTCTTCTAAATGGAGCCTTTCATTAGTGTTTAACAGAAATACAACATCCAAACAGTGTCTTGAGTTGATAGCTATCACCTGCAAGACAACTTACAAAGAAGTGGTGAAACTGACCTCCTAGGTGTTCAAAAACCAAGACTTAGAGAACAGTCAGAAAATGAAAGAGCTAAGGAGAGAACAGCCAACATTTTGGGCCCTTGCCCTCCCAGGTCAGATGGAACCCAGGGATGATAGGACTCCTAAGAGTTCTGCAATTCTGGTAAGTCCCCTGACCTCCCAGTCAGGAGGATGGAGACTAGGAACCACCAGTGGATATTCTCTGAAATGGAGGGTCATCAGAGAGGGAAATTTCCCCAATGTTTCAAGGGAACCCATGTGGGTAGCAAGACCCTAACCCACTCTGCCAGATGGCACAATTTGTAGAGGAAAAGCCTCACAAAGTTCCTAAGAGTATCTGTGAGAAACACTGATTGACCTTAACAGCAAAAGAATTTTATAAAAATGTATGTTTGCCCAACATAGGCCTACCTACTTGGTCTTGAGTACCCAGCAGAAAAGTATAACCAAAACCAAGTGTGCTATTCTGGGGTATGAAGAAAAAAACATATTCAGAACCATTTAAATAACCTCTACATAATTACATTATATATTTTTAACTTTTTATTGGTGCACTGCAGTCATACATCTTAATGGGGTGCAAGATGGTGGAGGCACACATGCACACATCACTCAACTAGCCCTTACCCTATTCCTGCCTCTTTCTCGTGTTTGGCTTAGTGATTGACGTTGACATGTTTGTTAATGTACATCACTTGCCACATATTATCATTTATAATGGTATTTCTGTTTGAGGCTCACAGAAGAGATATGTCACTGATGCCCCAACCCTCTCTCCGATAGAGTCCTTATAAGATGCTATAAACTAAAACCTGAAGTTTTGCTGGTCCAGGAGACACCACAAAGGAAAAAAAATTTCTATTCCTATTCCTTTAAGCTACTAGAGGAGCTATGAGTCCTGCTCAAAATTCAGAGCTAAACCCTGTTTAAGCAAGGTTCCTTTTTGTACTCTACACAAGGAACTTTGTTTCTCTCCACTTTTGTGGAACTTTTTCATTTTGGTCATGGGAGTTTCTAACATACTTAAAGAGTTGATGTTGTCTCCGATAAAGTGGAAAAAGGGTATGGTAGTCTGACACCTAAAGGAAAGACTACAGGCTTAATTTTCAGATGGCAGTGCCAAATATGTAAAAACAGAAGCTGGACAATAGTGGACAATCCTCATAATAAGCAAATTATTAGTAAGCTATTAATACTAATAGGCCTTTTCACAATGTTATATATATATATATATACACATATATACATATATATATGATATAGACAATATAGATAAAAATAAAGATATTCACTGACTCATGGTCTGTTACAAATGGATAATCCAGGGTAAAGACTTGGGAGAAAAATTGCAGCAATGTGTCTGGGCGATTGTACAATGTACTAACATGTCAGTTTTTCATGTAAATCCCCACTGCAACTGCACAACCATCAAAAAGCAGATAAATGGCTGTGTGGACCAGCAAACCAAAAGGGACAACCTTGTAAATGTTGACACAGTAGCTCTGACGACAGGCTTGACAGTGGGAACAACAAACTCTTTGAGGCGCAGAGGATAAAAACCACCTACTATGCCTCCTGTTTCTGAGGCTGTGTCCTTAGCTTCTGACCTGACCGTAGAGAACCCAACTCAGTGACTGAGGCCAGTGTTTTCTCTCTGTCTCCTTTAGGTCAGTTAAGATGAAACTCTCGGTCCCTGGCCAGACAGGGACAACAACCCCTTGCCAGCCCGGGCAACTGCAGAAGACAAACTATAGAAACAGAGACAGGGTATCAAGACAAATGCGTGGGTAGGGTGGAGCAGATATTCTGTCTGTGCCTTAAGTAAGAGCACCTGCTCTGCCTGCATGGCTGGATGGTCCTGCCTGCTCCCGGTGGTCACCTTCTTGCTTGGGTGAGACACAGACTCTGCTGGAGTGTCCTGCTTGTCAGTTTTGTTCCAAGATGAAACTGCCTGGGAAAATGAGAGTTATCCTCAGCTCACGTCTCTTCCCTCTAGTTTCCTCTTCCTGAGAATCCTATGCAAATCCAAGGCCCCCAGGGATGTAGGACACGCCCCCTGCCTCTCCAGATGTACTGGGGATTGAGGGACCATATACAAATATTCTGGGGAATTGGTCCAGGCGCACCCACACATTGATGTCATCTGAATAGGCCAATGTCTCCACTCTTAACACTCCACGAGCTGATGTCTGGTGGTATTGCAGGGAAAACTGAGATCCTGACCATCTTGCCTAAAGTTTGGAACAGCACTTACGCTCTGGCCCAGTTGGCTAGCCCTTCTACCCTAGCATTTCAAGATTTCAGTACCACCTCTAATCTAAAAGGTCCAACTAAACATAGTTCCCGGGAGGGAGGGAGGGATAGATAGATAGATAGATAGATAGATGGATGATAGATAGATGATAGATAGATGATAGACAGATAGATAGATGATAGATAGATGATAGATAGATAGATAGATAAATGATAGATAGATAGATGATAGATAGATGATAGATAGATGATAGATAGATAGACAGATGATAGATAGATGATAGATAGATAGATAGATAGATAGATAGATAGATGATAGATAGATAGATGATAGATAGATAGACAGATGATAGATAGATGATAGATAGATAGATAGATAGATGATAGATAGATAGATGATAGATAGACAGATGATAGATAGATGATAGATAGATAGATAGATAGATAGATAGATAATAGATAGATAAATAGATAGATGATAGATAGATGATAGATAGATAGATAGATGGATGATAGATAGATGGATGATAGATAGATGATAGATAGATAGACAGATGATAGATAGATGATAGATAGATAGATAGATAGATAGATAGATAGATAGATAGATGATAGATAGATAGATGATAGATAGATAGACAGATGATAGATAGATGATAGATAGATAGATGATAGATAGATAGATGATAGATAGATGATAGATAGATGATAGATAGATAGATAGACAGATGATAGATAGATGATAGATAGATAGATAGATAGATGATAGATAGATAGATAGATGATAGATAGATAGATAGATAGATAGATGATAGATAGACAGATAGATAGATAGATGATAGATAGATAGATAGATGATAGATAGATGATAGATAGATAGATAGATAGATAGATAGATAGATGGATGATAGATAGATAGATGATAGACAGATGATAGATAGATAGATGATAGATAGATAGATGATAGATAGATAGATGGATGATAGATGATAGATAGATAGATAGATGATTGTTAGATAGATAGACAGATGATAGATAGATGATAGATAGATAGATAGATGATTGTTAGATAGATAGACAGATGATAGATAGATAGATGATAAATAGATGATAGATAGATAGATAGATAGATAGATAGATAGACACCATTGGAGCCCCAGAGGAGTACCAGATGAATTTAAAGAAAAAAATCAGATTGCTACAGGACTTGAATCTATGTCATTTTGGTGGCCAACAGTCAATAAAAATGTAGTGAATTAATTATAAATATATTAATCATATATAGTAAGTACAATCAACAAAGTTGTAAATTATACAAAGGATGTGATAAAGGCATAGCTGAACAATTTGAAGTCGCCAGCATATTGACCATGGAAAATAATTTAGCTCTAGCTATGAATTAGCTGGAAATGCTGGATTTGATCATTTGTTTTTACACAATTTAGTAGAACAATGGCTTGGAAAATGGAAAGGAATAATGACATGAGTCC
The DNA here is from genome assembly GCF_963383645.1 of Muscardinus avellanarius. NCBI lineage: Eukaryota > Metazoa > Chordata > Mammalia > Rodentia > Gliridae > Muscardinus > Muscardinus avellanarius. Next base: position 116,245,439 of record NC_137788.1, read on the forward strand.
TACCATTCCGCATTATAACACCTATAGTAATGACTCTAGCAGGACACTGTGTCAGGGGCCTAACCCAGGGGCTGGTGGAGACAGCTCTCAAAATAATCTCTTCTTGTTAGGCACATTTGAGAGTAAACGTCACTGTATGAACAGAATTTGAAGGAAAGAATAGTAACATATAATAAAGGGGGGGTAATTGTGAGAATATAATTAAATCTTTTCTATGAAAGAATTAGCTTAGAGTATCTCCATTTTGTAAAACTGCCATTCCATAACTTCACATAAGTTTCTGTTCCTTTGGAAGTTAGCATTTCCTAAAAATTGCAAATGTTAATCCCTCCCTGGACATTCCATTCTAAACAGATTAGCCCACAGCCAGGCTTGGTGGCGCACGCTTGTAATCCCAGCATTCAGGAGGCTGAGACAGGAGGATCACGGTTCATAGACAGCCTCAGCTACTTAGTGAGGCCCTTAGCAACTCATTGAGACCCTGTTTCAAAACTAAATTTTTAAAAAAGACTGAAAAATAGGGCTGGGGGTGTAGCTCGGAGTTAGAAAGCCCCTGGGTTTCATCCTCAGTACCAAAAATAAAAAAATAAAAAAGTAAAAAATTAACCAATCATATAAATCTGTGAAACCATGCTCCTACCAATAGGAGCAAGGTACAGAGGTTTTCATTAGGGATAAAACTGGATGGACTTCCTGCCCACTGTGCTGGCTTATCCAGCTCTTGTTGGCAGCACACCCTTTCTGCACAAAGTAAACTTGCCTTGCTAAGCCATTGTCAAACACATGTCTTTTCTTAAAACACCATGAAAATTCGTTTCTAACATCTCCTCACTGGGAAATGCTCCATACTTTTCACAGAATCAACCTTCCTCCAGTGGCAAGCTCAGTCCGTACAGGTAAAATAGACCCAGCGGAGCCGGGCGTGGTGGCGCACGCTTGTAATCCCTGCACTTGAGAGGCTGAGACAGGAGGATCACACAGGTTCGAAGCCAGCCTCAGCTACTTAGTGAGGCTCTCAGGAACTTAGTGAGACCCTGTTTCCACAAATAAAATAGAAAATAGGTCTGGGAGTCTATCCCAGAGTTAGAAAGCCCCTGGGCTCCACCCCCAGTACCACCAAAAAATAATAATAATAATTACTATTATTATTATTATTATTATTATTATTATTATATTAGCAGAAAAGCAAGGCAGAGCCTGGCTCTGACGACCTCCCCAGGGGAGGAGAGGAGACCTCATAAAAAGATAAACGAGGGAAGCCAGGCACGGTGCTGCACACCTCTAGTACCCATACTTGGGAGGCTGAGATAGGAGGACTGCAGGTTCAAAGTCAGTCCCAGCAACTTAGATTCTCATCAACCTACCAAGACCCTGTTTCAAAATAAACAAAAACAAAAAGGGTTAGGGGAGTAGTTTGGAGGAAGAATGCCCCAGGGTTCAATTTCCAGTACCAAAAAAAAAAAATTTTTTTTTAAAGATAGACTTGGCTCTGCTTCCCAGTGAGAGAGCCCTGGGATCAGGGTGTGTCTGGGAGGAGTGGAGCTCCGGGCAGGCCTGGGCCCTGCTCCTGCCAGGGCTGAGCATCCCTGTGGCCATCAGTCACCCCACCTGCCGGCTCAGCTACTGTGAGGATTAGGGAGGTGCTTGGAGACATCCATTGCCAACATAAAGGCAGGGTTAGCATCAAAAACCTCACCCTTAAGTAGGTGCACAGCAAGCCAGGCCGGGCAGTCATTCCTGAAAGATTTTAACCTTGATCCCCAATGTGTTCAGTCATGGTGGAGAGGAGGTGGAGACAGACTCTGCCTGTAAGCCACTGTGCAAGTGTTTCTGCTTCTACAGGTAGTAGAAACCCTGTGTGTGTCACGTTTCTCAGCAACAGAAGAACTTTAAAAACTGCGGGATGAGCTGGGCATGGTGGTGCACCACCATGTAATCCCAGTACTGGGGAGACTGAGAGAGGAGGATTGCAGGTGTGAGGCTAGCCCCAGAAACTTAGTGAGACCCTCAGTAACTTGATGAGACCCTGTTTCAAAATTTAAGGAAAGAAAATTAAGGGCAAAGGATATAGCTCAGAAGTAGAACACCCCTGGATTCAATCCCCAGTAGCACACACCCCAATAAAAGCAAAAAAGTCAAGGGATGGAGACCAGCTCGCCCATTCTTAGCCTCCAGGGACACCAGCCTGTCACGAAAACATGGAGCTTCGCTCTCAGGGTGGGGATCCATCAAGAAAAGGACTTGGCCGCACCTTGGTTCCCACCAGCTGAGAAAACCAAGATGACCACTAGAGGGCGCAAGAGATGGACGAGGGGCCCATTCCCAGCTCAGCCAGGCAGCCTTCTGTTCACTGTTTACTTGGGGACTCTCCTTTCTTTTCCTTCCTTCCTTCCTTCCTTCCTTCCCTCTGTTTCTTCCTCCCTACCTCCCTTCTCTTTCTTCACTTTCTTTTCTTTTTCTCTATCTTCTTTTTTCTCCATGTCTTTTCTTTCTTTCTTTCCTTCTTTTTTTTTTTTTTTTTTTTTTGGTGGTACTGGGGTGGAACCCAGGGGCTTTTGTACCTCTGGGCTATACCCTGAAACCTATTTTATACATTATTTGGGAACAGGGTCTCACTAAGTTGCTGAGAGCCTCACTAAGTAGCTGAGGCTGGCTTCAAACCTGCGCGATCCTCCTGTCTCAGGCTCCCATGCGCTGGGATTACAAGCGTGCGTCACCATGGCTGGCTTCTTCATGGCTTTTTCTTTTTTAAACAAATATTTACTAAGCCCTTAGTGTGTGTGAGGCTCCCTGCCGCAAGACTCCATGGTCCTGTTTCCACAGAATCTACTCTGCTCTGGTAGGGATCTCTTTCTTTCTGCCTGTTCGCCCCGCTCACCTGTTCTCTTGGGCTCACTTAGTGTCTTTCTCCCTTCTTCTCTCCTCCTCCCCTCCCATCTCTTCTCCTCATTCTTTATCTTTTTCTTTGCTCTCTTCAAATTGTGTGTGTGTGTGTGTGTGTGTGTGTGTGTGTGTGTGTGTGTGTGTTATTGGGGACGGACTGAACCCAGGGGTATTTGGCACTATTTAATTGTTTTATTTTGAAGCAGGTTCTCACTAAGTTGCTGAGTATCTTGATACGTTGCTAAGTCTGGTCTCAAACCTGAGATCCTCCTGTCTCAGCCTCCCAAGTACTGGTATTACAATCGAGTGCCACCATACCCAGTGAAGAATGACAATATTTAGTGTTACCAAGACTTGAATAACCAGAATTCCTTTAGATTTCTGGTGGGGATTTTAGAAACAGATTCCAGGGAAGCCTCAAATCAAAACTCATGAAATTGAAAATAACTTGTCAAAACAATTTACTGCTGCAGAGGGTGTTCAATCGATAAGAAGTCTAGTAAGCAAGCACACCCAAGGAGGCCGTCCACTCAGTTTTTATCCCTAATGTGGTCCTGCCTCTTGCCTTGATTGGTGAGGGCTTGGCTTCACAACTCTGTACCACTGGCTACTTTCCAAGACAGACAGAAATTCTGAAACAAAGTTAGGCAAAAAAGTACAACTCTGTGGTGATTGGCTTATTTCCATGACAGGTGAAAGTTTTGAAATGAAGTTTAGTATTCTGGAAGATTCCTGGTCAACTAAAGTCTATATGAACTAAAATAGGTTTCACTCTGGAAGAGTCAGAGACCAGGTCAAAAGTCATATGAGCTAAGATGTCTGTTCTGCTCAGCATTTTTGCAGCTAAAACCTAAAGGACTGACCATGTAACTTAGAAGAAAGAATAATTATTTTCCTACAGTTTCAGGTTCAGTCCATGTGAGGCCCGTGCAGATCTCAGAACATGGTGTTAAGAAGCAGAGAAAGGGAAAGCACATGGACTGTGCTACATCGTGAAGGCCAGAAGCAAAAAAAAAAAAAAAAAAAAAAAAAAAATGAGCCCAGGATGTAAGAACCAGGTGTATAATCTCCAAAGCTGCACACCCAGGGGCCACCTCCTCTGGCCAGGGGCCACCTTCTCCAGCTGCACTCCTACGGTTTACCTCCTCCCACGTAAACCCACTACAATGAATTAATCTACTTCTGCAATTACAACCCTCATGACTTAATTATATCAACCATGAATATTAATAAATGAGCTCTTTAGGGCACATTTTATATCTAACTATAACATTCTATCTCTGGCCCCTAAATAGCTCATGCCCAGCTCAGAATGCAAAGTGCATTTAGTCTTCTCCACAAGTTCCCACAGTCTTAACAGTTTCATCCTTCTGAAAAGTTCCAAAGTCCAAAGTCTCCTCTGAGACTCAAGGTGAACTCTTGTGTGCCCCTGTAAAAGACAATGAAGATCAAAATTTTTAAAAAAGTTACATATTTCCAAAGAGTAAACATTTGCATTCCCAAAGAAGGGAATAGGGCCATAGAAAAAAGGGATAAGACCAAAACAGTAACAAAAGCCAGCAGGATGAGCATTTGATTTTGGAGCACCACTTCCAGCATCCAGGGCACATGGTGGTGAGATGTGCTCTCCAAGGAGCCTCGGCGGTGAGATGTGCTCTCCAAGGAGCCTCGGTGGTGAGATGTGCTCTCCAAGGAGCCTCGGTGGTGAGATGTGCTCTCCAAGGAGCCTTGGCAGCAGCACCCCTGAGGCCTGGCTGATTGTAATCATGTGCTTTACTGCCCCTTCCAACCTGGCTCCATGGCTCACAGCTAGCAGCCTTTCCTCATGGTAATTCCACATTTCTCCTTTGGATGCAACCCAGAGGTCTGTTAACAGTTGAATGGTGCAGTAAAAGAGTCCCTGGTTCCAATCTCGATGGCCTGTGAATATGAAGATGTTAAGGATCTTGAGGTAAGGATATTATCCAGGATTGTCTGTCAGAAGCCTTCTCGGGCGACAGTGCTGAGGTCACCTTGGACCAGCTATGAAACTTGCTCTCATGCTGGCAAGTTTCCGAGGACCAAAAGGGTCTGATAAATAGCTGCAACTTCCTCAGTTTTTAGTACTGTTTACCCTTTCCTTCCCTAATGTGAACTCATTATTGCCTCTCCCTAAAGTTTATCCCATGATTTCCTCTCCTTAACCCATGACCTCCTTGCCATTTAACCATTTTTAGAAATACTTTGGTTAACCCCCTCAATAAAAAAGGACACTGATTGAAGGAGAGGCAGAAGCTTTTTCGGCTTTCTCCCACTTCATTTTAATAATAATAATAATAATAATAATAATAATAATAATAATAATAGCCAGGTGTGGTGGTACACACTTGTAATCCCAGCATTCAGGAGTCTGAGACAGGAGGATCGCGGTTCGTGGACAGCCTCAGCTACCTAGTGAGGCCCTTTGCAACTCAGTGAGACCTTGTTTCAAAATAAAGAATAAAAATAGGGCTTGGGGTGTGGTTGGAGGGAGAATGCCCTGGATTCCATCCCCAGTACGGTAACAATAATAGTAATAATAATAACAATAATAATAATAATAATAATAATAATAATAATAAATAATTTTTACTCTGAGTCATTTCGTGCATGGAAACTTCTAACAGCAGCAGCTTTCCATGTCTGGCACAACTGTCCAAATGAGACCAATCTAAATCACATGAGCACTTTATATTAGAAAACTTTCCCTGATGCATTCAAGGAGGGAGATGTGAATAAGACTGTAATCCCAGTACTTGGGAGGTTGAGACAGGAAGATCGCAGATTCAAGGCCAGCCTCAGCAATTTAGCAAGACCTTGTTTCACAATAGAAATAAAAAGCTGGGACAAAGATCTGGAAATTACACCAGAGACTCTGAAATTACTAGAGAAGGACATAGGACCAACACTCCAATATATAGGACACATAGAAACTTTCTCAGGAAGGCCCCCAGAGCTCAGGAAATTAAAATAAAAAATAGTGAATGGAATGGCATTAAATTAAAAAGCTCTGTGCATCAAAAGTCTAAAGAGAGAGCCTACATAATGGGAGAAAATCTTTGCCAGCTACTAATATCTAGACTATACAAAGAACTTAAAAGATATAACACTAAAAAAAAACCAAACAACCAAATTAAGAGATGGATAATTGAACTAAATAGACACTTCACAAAAGAAGAAATATAAAAATGTTCAACATCTTTAGCAATCGGCGAGATGCAAATCAAAACTACACTGATATTCCATCTAACCCAAATTAGAATGTCAATCATTAAGAATTCATACAACAATGAATGCTGGTGAGGGGGTGGAGCTATAGAAACTCTTATATGCTATTGGTTTGGTTAATGACTGTGAATTAGTACAGCCTCTATGAGGTCAGCATGGCGCTTCCTCAGAAAACTGGGACTGGATCCTCCAGAGGGTCCAACTCTCTTACTCCTGAGTATCTTGCCAGTGGGATTGAAATCAGAATATTATTATGGTATATACATAGCCATGTTCATAGCAGCACAATTCACAACAGCCAAATTATGGAACTTACCTAATGCCCATCAACAGATGAATGGATTACAAAATCATGGGATTTACACACAATGGGATTCTATTCGGCCATAAAGAACAAAATTATGTCATTTTCAGGAAAATGGGTGGGCCCGGAGAACATTATGTTAAGTGAGATTAGCCAGTCACAGAAAGGGAAGGGCCATATGCTTTCTCTTACATGTAGAGGCTGGGAGTAATTAAGATGACAAAGACACCTCCGATAATGAGAAGAAACTCAGTGGAGGGGTCTATGGGAGGGTGGTGGTGGAGGAAGAGAGAATTGATAAGGAAACATTTACACTGGTATTATTTACACATATGAAATTATCAATGCCAATCTCAGTATCAATATGCCCTGGGGAAGGAGAAGCCGTGGGGAGAAGCCCACCGAGTGCTGTGTGCATGTATGTCCCTATCACTCTCAAATCATTATATGAGACCATAATGCACCAATAAAAGTATATGTAACATTGAAATTGAGTTGGGGGTCGCAAAAAAGGCAAGAGCCAGCCAAGTTATTAAATACCAACTAAGTTATTAAAGGCATCTTTAATCAACCGGCACCTTTGGGCGAAGTCAGTCAACGGTGGGGAAAAGGACCAATGACCGAGCAGCAGAGTCACGGTCAGCAGAGTCACACGGCAGAGAGAAAGTGAGGGTATTTATGTAGCTGGGTCTTGGGGTGGGGCTGGCATGCTGGTCCTCTCGCGACATCTGGAGTCTCACAGTATCTGGAATCGGCCCCGTGATGTCTGGAGTCTCGCGATGTCTGGAGTCTCGCAACATCTCTGCTTCTGGCTTCCAGGGTTCCACCTCGTGTCCCTGCTGTTGGGTCCCATGGGGGAAGGGAGGGACCCAACCTATTAAATATATATATATATATATATATGTTAAAAATAAAATATAAAAAGGGAGCAGGGGATGTAGCTCAGAGGTAGAATGCCCATGGGTTCAATTCCCATTACAAATGAAAGAAATAAATAAAAATGAAAGACAGAAGGAAGGACAGAAGAAAGGGGAAGGCTTTAAGGATAGAAGAAGAAAGCTGGGTGTGGTGGCCCACACTTGGAATCTCAGTACATGAGAGGCTGAGACAGGAGAATTGCAGGTTCAAGGACAGCCTCAGAAACCTAGAGAGGCCCTCCACAACTTAGTAAGATCCTGTTTCAAAATAAAATAGGGTTGGGGTGTAGCTCAGAGGTAGAATGCCCTGGTTTTAATGCCCAGTACCACACATACACACACACACACACACACACACACACACACCACCACCACCACCACCACCACCACCACCACCACCACACCACACCATATTGGAAGAGGCCAGGAACCAAGTTTCACAGCAACCCCTAGAAGCTGGAGAAGACCAGGGAACACACACTTCCCTACGGTCTCCAAAAAGGAGACTGCCCTGTATATACTTAATTCTAGCCCACCGAGACCCATGTTGGACTTCTGACTTTCAGATCTGTAAGGTACCAGTTTGTGTGGTTAGCCACCAAGTTTGTATGGACTTATTATGCCAGCAACAGAAAGATAACACAAAGGTAAGTGGTTTTTTTAAAAACACATATGGGATGTGTTCACAAAACGAAATACTCAAGCTAGGCGAGGTGGCGCATGTTTGTAACCCCAGCATTTGGGAGGCTGAGACAGGAGGATCATGGTTCGCGGCCAGCCTCAGCTACTTAGTGAGGGCCTTTGCAACTCAGTGAGACCCTGTTTCAAAATAAAGCATAAAAATAGGACTGAGGGTGTCGCTCGGAGGTAAAATGCCCCTGGGTTCTATCCCCAGTACTGCAAAAATAAAAATAAAATAAAATAAAATACGCATAGCTCTCAAAAGAACAAATTCAAACACATGGAGGCATCTCACAGACATAATGTTGAGTAAAACCAGTAAAATACAAAATGGTACATAGTCCATGGCTCCAGTTAGTTGTACTTATAGGATGTCCATGAAAAGGCAAAACTGCCAGGCGTAGTGATGCATGGCTGTAATCCTAGTACCTGGGAGGCTAAGACAGGAGAATCACAGGTTTGAGGCCAGCATCAGCAATTTAGTGAGAACCTGTTTCAAAATAAAAATAAAATGAGGCTGGGGATGTAGATCAGAGGTAGGGTACCCCTGGGTTCAATCCACTGTACCACAAAGAAGAAAGGAAGGAAGGGAGGGAGGCAGGGAGGAAAAAAATAAAGGAAGGAGAAAGCAAAAAAGAGAGAAAAGAAAACGCAAAATTAAATTTAGAGAGGTAGAACTAAGAATGGTGAGTACCCTTTATTGACCGTGTGTGTGTGTGTGTGCGCGCGCGTGGTACTGGGGATGGAACCCAGGGGCATTCTACCTCCAAGATACACCCCCAGCCCTATTTTTTATTCTTTATTTTGAAACTGGGTCTCACTGAGTTGCAGAGGGCCTCACTGAGTAGCTGAGGCTGTCCGCGAACCGCGATCCTCCTGTCTCAGCCTCCCGAATGCTGGGATTACAAGCGTGCGCCACCACTCTTGGCGGTGACTACCCTTTATATTGGTCACATTCCTGGAAACAACTTCTTGAAGGGCTGGAAGGAAATACACTGTATCTTAAGTGCTGATTACATGTAAGCATACACATGAAAAATTATTGTTTTAAAAAAAGGTATACAGCATTGGGAGGCTGAAACAGGAGGTTCACAGTTCATGGACAGCCTCATCTACTTAGTGGGGCCTTTGTAACTCAGTGAACTCCTGTTTCAAAATAAATAGAATTAAAAAATAAGGCTGGGGGTGTTACTCGGAGGTACAATGGCCCTGGATTCCATCCCTAATACCGCAAAAAAGGTATACCAAAGACACAATTATATCTACAAAAATATAATTACTAGAGTGAAATACAAGTAATATAACAGGTAAAGCATGCAGTAATAGTGAACGTGGGGCAGGTTCCTTATTCATTATACAAAGGTTTTTTTAAAATTATTTTTAATTCTCTGATTCTCCAGCAGAGGGCGCCCCGCCACCACGGGAGTCACGGAGCATCTGAGCAACTTTAGAAAAGTTCCTGGGAGACACATGCGCAGCCCGCAATCACAGGGCTACGTGATTAGGTTGTGACACTTTTTTTAGACAATCAGGTAAGTTCTGATGAGGCTTCTGTGTGGCCGGATTAAAGGATGAGCACGGGTCAGCAAAACCTAAAACAAGTGTAGCTTGTCTCTTTGTAAAAGTCGAAACCTTAACATCTTGGGTGTTGGTGTGGCATTTGACACCTAAAAAATCCTTAAATGGATGTCCTTGAATTGCTCATATTAATATCTAGTATACACAGTTTGCATTGCCTTTCCCTGGTGCCTAAAGATTCTGAACCCAGTTTTCCAAGCACCATTAATTAAAGAAGCTGCCTTATCCCGTGGATGTTTTTGGCACCTTCTTCAAGAACTGGATGGCTGTGTCTGCTTGTGTATAATTCTGTGCCCTCTATTCTACTGGTCTAGATGTCTAGTTTTCTGTCAATACCATGTCTTGGCGATTATGGCTCTGTGGTATATTCTTAACTGAGCTATTGCAATACCTCCAGCACTGCTTTTATTACTCAGGATTAGTTTGGCTATTTTTGAGTCTTGTGTGCTCACATACAAATTTTAGGATTGCTTGTATAGTTCTCTAAAGAATGTAATTATATTGAATCTACAGATCACTGTTGGTAACATGGCCTTTTTTTTTTTTTTTTTTTTTTTTTGATGGTACTGGGGTTCCTGGAAGCCCTTCTACCTCCAGGCTACACTCCCAGACCTATTTTTACATTTTTTTAAAATTTGGAAACAGGGTCTCCTAAGCCAGCACGCGCGGCTGGCTTCGAACCTGCGCAATCCTCCTGTCTCCGCCTCCCAAGCGCAGGGATTACAAGTGTGCGCCACCACGCCCAGCTAACATGGCCATTTTAATAATGTTAATTCTGCTGATCCATGAACATGGGAGGTCTTTCCATCTTCTAGAGTCTACCTCAATTTCTTTATTCAGTGTGCTGTAATTTTCATTGTAGAGGTTTTTTACCTCCTTGGTTAGGTTTTATTTCTAGATATTTTTTGAAGCTTCTTGAGTGGAATTGATATTCTATCTCATCTCAGTCAGAAAAGCTATCATCAAGAATGCAAATAGCCAGGCGTGGTGGCGCACGCTTGTAATCCCAGCATTCGGGAGGCTGAGACCGGAGAATCGCAGTTCGTGGACAGCCTCAGTTACCTAGTGAGGCCCTCTACAACTTAGTAAGACCCGGTTTCAAAATAAAGAATAAAAAATAGGGCAGGGGGTGTAGCTTGGAGGTTGAATGCCCCTGGGTTCCATCCCCAGACCTGCAAAAAAAAAAAAAAATGCAAATAATAATAAGTGCTAGTGAAGATAAAAGGAATATTTACCCACTGCTGGTGAAATGTAAATTAGTATAGCTGTTCTAGGAATTGTATGGCAGTTCCTTACAAACCAAAAATAAAGCTATCAGATGATCCAGTTCCATGGTGCCATTCCTTGGTATACATCCACAGGAATTCAAGTCAGAATCATATAGAAACACCCTCACGCTCATGTTTATCACAGAAAAATTCACAGTAACCAAACTATGGAACCAGACTAGGTGCCATCAACAAGTGGATAAAAATGTGATATATATTAAATTCCTGTTTTAATTAATGCATGATGAAGTATTATTCAGCCATAAAGAATAAAAAATGAGGTCATTTGCAGGAAAAAGGATGGAACCAGACATCATCTTGTTACACAAAAAGTAACACTCAGACAAATTAATATCACATGTTTGCTCTCTTATATGGAGGCTAGAAAAAAAGATGACATGAGTGTAGATGGGAGACTATTAAGAAGAGGGGACAGCCGGGCGTGGTGGCGCGCGCTTGTAATCCCCGCGCTTGGGAGGCGGAGACAGGAGGATTGCGCTGGTTCGGAGCCAGCCTCGCTGGCTTAAGAGACCCTGTTTCCACATAAAAATGTTAAAAAATAGGTCTGGGAGTGTAGCCCATGGGAGTGTATACCGGAGGTAGAAGGGCTTCCAGGAACCCCAGTATCACCAAAAAAAAAAAAAAAAAAAAAAAGAAGAGGGGGCAGAGGAGGGAGAGGAATGAGGGTGGAATCGACTGAAATTCGTTATATGGAAGTGTGGATAAGCCCCAACATCACCCGTTATTCTGTATGATTAACATGCACAACAAAAAAATGACCAAAACTCTAAAATATTTTTGTGGTCCTGGGAATTTAACATAAAACCATTCTACCCCCACGCTATACATCCAGCCCTTTTTATTTTGTTGTTTTAAATCGGGGTCTAACTCAGTTGCTGAGGGTCTCGTGAAATTACTGAGGTTGGCCTTGAACCTGTGACGGGTTCTCTCTCCTATCTCAGCTTCCCAAGTACTGGGATCCCAGAAATGCTCTCATCAAAGAAGGATATTCTTATTTTGGTTAAATAACTCCAGACATTTCTCTAGATTGCAGTGCATTCTCTTTCCTTTTTATTACTGCCTTCTCTTTCTTTCTTTCTTTCTTTCTTCCTTCCTTCCTTCCTTCTTTCTTCTCTCTCTTTCTTTATTTCCTTCCTTCCTTCCTTCCTTCCTTTATGGTTACTGTGCCTTACTCTCCCAGGGCCTGTGTCCATCTGGTGCCATGGTAATGAGAGATGCCGGTCCCCTTTTCCACTGTGGGAACAGACCCATGAGCCTGGTAGCGGTGCAGGTAGGGAGAGGCGCCTGCGTGCAACCAGCACAGGGAGGTCTAGGGGTGCAAGGATGGCCTCGGGGAGCAGGAGATTCTTGAAGTCATGAGGGCTGAACAGAAGGTTGGCGTACCTTGGGCGTAGAGAATATTGTTCCTAACACACACCGGCACGGGCAAAGATAAAAGGGCATTAGCTTGACATTACCATAAAGGTATGATAGACACAAAGTGCTTTGAGACACCGAGACTGGAAGAACTAGCTTGCTGCTGGCTCCGCGTCCAGGAAGATGTCTGGAGGAGCCCTTGGGTGAGGAGGTGGTTTGCAACACAGCCAGCAGGTGGCGCTCACCCCGCTCCACAGCTGCTCAGACCCCTAGTGTCTGGCTCTGTCCCTCTCCCCCAGAGAAATTGGAAGAGAAAGACAAAGGTTTTTTAAATCTCACGTGGAAAAACAAAAAAGTTTAACATGTGCTTTTAATTTTACATAGGAATGTTAACTTCTTTTTCTTTTTCTTTTTGTGATACTAGGGATCGAACCCAGGGACATTCTACCTCTGAGCTACACCCCCAGCCCTATTTTATTTTCATTTTAACCAAGGTCCAGATAGGTTGATGAGAGTCTCACTACTTGCTGAGGCTGTCCTCGAGTCTGCGATCCTCCTGTTTCAGCCTCTCAAGTACTGAGATTACAGGCCTGCACCTCCCACATCCAGCTGAAGAAGAAAAAAGAGAGAAAAATAAAACCAGTCTCTTTTTTTTTTTTTTTTTTTGCAGTACTGAGGAGGGAACCCAGGGGCATTCTACCTCTGGGCTGCACCCCCAGCCCTATTTTTTTTTTATTCTTTATTTTGAAACAGGATCTCACAGAGCTGTAAAGGGCCTAAGTAGCTGAGGCTGTCCGTGAACCGCGATCCTCCTGCCTCGGCCTCGCGAATGCTGGGATTATAAACATGGGCCACCACACCTGGCTTAGTAATTCATTTTAGAATGGTGCAGAAACCAGACCTAAAGTACTAAGAGGAAGCAGCCTTAGTGCGGTGGGGAACAAGCCCAGAGGGCGAGCCGCCTAGGGCCCGGGGAGAGGCTGCTGGGCAGCCGGGACCGCTGGTCCACAAGAGAAACACACAGAACCGCAAAGGGTTCTGGAGTCAGCTTCTAACTAGGCAGCGATGTGTCGGTGGGCAGAGACCCTCCCCCTCGCCGAACCTCCATTTCTCAACGTATAAATGGGCTCATAACACTCTCCAGTGCCAAGCGGAGCCCAGTTTGTAATAAATACCCAATACATGGCGTGGCTCTTCCCAATCGCTCCCCACCCCTTCCCTGCCCGCCACACCAGCCCCTGGGCAGCTGCTTCCATAGGTGGGGTACAGTCTCCTCTACCTGCATATTTATGTTCTGAGTTCCATCCCAGAAGCAAAAAAGAAATACTGAAAGAGTTTTATAGCCAGGCCTGGTAACACACTCTTTGTAATCCCAGTTCTTGGGAGTCTGAGGCAGGAGGATGGCAGGTTCGCAGCCAGCCTTAGCTACTTAGTGAGGCCCTGTTTCCAAATAAAGAACAATAATAATGAAGAAAAGAAAAAAAAAAAAGGGATGGAGGTGTAGCTCAGAGAGAGAATTCTGCCCCTGGCCTCAATCCCCAGTACTGCAAAAAAGTTAGAAAAATAATAATAAATTAATAAATTGCAACTTACCCCCAATCCAGCATGTGTACTCCAAATCCTCCTTATTCCGTTTTATGTTTATAAAGGCCATCACCTTCCAATGTTTTATCTGATTTGTGTCTTCATTAAGTTTTTGATCAATTTCTATTCCCTTCCACATTCCAGTGTCAAATAGAGGCTCAATGAAGCTTTTTTTTTAAATAAATGGGGGATGGATGGATGGATGGACGGACGGACGGATGCCCTTCTGTGGTCAGGAATCACATCTCACTTGTCAGATGAACAGTGCTTCCTTGTATGAAAGGGAAGTCTTGGCCCATGGCGCTGTTTTTCTGGTGGTTTCTAAGAAAGGAATTCAGGAGGCCGCGCAGACAGGACCACGGCCCAGTGTCCGTGCCCCTGCGGAGGGCCGGGCAAGGGTGGAGCCTGGAGGGCCCGTGTCTTTGGGGGTGCCCTGCATGGCGCCCAGCAGCTATACTCCGGGCATTCAGAAGTCAACAGAAGTGACTTCTCGTCCTGGAGACGCCAGTCTTTTGGAATCAGGAGAACTTGGAGTTGAATCTTCAACTGAGTTATGATCTCAGAAAAGTCACGTGAATTCTTCTTCTGGGCTCGAGCTTACACCTCTGCAAAGCAGGGCTGAGGGTGGCCGCGGCCCAGCACGCAGTTTCCTTTTGATAAACACCATCTCCTCTGTCTCCTTCCATCTTGAACCTGGCTTCTCCTTGGCCTTGCATTTCCTGTGAATTGCAGGACGTTTCCTGAAGGGGGAGCCAGAGCCCCACGGAATCCCAGAGTCCTTCGGCCCCCTGCAGCTGCTGAGTCTTGTGAGTCAGAGAGGAGTTTTTAGATCCCCACCCAGACCGGGCCTTCTCTCGCTCGCTGTCCGCTGCCCAAGTCCCCCTCCCTGCCCATGCGCTGCCCAAGGGCGCCATGCGGCTCCCCCATCCCAGGCCCCAGCCAATCAAAACGGTTCTCCACTCCAGACCAGTATATTCTCAGCACCCCATCATCCCAGGACTTGGGAGACTGAGACTGGAGGATCATCAGTTTGAGGCCAGCTTCAGAAATGTAGCGAGACCCTGCTCCAAAAAATAAAACTGGGCTGGGGCTGTAGCTCAGAGGTAGAACACCCCTGAGTTCAAACCGCAGTACCACAAAAATCTATAAGGCAGCCAGGCGTGGCGGCACACACTTGTGATCCCAGCATTCGGGAGGCTGAGACAGGAGGATCGTGCAGGTTCAAAGCCAGCCTCAGCTACTTAGTGAGGCCCTTTGTAACTCAGTGAGACTCTGTTACAAAATAAAGAATAAAAAATAGGGCTGGGAGTGTCACTCGGAGGTAGAATGCCCCTGGGTTCCATCCCTAGTACTGCAAAAAAAAAAAAAAAAAACCCAAAACTCTAAGGTACCAACTGTGCCAGGGTGTTCCTAGGCCAGGCTCAGTCCTCCCAGGAAAGACTAGGGACAGGTGGGTTTTCCAGATGCCCATGTCCAGACCTCTAAGCTCACGTTAGTACACTGGAATTCCACAGCTGATAGGGAAGGTCTAGACTTTTCCCCCATGAGCTCATGTTAGGTTGTTAAGTCCTCCATCATTAAGTTCATCCTCCATCATTCTCAACCTATATAATATTTCACAAGGTCTAGAATAATATTTCGCCGGGCGTGGTGGCGCACGCTTGTAATCCCAGCATTCGGGAGGCTGAGACCGGAGGATCGTGGTTCACGGACAGCATCAGCTACTTAGTGAGGCCCTTTGCAACTGAGACTCTGATTCAAAGTAAAGAATAAAAAATAGAAATAAATAAAAAATAAAGAAAATATTTATCTAAGGATCTCATTGTTCTTCAATCAAACAACAGAAACAATGAAAATTAAGCCAAGGCACATGATTAATCAAATTTCTTAAAACCAGCAATAAGGGAAACCATCTTTAAAGCAGCCAGAAGGGAAGCAATTCTTTATTCATGGAGTGAGTGAGAAAAAAATTGAAGGGTAGCAGAAATTATGCAAATCAGACAATGGTGGAGTGACATCTTTAAACTACTGGAAGACTGTCTAGCCTAGAACCTTATGCCCAGGAGAAAGATCTTTCAAAAATGAAAGAGAAATAAAGGCTTCTTTCTTTCTTTCTCTTTTTCTTTCTTTCGTTTGGTACTAGGGATTGAACACAGGGGCAGTCTTTCTCTTTCTCAATTACACCACTAGCCCTTCTTATTTTTTATTTCAAAATATGATCTCACTAAGTTATTGAGTGTCTCACCAAGTTGCTAAGGTTGTCCTCTGACCTGCAATCCTCCTGTCTCCGATTCCCAAGTGCTGAGTTAGGCATGCGCCGCCATACTGGTCGAAATGAGAACTTTTTAGACACTCAAGTGCTGTTTCTCATCAGCTAACTTGAACTATAAAAGACACAAATAAAAGTCTTTGGGGCAGAAGAAAAAGGATGTTCACTGGAAATCTGGCCCTTACGCTGTCTGGAATGGTAATTATATGAATAAATATATTATTATTCACTATTATTTTTTTTTTTGGTGGTGGTGGTACTGGGGTTCCTGGAAGCTCTTCTACCTCCGGGCTACACTCCCAGACCTATTTTATATTTTTTTTATTTGGAAACAGGGTCTCCTAAGCCAGCGCACGGCTGGCTTCGAACCTGAGCGATCCTCCTGTCTCTGCCTCCCAAGCGCGGGGATTACAAGCGTGCGCCACCACGCCCGGCTCTATTATTATTTTGTAACTCTCCTTAAAATGGTGCCATAACCTGGAATGTTGATCATTTAAAATCAAATCACAAGGGCTAGTCCAGGGTGCCCACTAGAGGGCACAGAGGTCTGGGGAGTCGCTTTCAAAGATGATTGGAGCTCTTGACCAGCAGGGGGCGCCTTCAGCCTTTGGAGAAGACTAGCCCTGTGCTTCTAGGAGGACAGACTCCCTGGGCTCTCCAAAAGTGGGAGAGGTGGAATCCCTGGGGATAAATTCTAAACCCTGGAAGGCCCTGGAAGGCTGGACTGCTGGGTGCCCTGGGTCTTTACCCAGGCTTCCCACTCACTTGCTGTGAGGCCTTGCTTAGGCCTCAACCTCTCTGGGCCTCAGGGCACTTGTTTGTATGTGATGTCACACGTCTATAATCCCCGTACTTGGGAGGTTGAGACAGGAGGATCACAGGTTCAAGGTCAGCCTCAGCAACTGAGCAAGACCGTCAGCAACTTTGTGAGATCATTTCAAAATTAAAAAAAAAAAAATGATAAGGGCTGGAGGTGCAGCTTGGAGGTAGAATGCCCCTGAGTTTAGTCCCAATGACCAAGAATAAATAAATAAATATGCCTCATTTTTAAAAAAAAAAAAAGGAAAGAATGGGTGGTCCCTAAGGGCCTTCCTTCCTCACACTGTGTAATTCCTCGGTGCTAAGGGTCTGCCGAGCCTTCTGTTTCTCTGGTGCCGCCCTGGGTGGTCGAGGGAGGAGGAGTTAAAGAGAGAAATCAAATCAGAACCTGAAGTCAGGCCTCAGGAGCTCCCCGCGCCCCCTAGAGTCAACACCTCCACTTTCTGTTCGTAAACATCACGTGCGGCATTTGACTGATTGATCGGTTGATTGTTTGATTGGGCTTTATTATTTTCAGAATCTTTTATTGGCACAATGTAATTACACATTAGAGTGAGATCTGAAGCCTTACAAACATCTGCAATTCTTTCATTGAATTCTTCAACCCCCGGCCCAAAGGAGATAGACATTAATTATCTCAATTTTACAGGTGAAGAAACAGCTTAATAAAGCTGTTAAGAAACCTGTCTAAAGCCTGGCGTGGTGGCGCACGCTTGTAATCCCAGCATTCGGGAGGCTGAGACCGGAGGATCGCGGTTCGCGGACAGCCTCAGTACTTAGTGAGGCCCTCTGCAACTCAGTGAGACCTGGTTTCAAAATAAAGAATAAAAAATAGGGCAGGAGGTTTAGCTCGGAGGTCAAATGCCCCTGGGTTTCATCCCCAGACCCGCAAAAAAAAAAAAAAAAAAAAAAAAAAGAAACCTGTCTAAAGCTCAGCAGCCAATGTGGGCTGGGACTGGCATCTGGGACAGAGATCAAGCCCCGGCCCATGAGGCCAGGTCCCCGGCCCCCCTGAAGGGCACAAGCTTGGCACTGTCGCTCCTGAGACACGCCTCTGTCTGCTCCCCAGAGCCACAGGCCTTAACCTGGGAGGCCCTTGTTTTCTGGTCTTTCATTTTGTATATGAGGAAGTGGATTCAAAGAATAGTTTTCTTTTTATCTTTTTTTGGGGGGAGGGGAATACTAGGGATTGAGCCCAGGGACATTTTACCTCTAAGCTATACCCCCAGCCCTTTTTAGTTTTTTATTTTGAAACAGGGTCTCACTAGGTTGCTGAGAATCTTGTTGAGGCTGGCCTCAGACCTGCGATCCTCCTGTCTCAGCCTCCCAAGCACTGATAATACAGGTTTTTACCACCATACCTGGCTTCAAAGGGATTTTTCAGTGTTTAGAACCTGTTATACCTTCCCAGTCAGTTCTGTTCTTATATAAGCACACTCCAGTAAGGGGATGATTTGAAGATAGTTCTAAACCTTCTACTGGGATAGCATTTTGGTGCTTACACATAACTGCCACAAATATTATCTCAGTTCTTCATGGTAAATGTAAAAGTTTGTAATAAAAATGGTATGTGTGTTAGGTGTGGTGGCTCATGCTTATAATATTGGCATTTGGGAAGCTGAGACAGGAGTATTATGGTTTGCAGACAGCCTCAGCTACTAATTAGTGAGGCCCTTTGCAACTCAGTGAGACCCTGTTTCAAATTAAAAAAT
Organism: Muscardinus avellanarius; assembly: GCF_963383645.1. Taxonomy (NCBI): domain Eukaryota; kingdom Metazoa; phylum Chordata; class Mammalia; order Rodentia; family Gliridae; genus Muscardinus; species Muscardinus avellanarius. The sequence continues at coordinate 116,264,077 of NC_137788.1, forward strand.
AAAAAGTAGGGCTGGCGGGGCACCCCTAGGTGACCCCCTTCCACCTGGGAGGACCCTGTGGTCCGGGCCTCTGGCCCCAACCCTGGGCGGGTGGGCAGGTGCTGGCAGGACACCTTTCAGCGACCCCCCTCCCCACCCGGAAGGACCCTGTGGTCCGGGCCCCTGGCCCTGACCCTGGGCGGGTGGGGAGGCGCTGGCAGGGCACCCCTCGGCGACCCCCTCCCCACCCGGAAGGACCCTGTGGTCCGGGCCTCTGTCCCCGACCCTGGGCAGGTGGGCAGGCGCTAGTGGGGCACACCTAGGCACCCCCTTTCCACCCAGAAGGACCCTGTAAAAAAGGAAAAGAAAAAGAAAAAAGGAAAATATCGGAGAGGGGTCAAGGAGGCTGTGGCGGATGCCAGGATAATGGAGATGCAGACAAAACTTATCCAAATGAACTGGAATTATTGGAAAAATTCCCCGCTAAGGAAGACTGCTTCTTCTCTACATTGTTAAGAATCTTGAACATCACCTGTAAGGAGAGATACCTTAGTGGAGACCAAGGAGAAAGGTGGTGCTGAAAGCGGTCTCCACGTTGGCGGTGGAGACTTGTATTCAGGAGAAACAGAAATTGAAACCTACCAACCTTTTTTTTTTTTTTTTTTTTTTTTTTTGAGAAATTACACCAAAGGTCGAATGCTACGGTCGTGCATGCTTAGGAACACTGGACAACATTCAGAGTGGAAAAAGAAAAAAGAGCTTGGGAAAGATTTGAAATGGGGGAGGCAGTGGCAGTGGAAGTGCCCAGTACTCAGTGGAGGCAGAGATCTGATGCATTACACCTGGAACTTTTGAAGTAATGACCCCAGAGACAGAATGCTACCACCACGCACCCTCGAGAATGTGGGACAAAAGGTTGGGCGAAGAGGGTGCTCGGATTAGAGCCTGCCGAGGGGTGAGGCCGGCAACGGACACAGCAAAGCTGGGATTGGAGCCTGTTGTGAGGCAAGGCCGGTGCTGGAGCCTCTGAGGCTGAGATCGGAGCCTGCCGAGTGGTTAGGCCGGTGCTGGGGCCAGTGAGGCTGGGATCGGATCATGCCGTGAGGCAAGGCCGGTGCTAGGGCCTTCGAGGCCGGGATCAGAGCCTGCCGAGGGGTTAGGCCGGTGCCAGGGCCAACAAGGCCGGGATTGGAGCCTGCCGTGAGGCAAGGCCAGTGCTGGGGCCTCCGAGGCCGGGATCAGAGCCTGCCGAGGGGTGAAGCCAGTGCCGGGGCCAACACTGGCATCGGAACCAACCATGAGGCAAGGCCAGTGCTGGGGCCTCCAAGGCCGGGACCGAAGCCTGCCGAGGGGTTAGGCCGGTGCCGGGGCCAACGGCCGGCATCGGAGCCTTCCGTGAGGCAAGGCCGCTGCTTGAGCCATCGAGGTCTGGATCAGTCCACCGGGTAGCCAGGCCACTACTGGAGCCATCAAGAGTGGGATCGGTATTTGCAAATCTCTGAGCATGCACAGAGAAATATCGCAGAAAATTAAAACCAGATGCTTCCCCTAATCAGCAATAACTAGGAGGAAAGGGGCAACAGGAAGTGCTCGAGCTATAGAAAGGGCCCTACAGTGAAGCAATTAAGGTGACCAATCAGAGGGTATGGAAAGGGGGAGGATGGAGCCTCTTTAAAAAGCAGGAGGTACATAAACATATGTATCAAAGTTTATCACCAAACAAGCATGGGATCGAGGGAGGGGGAGGGAATGGGATGGGGGCTGGATGAGGGCTAATTGGATGATGTGTGCTTGTATATCCTCTCAAAGTCTTGTATTCCAATGTGATGTATGATTACAAGGCACCAATAAAAATAAATTAAAAAAAAAGAATAAAAAGTAGGGCTGAGGGTGTAGCTCGAAGTAGAATACCCCTGGGTACCATCCCCGCTACCACAAAAAAAAGTGTGTGTGTGTGTGTGTGTGTGTTCTAGGGATTGAACTGAGGGCACTCTACCTCTGAGATATGCCCTCAACCCTATTTTATTTTTTATTTTGAAACAGAGTCTCACTAAGTTGCCTAGGATCTCCCTAGAATACTGAGGCTGCTTTGAACCTGTGATCCTCCCGTCTCAGCCTCCCATGTGCTGGGATGACAGGTGTTACTGTACCTGGCTAAAAAGGAATTCATAAGATTCCTACTGGTTGGACATAGGATGCTTCAACACAGTTTGAGTGACCTGGTCAAGATCACATAATAAAGGGCCCCCAGACAGGAACCGTAACTTTAATTCCCCATTCCAACCTTGCTCTTGTGTTAAGCCTTATTTCTTAGAAATGCCCACCTCAGAAGTCTGGGATAAGAAGCAACAGGTACACGCGCATTTGCTCACTGAGTGCAGTGATACTGGGACCACCGCCAGCTGGAACCGCCGTTGGCTCCAAAGATGGATAGCCCCGCATTGGGCGCCAAAAACCCTTATGGCGAAAACTGTTATGATGTCCCTGTTGGGCTCTGAAACTGTAACAGTGTGAGATGTAGCTGTGGGTTCTTGTTCTGTGCTATTTTAGAAAAAGAATAACCTAAGCGCTCTCTCTCTCTCTCTCTCTCTCTCGCTATAAGCTTAAGCAATTTTTTTATTACAAAGACAGAAAGATAGGACAGAGTTAAAGCACTGCTTTAAAGAAATAAATGCAGTGAAACAACTTGAAAATAAGAGTTACTAAGGTTTCTGGATGCTGAGCAGTTTTAATAAAGATACATCATTCTTCATCTTGCTCAACCAATCATCTTCTGACCTGACTAGCTCCGCCCCTTCTCTAGGACAAGTCTTTTGATGTGGGGATTCACTATCTTACATCCTGTATGACCAAAAGTCTTCTTCCTGTAGGTGTAAACTCAAATCTTTAAGACCCCCAAGAGGTATTCCTTGATTACCAGAGTCAGGGCTTGTGGCTCCCTCCCACATCCTTGGGGGACTTTAGCTTGTCTTCTAGAAGTTACTTGCCTTTAAAATGTAAAATTCCCAGGCCGGGCGTGGTGGCGCACACTTATAATCCCTGCACTTGGGAGGCTGAGACGGGAGGATCGCGCTGGTTCAGAGCCAGCCTCACTGGCTTAAGAGACCCTGTTTTCAAATAAAAAGATATAAAATAGGTCTGGGAGTGTAGCCTGGAGGTAGGAGGGCTTCCAGGAACCCCAGTACCACCAAAAATAAATAAATAAATAAATAAAATGCAAAAGGCCCTGGGCTCCCTCTATTTTCTTGCTAATCACCCTTGGTGCCGGGAACTCTGCAGGGTCCCTTCCCTGTCTGAGTGCCTGCCCGCACCCAAGCTCTGGCTTTCTAGTACCAAAGTTATTTTTAAATATATTTTGAAGCCCTTTCCCAATAAGGCACACACAAGAGGGAAACCGGAAGGAGAAATGCGTAGAGATCTCCAACAAGAAAGACCCCCCCCTCCCCGCTTCCCCACTAAGGCCGGCTGTGATGCCCCTGCTGTGGACGGTCTTCCCCACCGTCCCTGCTGCCAGGAGGCTTGGCAGACCAGGGTTGACTGGCCCCACACCGCTGGAGCTCTCAGCTGGAGCTGGGCCCTGTCCACCCCACCCCACCAGCCTTCCCTGGAAGAGAGGGAGGATCAGGAACAGATCTTTCCCTCTGTAATGAAGGAAAGATACAATCACCCCTCACCTGCCTAATTAATACCTGCCATGTGTAGTTTCGGTGCTGGGTGCTGACTAGGGTGCTCCTCCCTGGCAGGCAGAGGGAGGCTCTCTTGGGAAAGTGTGCCAGCAACTCCCTTGGTGGGATGCAGGGATTAAGGTGCCTGCACCCCCGGAGTCCCTCCCTCCAAAGAGTGCTCTTAGCATCTTAGCACTAGGTCAGAAACAAACTGGGCTCTGTCTCCACCCTGGACCCTGCAGGGCCAGAGGCTCAGCTACAGATCTGCCCCATGAATACCCGGGAGTCCAGCTGATATGTAGAATAGAAGGAATGAAATTTTAGGCAGAAAGGAGACCCATTGGGAAGGGAAAGAAGATAAGGTTTTAAAATCTGAAATCTTCAGTTAACAGAGCTTGGTTATTTTTAAGAAGGCAGGCCCATGATTTTTAAATTAAAAAGAATGGCTCAAGGAATTCCTGGAGCAATTAACCCTGAGAACTTCACCCGGTGTCAAAGTTCCTGCTCCCCTCTAGGGAGATCTTCAAAAGTCACGTTTTGTGTTAACAGAGCCCCACACCCCATAAAATTATCTCTTCTCCTGACTTCCAGTTTCTGGCTCCTAACCCAAAGGAATTATCACCTATCTTGAACTAGAAAGCTTCAAAGACAGAGCCTGCCATTTCATACGACCTGGCCACCCCCTCTCTAGTAAGCCCTAAGAAAGAGCAGAGCTCTGAGGAGCTCTGGGCATTTTTGAGGCCATTTGGGGCCATTTTGGGGCCATTTGGGGGCATTCTGGGCAGCTCCTTTTGCCGCCACACAAGCCAAGAACCCACAGAAGTTATTGTGCTATTCAGTACATAGTTTGCAAGGAAATTGGTTTATTCAAAGCCAGCTTGGGGGGCAGATGGAAGAGACTTTCCTGTCTCTTCACCTTTAGGGGAACTCAGGGGCCTGGAAAGTTTTTTATTTTTATTTTTTTATTTTTTGTGGTACGGGGGGATTGAACTCAGGGGCATTCTACCTTCGAGCTACACCCCAGCCCTACTTTTTATTCTTTATTTTGAAACAGGGTCTCAATGAGTTGCAAAGGGCCTCCCTAAGTAGCTGAGGCTGGCCGTGAACCTGCAATCCTCCTGTCTCAGCCTCCCAAATGCTGAGATTATAAGCGTGTGCCACCACGCCCGGCTGAAAGTTATTATTTACTCATATATATTATTTTAGGTACTGAGGACTGAATCCAGGGGCATTCTACCTCTGAACTATGCCCCCAACCCTTTTGTAAAAATTTTTGGTTTGAAACAATCTTGCTAGGCTGCTGAAGGTCTCGTTGCTAAAGCTGGTCTTAAAGTTGCCATCCTCCTTTCTCAGCCTCCCAAATACTGGGATTATAGCTGTGAGCCACCATGTCTGGACTGGAAAGCTTTTCTAAGAGAAGAGAAGCCACAGGGGCCAGGAGGCAGGTGTGCAGACATCAACGTGGCGGGGCTGTGCCGGACTGTGCACACCGGCCTCTGTTTCGTCTCCTGGGAGTTTTTATTCTCAGCATAAAGAAGCTCGGGAGCTAAAATGATGTGGAGCTTTTAATTTCAAGGGGATCTAATTAGCTAGGCGCCTATAATCCCAGGACTTAGGAGGCAGAAACAGGAGGATTGTAGGGTGGAGGCCAACCTCAGCAATTTAGTGATATTCTCAGCAACCTAGCAAGACCCTATTTCAAAATAAAATATAATAGAAAGGGTTGGGGATGTAGCTAAGAGATAGAATGCCCCTGGGTTCAATCCCCAGAACAAAAAAGAGAGAGGGTATCTGTTTATCTGGGCCCCCGTGCCCCGCCAGACCAAGAGGGGCCAGAGGCCCGTCCAGCTCCCGGGCCCCGGGGTCTCCCATCCAAACTGCTTCTCTAGCCCGGCCCCCACCGCATATTTCCCTTCTACCCTGGTGAGAATAAACTCCAAACAGGGCCTCCCTCTCCAGGAGCCCAGCTGCCCACGCTTGGACGCGACTCCTGGGGTCACGGCTCAGCTGTGCCCGCCCCAGACCTCACCCATTTCCATCTCCTCCCACATGTTTACAGCTCTTGGAATCACAGCAGAATTCATCTGACTGGTTTTGGAGAGGAGCAAACAAACAGATTGATACATGAAGTCATCCCAGAGTGGGGGAAAAGGGAAGAAAGAAACAGGAGGATGTGTCTATAAGGTGTAGGGTGTTTTGAAAAAAAGAAGAGGTCTCCATTACCTTTAGTAAGAGGGGCTCGAGCCCGCTTCTCAACCAGGAGCAGGCTCTTCAAACCCCTTGCCTGAACCGGGCATGGTGGCGCATGCTTGTAATCCCAGCATTTGGGAGGCTGAGACAGAAGGATCACAGTTCAAGGACAGCCTCAGCTACTTAGTAAGGCCCTTTGCAACTTAGTGAGACCCTGTTTTAAAATGAAGAATAAAAAATAGGGCTGGGGTAGAGCTCAGAGGTAGAATGCCCCTGGGTTTCATCCCCAGTACCGCAAAAAACAAAACCAAAAAATCTGGCTCTTTACAAGAAGCCTGGGAGCAGGTCGTCTCTGACCTTGCAGAGCCAAGAGGAAGGTCACAGTTCCCCCAGCAGAGACCTCGCTGCAGGGGCACAGTCTCCTGTCAGTAGAGACACCCGGAACCCAGAGCCATACACCTTCAGAAGGGCCTGTGGTGGGTGCTCCAATCCCCACCCCAGCAGCCTCGCAGAGTCCGTCCCTCCCCTCTCCCCCACACCGCCCTCTTCGTCCAGTTGCTGGATACTTTCTGCGTGGTCCACCTTCTCTGTGTCCCCTGACACCCCTCTCAGCCCCAGGCCATGGGGCAGCCTCCCATGGTCCTCTCTGCTCCCACTCCAGACTCTTCCAGTTCCAGCTCCATGGACAGCCTCCAGAGAAATAGTTTTAAAATGTAAAAATAAGAGGCCAGGTGTGGTGGCACACACCTGCGATCCTAGTACTTGGGAGGCTGAGACAGGATGATTGCAGGTTTGAAGCCGGCCTCAGCAACTTAGCCAGACCCTCAGCAATTGTGAATGAGCTGGTTTCGAAATAAAAATGGCTGGTGGTGTGGTGTGGAGGTAGGATGCCCCTGGGTTCAGTCTCTAGTCACACACACACACACACACACACACACACACACACACACACCCTGGTTACACAACCTTGAGACACCTGACTCTGATGTGACCACCACAGACTTAGGAGCATTCTCCTCTGCTTCTGGTCTTGGAACTGCACAATGGCTCCATGTGTGTGACCTAGGGAAACTGGTAAGCAGGTACAATCTTCTAAGAATTAAGGTCATCAGCTTCCACCACAGCACCCCGGCGTTCGTGTTTGCTCCTGCCCCAAGCGGACGCTTCCCTGGGTCTTCAGCAGCCTCTCCTAAGCAGCAAAGGGCCAGGGGAAAACCCGGCCTTGGAAGTAAAACAGACCTAGGTTTCAATCATGACCAAATATCTACTGAAGTCCTTCCATTCTAGATATTAGTCCTCTATCAGAGGGGTAAGTGGCCAGAATCTTCTCCCATTCTGTTGACTTTCAGTTGAGGTTCTTGACAGTTTCCTTTGCTGTACAGAAGCTCTTCAGTTTCATGCAATCCCGCGTATTGATTCACCTTTTAGTTTCTTGTGCCTTTGGGCTCTTGTTAAGAAAGCTTTTACCTGTGCCTATGTGTTGTAGTGTTGGACCTATGACCTCTTCAAGGAGCCTCAAGGTCTCTGGTCTAATTTCCAGGGCTTTGATCCATCTTGAGTTGATTCTCATGCAGAGTGAGAAAGTGGAGTTTATTTCCATTTTTCTGCATATGGTTAACCAGTTTTGCCAACACCATTTGTTGAAGAGGCTATCTTTTTTCCAGTGTATATTTTTGGCCCCTTTGTCAAAAATCAATTGGCTGTAAGTGTGCGGATTTGTTTCTGAGTCTTCTATTCTGCTCCATTGGTCTATGTATCTGTTTTTGTGCCAACACCATGCTGTTTTTAATTATTATAGCTTGGTAGTATACTTTAAAGTCAGGTATTGTGATTCTTCCTACATGATTTTTGTTGCTGAAAACTACTTTGGCTAGTCTGGGTTTTTTGTTGTTCCAAATTAATTTAAGGATTGATTTTTCTATTTCTATAAGAAATGAACTTGGTAATTTAATGGGAATTGTGTTGAATCTGTAGATCATCATTGGAAGTATGGCCATTTTGATGATATTTATTCTGCCTATCCATGAACATGGAATATTTTTCCATCTTCAAAGTTTTTTTTGTTTTGTTTTGTTTTTGGTGGTACTGGGGTTCCTGGAAACCCTTCTACCTTCAGGCTACACTACTAGACCTATTTTATATTATTTTTATTTGGAAACAGGGTCTCTTAAGCCAGAAAGGCTGACTTCGAACCTGCGTGATCCTCCTGTATCTTTCCCCAAGTGCGGGGATTACAAGCATGTGCCACCACGTCCAGCCTTCAAAGGTCTTTTTTGATATCTTTTTAAAGTGTTTTATAATTTTCTTTGTAGAGGTCTTTTACCTCCTTGGTTAAGTTTATCTCTAAGTATTTTATTTTTTGTGAGATAATCCTGAGTGGAAATGTTTTCTGGATTTCTTTTCCAGTGGATTTACTCCATCTGCAACACCATGCTCGACCCTGGGGACAAAAGAGAAAACACAATAGACGCAGGCCCTGGATGAGTTACTTAAACTTGTGGGCCTCTGGTGTCTCACCTAAAATGGGGTCAGAGATGCTCCTAGACGTATCTGAAGGACTTCCTGAGATGCCATGTGTACTTGTGAACTAGCCATGTGGCCATCACCACTGAAGCAGTGTGGCACAGCTTCCATATCACAGACCATCAACAGGGTGGCTCACGAGCTAGAGCTCAGTATTGGCCCCAAGAGATTTCACTGGAGGTACTTCATTTTATGCCATGTGCTGCAGGCTCCATCAGTTTTAAAGCACAGGGGAAAGCCGGACGTGGTGGCGCACGATTGTAATCTCAGCATTCAGGAGGCTGAGACAGGAGGATGGCACAGGTTCAAAGCCAGCCTCAGCTACTTAGTGAGGCTCTCAGCAACTTAGTGAGACTCTGTTTCCAAATAAAGTATAAAATAGGTCTGGGAGTGTAGCCTGGAGGTAGAAAAGCCCCTGGGTTCCACCCTTGGTACCACAAAAAATTAATTAATTGATTAATTAATAAAAATAAAACACAGGGGCAGAATGGTAAGTCATGATATGTGAAACATTACAGTCTACCACCTCAAAAATATTTTTGGCGTTCAAGCATTTAATGGAATTTTTATTGGAGATTCAAGTATTGATTGCAGTTTCATTTTGAAAGGAATGCTACAACTTACATGGGTTTTCTTTCTCACGTTTATAGTAAAAGAGAAGCTAATAAACTCTATCCTAATTTTACCCAAAGAAATTTACGTGAAGGAAAAGCTCCAGGATGTATATTTATTTTTCCCCACTTATATGAAAGAGAGAGAGAATGCTGGGCGTGGTGGCGCACCCTTGTAATCCCCGCGCTTGGGAGGCGGAGACAGGAGGATCGCGCAGGTTCGAAGCCGGCCTCGCTGGCTTAAGAGACCCCGTTTCCAAATAAAAATATAAAATAGGTCTGGGAGTGTAGCCCGGAGGTAGAAGGGCTTCCAGGAACCCCAGTACTACCAAAAAAAAAAAAAAAAGAAAGAAAAAAAAAAGAAAGAAAGAAAGAAAGAAAAGAAAAAAAAAGAAAAGAAAAAATAAAGAGAGAGAGAAAGGGTAAAGTGCCTACTAAGCATATACATTTGGTAGGAGCTGGGTGGTTTGTTAATTTAAGACAATGAGGCAAGGCAAACAGAAGCAATTTAAATATTCAGCAACAGCAGTGCAATGACGGAATCTCATACGCCCGTCTGAGTAATTACTACACCTGTACAGCAGCAGAGAAAAATGCTTTGACATCACGGGAGGTGGAGAAAGTAGGCTGCTGGGGGTACATGCAGCGGCGGTTGCAACAGCGGAAGGTCTGTGGGCGACGTGGCCACTCAAAGGCGGGCCACGTGGCGGCTCCCGGCTCCATTTACTTCCTAAGTATCTTCTCGGGCGCACTTTCCTAAAGCTGCCGCCTTGCAGATATTTCCTCCTCCCCCACATGGGCTGCCCAGCCATGCCAAGAGGGGCAGAAAGATTCAGGCCTTTGCACATTGCTAGGAGCGTTGTGGGGTGGGGCAGATCTTTGGAGAGAGGCATGGGCTGCATCCATGGGTTATCCTTTCCTGAAAAATAAATGGAACCGTCACCCCTCCATGTACCTTGTAAAAACTGCGGAAACAGCCAGGCGCTTGGGAGCACCTGTCATCCCAGTACTTGAAAGGCTGAGACAGGAGGAGCGCAGGTTCTAGGCCAGCCTTAGCAAAGTAGCAAGGCCCTGTTTCAAACTGAAACGTATAAAATAGGGCTGGGGGCTCGGCGTGGTGGCGCACGCTTGTGATCCCAGCCTTTGGGAGGTGGAGACTGGAGGATGGCGGTTTGCGGGCAGCCTCAGCTACTCAGCGAGGCCCTCTGCAACTTGGTAGGACCCTGCTTCAAATTAAAGAATAAAAAATAGGGCAGGGGGTGAGCTCAGAGGTAGAATGGCCCTGGGTTCCATCCCCAGACCCACAAAACAAACAAGAAAATAAACAAAACAAACACGCAAACAAGAAAACAAAACAAAAAACCAGAAACAGAGGCTCTTCTAGAACACCATCCTCCAGCCCAGCCCTCAACCCCAGCTACACGAGGTGCCCACACTTGTGCCTCTAGGAGGACCAGGGGAACTGGCTGGCTTCCCATCTGAGCATTCTGCCAGCCATATGTCCATATGTCCGTCCATCCATCCCATCCCTCTGTTTATGAATCCATCCGTCCGCCCTCCTTTGGAAGGGCATCGCGGCAAAACTTGTGTATAGGAATTAGGGGCTTATAAAAATGTCCTGAGTCTTCAGTTAGCTTCACTGTGAAAGGTCGAGGTCCCCAAATGAGGCCAGTGTTGTAACAGAATAGGAACCTGGAGACGTGTGCTCCCTTCTATCCCCGTGGGCAGATCTGAAGCTGGTTCAGCCACCGGGCCCGGCCCATCCCAGGAACAATAGGCCCAGGAATCAGGCCACTGATTGTCACCCGCCCACCCCGGTGGCAGCAGCACCCAGCTGGCTGTCCCAAGCAGAAGCTCAGAGGCACGCCGGCATTTGCCACCTACACCCGTCACATGCTCGCTCTGTGGGTGGGGCGGGAGGGACCGTGGGGAGGGAGCTTGTCACACTGCCAGGCGAGAACCTGTTCTCATCCACTGAACAATGGGCGTTCGCTGCCCAGGTCTCGAAGGTGAGCCTCCCAAGCCAGCACTAATTAGGGTTGATGAGTGCAGTCCGCCCTGGACCTCCTTACCCCACATCCACCATCATCGTGCCGCTTGGGGCCCTGACTTCATCCCTAAACGGGATCTGGGGACATAACGAGAGTCAGTTTGGAGAGGATCATGATAACTAGCAGTGAGGGCCATGATAGCAGTGAGGGCAGCCACTTCTGTCTAAAGAATCCCAGGAGAAGACGCAACAGTGGCCCACACCTGTAATCCCAGTCCTCAGGAGGCTGAGACAGGAGGATCACAGGTTCGCAGCCAGCCTCAGGTACTTAGTTAGAGAGCCCTCCGCAACTTAGTGAGACTGTTTCAAAGAAAAAAAATAAAAAATAGGGCCGGGTGTGGTGGCGCACGCTTGTAATCCCAGCATTTGGGAAGTTGAGACAGGAGGATCGGGATCCGAGGCCAGCCTCAGCTACTTAGTGAGGCCCTTTGCAACTCAGTGAAACCTTGTTTCAAAATAAAGAATACAAAATAGGACTGGGGGTATAGCTCGGAGGTAGAATGACCCTGGATTTCATCCCTATTACCACCAAAAAAAAAAATATATATATATATATACACACATAGCTGGGAATGTAGCTTGGAGGTAGAATGCCTCTGGGTTCAATCCCTATTAGAGAGAGAGAGAGAGAGAGAGAGAGAGAGAGAGAGAGAGAGAGAGAGAGAGAAGCTTGGAGAAGCCAGAGAGGCTGCCACAGGTCACAGGAAGCTCACTGCTTACACAGGGTCTCCGAGGCAGCAGCCATCCTCTTTAAATCCCCCTTTATTTCTTTATCTCAAATATCATATCTATCCAATGTCCTACTTAGGGCTTGCAGGTATAAAAATACTACATTTGCCCAGGGTCCTATTTATAGGATCCTCCGTATTTTCATTCTAAATGACGATGAGGGATACAGACGCGCTAGATTGTGGTTTCCAACCTAACACACCTGTGTCGATTCTGTTAAATTGTTAGAATTGGAAGCTTGGGACTTTACAGGTTGACGGCTGGCACAGCCCAGGGTTGGACAGGTGAGACTCAGAAGGTCCCCTTGTGTTTCTGGACACCCGTAAACTCACGCACCTCCAGATCCCTCCGGGCCCTGCAATGGCCTCTTCTTGCTCCACCTAGCCCTGAAGCCGCCCTCCCTCCTGCAGTCAGTCTCTGGCTGACTCCCCTGTGCAGCCTTTGTGGAGTGATCAGCCCTGAGGGGGTGCCCTCCACTCTCCCTCTGTTTTTTCTTTGTTTGTTTGTTTGCAGTATTGGGGATGGAACCCAAGACCATTCTACCTCGAGCTATACCCCCAGCCCTACTTTTTATTCTTTTTTTTTCTTTTTCTTTTTTTTTTTTTTTTTTTTTTTTTTTGCGGTACTGGGGATGAAACCCAGGGCATTCTACCTCTGCGCTACAGCCCTATTTTTTATTCTTTATTTTGAAACAGGGTCTCACTAAGTTGCTGAGAGCCTCACTAAGTAGCTGAGGCTGGTCTCGAACCTCGATCCTCCTGTCTCAGCCTCCCAAGTGCAGGGATCACAAGCGTGTGCCACCACGCCCAGCTCTCTCCCTCTGTTTTGACTCTAGCTGGAGGCCTGCATGCGGCAGATGGCGCTCCATCTGTTTGTGGATCCTGCCCGCAACGACCTTCAACTCTGCACCCCAGCCTCTGGCCCGGTGCCTGGCACCCAGGAGGCTGCCTCTCCTGGGTCAGTCTCACACCCAGGTGATGCTGAAACACCCTCCGAACCCACTTCCTGCAGGGCTGGGCCTGTTGCCCTGGCAGGGCGCCACCAGTCAGCTTGGGAAAAACAAGCCAGGCCAGGGTGCCACAGAATGCATGACAGCTGCCACCCGACACTCGAACCATCCCACCCCTGCCAGCGTCTACGGGAGACTCACCACGTGCTGGTCCGCAATCAGCCGCCCCACAAGTACTGACTGGACACCACCATATACAACGCACCGTAGCGCCAGCGGCCCTTCCGTGGCCGGGAAGAAAAAGGGAGGTTCAGTCGTGCAAGATGAGATAAGGTTATTTATTTTAAGCTGGTTGGAAAGACAGTCTGATTGATACTATCTTTATTTTACTTCCTTGAGTTTCTCGTAGTGGGTCTGTCTTACTTGTAGAGCCAGATTTAGTTTTTCTCTATTTATGGTCCAGGAGATTGAACCCCGGGGGAGAAGGGGTGTCCTGCCTTCTGGGCACACCCCAGCCCTATTTTTATCTCTTATTTTGAAACATGTGCCTGCTAAATTGCTGAGACTGGCCTCTCTAATCTGTGGTCCTTCTGTCTCAGCCTCCCAAGTGCTGGGAAAGAAGGCATTTGCCACTCCTCCCTCATCTAGTCTGATTTTTTAAAATAAAATAAAATTCTCAAGACAGAGTAGAGCCAGGCGTGGTGGCGCACGCTTGTAATCCCAGCATTCGGGAGGCTGAGACAGGAGGATCGCGGTTCAAGAACAGCCTCAGCTACTTAGTGAGGCCCTTTGCAACTCAGTGAGACCCTGTTTCAAAATAAAGAATAAAAAATAGGGCTAGGGGTGTAGCTCAAAGGTAGAATGCTCCTGGGTTCCATCCCCAGACCTGCAAAAAAAAAAAAAAAAAAAGACAGTGGAGGTACCAGTGGTAGAGGCACATAATCACTGATTAATATTGATCTATTGATTATCGATTTGTTGTAAACCTAGGTAGTCGCTGTCTAATGGGAAAGCAAGGAGACAGTGTGGGGAGAGAAAGGGGCAGAGGGGGTAGGAGGCACTGAGGGCCGGTCACTGAGCCCTGAGGTCACGGGGGAGGCACAGTCATCAGGACATAGCCTCCCCTGCCTGGCTGAATCCCCAGAGCCCTCTGCTCCCCGCCCCTGCTCACCCCGCTTCCAACCTTAACCCCTAGGCCTGGGCCGAGAGATGTTCTGTCCCTTTACTTACCCTGCCCTGCACAGGAACAAATGATTCTTCTCTCTTCTCTAGAAAACACAGAGGTCAGCTGTGCGGTGCTGCACGCCCGCCATCTCAGCCCTTGGGAGGCCCAGGCAGGAGGATCGCAGCTCAAGCCAGCCCTGGCAACTTAGCAACTTAGCCTGGGCGGGTGAGCTGGCTGGACTTTCCTCCTGCCTTCCTGAACCCCTCCAGGAGCTGCCGGGCCTGGATTCCCTGGGCTTACCAGCTCTTGGGGCCGCTCTCCCAGGGTGCACTTCTGTGACTATGGGTTTTCCATTCCAGGGCTCACTGGGCCTCCCAGCGACCATCCTGCCAGTCACCTCCTTGGCCCTCCTGCCCAGGGGCCCTGAGATCTGGTGCCAGCCGTGTCCTGGCTCCTGGCAGGACCACTGGAGCCCTGCAGGCCTCTGCTCGAGCCCAGCAGCCCTGGGCACCTCTGGGCACTTCCCACTTCCCATCCTAGTTCTGTACCTCGAGGCCAGCCAGGCACAGGCCCCGCTGTTTAGTTTCGCACTCCCACCTGAAACCTTTCCTGTTTCTCTAGAACTGCAGCTCAGCGCTCCACGTTGACCCTCCTCCCAGAGTTTGAAGGCCCCTCCAAGCTTCAGCGCCGCCATTTAGCAGGCAACTGAATCCATTCAATCTCTTGAACTTGCTAGGGATAAGTCACCTCTATAAAACAGGAACACCAACCAAAACTAACTGCAGGGATGGATCAGAGGAGGCAGAAGTGAAAGTGCCCCGTCAATGCTAACTCTAAGTGCTGTGTCTTCACCTCCTGAAACACATTCTGTCCTGGCCTCAGGACAGTGTGTGTGTGTGTGTGTGTGTGTGTGTGTGTGTGTGTGTGTTTGGGAGGGATTGAACCCAGGGGCATTCTACCTCCGAGCTACACCCCTAGACCTATGTTATTCTTTTATTTTGAAACAGGATCTCACTAAATTGCAGAGTGCCTCACTAAGTTGCCGAGGCTGGCCTCAACCCTGTGATCCTCCAGTCTCAGCCTCCCAAATACTGGGATTACAACTGTGTGCTACCATGGCTCACATTTTGTTTGTTTGTTTTAAAACAGGGTCTTGCTAGGTTGCTGAGAGTCTCACTAAGTTGCTGAGACTGTCCTCAAACCTACGACCCTCTTGTACCAGCCTCCTGAGTACGGGGATTACAAGCAGTAATCTTTCCTTGGTGCACGACATCATGGGGAGATGCGTAGTCTACATCCACCCGTGCACATGGCATTACCCAGTACTTGGTCTGTTTCCTTCCCCTGAGCCCCCTTTCCCTCCCGTCCTCCCTCCCTGACTCCCTTCCACCGCTCCACGGCCTCTCTCCTCCTTCTCAAGTTGGCCCTTGTCCCTTCTCTCTCTCTAGTGTCTACATATGAGAGAAAACCCTGGCCCTTGATTATCTGAGTCTGGCTGGTCTCACCTGGCGCAACATTCTCTAATTCCATCTATTTTCCTGAAAATGGCCTAATTTAATTGTTCTTGGTGGCTAAGGAATGACTCCACTGGGTGTCCACAGCTCCGTGGGCTCCCTAACCCGGCTCTGGCCTTCCTGCTACACGCCCGGATGACCGCTAGGGGGCAGCCTGGCCACGGACTTGTGGGCTGACAGCCTCTGCCTGGCTAGGGCGGAGCTGGAGCCTCTCAAAGCCCTTTACCTCGGGGCTAGGCAGGTCTCCTGCTCTAACTCACCCGGCCACTCCCTCCCTCCCTCTCTCCCAGAAAAGCTCCCTGCTGCCGAAGCCTTGGAGACAGGGAGAGATTTGAAGTCAGTCCAAAGTCGGCTCTTGATAGAACTTCCTTCCAAAAACAGAGGCACAAGACTGCCTTTGAGTGTGGGCGAGGCCGAGGCCTGGGTGTCCACAGAGGGACTAAGTGCGGTGCCTGAACAGAGTCCTTGCCCACAGGGCCTCGGGTTTCCTGTAGATCTTGGCCCAGAGGACCCTCAGGAATTTCACTGAGCCTGGGACACAGGCTCATCCCTCTCTCTACTGACTTCTGCCCCTCCCTCCACAAGCAGCCCTCCCCATTTTAAAGTAATTCTTAGCTGGGTGTGGTGGGGCTTGCCTGCCATCCCAGTACTTAGGAGACTGTGTCAGGAGAATCATAAGTTTGAAGCCAGTCTTGGCAACTTAAGATCTCAGCAACTTAGCAAGACCCTGTTTCAAAAATAATAATAGTACCCCGGGCGTGATGGCACACACTTGTAATCCCCGGGCTTGAGAGGCTGAGGCAGGAGGATCACACAAGTTGGATGTTACGGTTAAATATGTTGCGGTGTGTGAGGGGAGAAATAATTCCCCCAACACAACCACACAAACAGAAAGACCGCGGGTTCTTGTCCTGAGCTAAGGATAAGTATACATAGCTCAGACACTTGCTGAAGATTTAAAGAAGTTTATTAAAAAGATAGAAATACAGAAGACAGTTGAAGCCCCATGCCATCCAGAAAATGGCACAGGGGTGCAATTCGAATGAATTCACCAAAAGACCCCATGCGTGCTAAGTGTTCTTATCCCCAAGTCTGAGGCAGGTCCTTTGATATGTAGATGTGCTGCTGCCCTAGACCAGGTATCTGCTGTCTCCATCCCAGCCGGATCCACCCTCGGAGGCAGGGGGGCAGCCCTGTCTGGGGCACAGACCTCCACACCTTTTGTTACCCTCCCAAGATGTGTTAAGTTGCTCCTCCGGGATCTGGGATTTCTTCCATGCTTGGGGCAGTTTGCCTCTCTTTAGAAATGCAAAAAGGCCCTTCTTTCTGACACTCCTGGCTTCCTTTACTACAAAATTGGAAATCTTTCCCAATACTGGTACATTAATACATTTGAAACCGCTTCCCAATACTGTACATTGGACGCCAGCCTCAGCTACTGAGTGAGGCTCTCGGCAACTTAGCGAGGCCATTTTTCCAAAGTATAAAATAGGTCTGGGAGTATAGCCCAGAGGTAGAAAAACCCCTGGGTTCCACCCGTAGTACCACCAAAATAATAATAATAATAATAATAATAATAATAATAATAACAATATAAAAACAGGTTAGGAATATAGCTCAGAGATTGAATGCCCTTGAGTTCAATCCTAATCAGTCAATATCTCCCTGTCTCTTTTTCTCTTTCTCTTTGCCTTACACACACACACACACACACACACACACACACACACACGTGCGGGCACGCACACACACACTAAAATACAGCAATTCTTTCTTAACTAGTATCTCCCTTCTCCACGCTGCCCCCCTGGCCTTACCTTCTTAGCCAAACTTACTGAAAAGTTGTCTTTGGTCTCTCCCCAATCTCTCCTCTCACTTCTCAACCCACCCTGGCCCCAGCCACCCCGTTATTACCATTATCAAGCACCTTTATCTTCTTTTTCTTCTTCTTCTTTTTTTTTTTTTTTTTTTTTTTTTTAGTGGTACTGGGGTTCCTGGAAGCCCTTCTACCTCCGGACTACACTCCCAGACCTATTTTTACATTTTCATTTTGGAAACAGGGTCTCCTAAGCCAGTGCGCGTGGCTGGCTTCGAATCTGCGCGATTCTCCTGTCTCTGCCTCCCAAGCGTGGGGATTACATGCGTGCGCCACCATGCCCGGCTTCTTTTTTTTTTTTTTAAACTACTTTTATTGGTGCATTATTCACCCCAGTGAGATTCCGCAGTGCCCGGTTCGGGGTTGTGAGGAAGGAGAGGACGGACACATCTAAAGGATCAGTTTATTAGCCACGGTTAAAAGCTAGCCAGGCCAGGCGTGGTGGCGCACGCTTATAATCCAAGCACTTGGGAGGCTGAGACAGGAGGATCACACAGGTTCGAAGCCAGCCTCAGCTACTTAGTGAGGCTCTCAGCAACTTAGTGAGACCCTGTTTCCAAATAAAATATAGAAAATAGGTCTGGGAGTGTAGCCTGGAGATAGAAAAGCCCCTGGGTTCACCCCCAGTACCACCAAAAAAAAAAAAAAAAAAAAAAAAAAAAAAGCTAGCCAGGCTAGGGACGCAGTCCAACACTTGGTTTGGAGCTGTGACCCTGAGTACAAGATAAGCGAGGTTTATATAGGCAAAAACCACAAACGTTACATAAAGGGCATTAGCAGGTGCCCATTCAGTTGAGACGGCTAGCACACCGTGCCAGGCAGCGTTTGGCTGTTGCCAGGGGTAATTAGCTTAAGGTTTCAGGGCACCATGGTCTGGGAAACAGGATGTTGGTAAGTTCTCTCTGCCTCCTGGGGACCTGTCCTTTAAGTTGATTGAATGGAGAGGATTCAGGGAACTTTCTGTTATTGCAGGTTGGAGGCAGGGGTGAAGGTGGGAGCAAACATGGAGTCCCTCTGGTCTCTGCACCCCAACATTCCCCCCTGAGTGATGAACTGAGTCAAACCTTTGACTCGGGGCCAGGCTCAAACTTAGGGAGAAGTGGAGAGTCCTAAATCTGGACCTAGGGGGGTGTAGCGGGTCCTCAGAACCAATATCTGAACAGCCGAGATCCGCTGTTGGACAAAGTGAGCAAAGGCTTTTAAAACACATGGACCGCCGGGCGTGGTGGCGCACGCTTGTAATCCCAGCATTGGGAGGCTGAGACCGGAGGATCGCGGTTCGTGGACAGCCTCAGCTACTTAGTGAAGCCCTCTGCAACTTAGTGAGACCCTGTTTCAAAATAAAGAATAAAAAATAGGCCAGGGGGTGTAGCTCGAGGGTAGAATGCCCCTGGCTTCCATCCCCAGACCCGGAAAAATAAAATAAAATAAAATAAAGTACATGGACCAAAAATAAGGAGTAAGAGTATAATGATGCCAGCCATGGTGACACATTCTTGTAATCCCCGCGCTTGGGAGGCTGAGACAGGAGGATTGCGCAGGTTCTAAGCCAGCCTCAGCTTACTGAGTGAGGCTCTCAGAACTTAGTGAGACCTGTTTCCAAATAAAATATAAAATAGGTCTGGGAGTATAGCACGGAGGTAGAAAGCCTCTGGGTTCCACTCTCAGTGTCACACACAAAAGTATAATGATAAGGGGCCCTGCAATAGCTCTTAACAAGGTTGTTAACCATGGGGACTAATTGAATATTTTATGGAACCAAGACCATGAATGTTGTCCTCCACGCTGAAGGTCTTCTATGTTTTGTTTTATTTGTTCAAGGGTGTTTCTTCTAACTCCTGAGTGGTTTGCATAAAAGCAGCAAGTCTCTCCCAGCGCTACCCACGGCCCCCCTTCCTTTAGGAATCGTAAGTCCAGTCCTCTTCGGTTTTGGAGGACGACCTCGGCCATGGAGTCCACCTGAGTCGTTAGGAGAGAGGAGGCTTTTTGGAGTTTAGAGAGGTCTTGATCTACACTGGATGTCAAAGCCTTATAGTGGGTAATACTCAAGGTAATGAAGTGTCGCCAGTGGCGGTAGATCCCGCTACTCCCATGCCCACTAAAGCAGGGATCAAGATTGGTGCTGCTGGCCTAGGCCGTGAGCTTCAAAATGTACCCAGGTGTACTGAAAACATGTGTTGCGAAAAGTTGTTTGTATCCAGGTGTATGGAGGATATGTTTTGCCAAAAGTTGTTAATACCAAATATTTCCATGTGAAAGCATATACAAACAAAACATCAACTCTCCAAAAATGGCCGTCTCTCATTCCCTCAAATCACCAACTCCTCACCACCTCCAAGAACCCCTGAATTGGCCAGAGCTGGTCTTCGGCACCCAGGGGCATTCTACCTCTGAGCTCTACACCCAGCCCTATTTTTTATTCCTTATTTTGAAACAGGGTCTCACTGAGTTGCAAAGGGCCTCACTAAGTAGCTGAGGCTGGCCGTGAACCCGGATCCTCCTGTCTCAGCCTCCCGAATGCTGGGATTACAAGTGTGCGCCACCACACCTGGCTAACCCTTGACTTTCTGAGACTGGCTGATCCCACTTAGCCTAATATCCTCTAGTGCCATCCATTTCCCTGCAAAGGACATAATTTTGTTCTTGTTGATGCTGAGTAAAATTCCATTGTGTGTAAATTACTATTTGATATGGGGACATTTGTGACTTCTCTTGACATGACCTGTTCTTCTCAGCCCCCTTTAAAATGTCCTTCTTGATCTGTTTTATACACTCAGCACAAACCCCACACTCTAGACTTTCTAACCAGGACTTCCATTCTGGAGATTTCCAAATCTCCATCTTAGGACCTGGTGTTCTCAGCTTCGGTGACTTGTCTCCTGTGGACCCAGTGTGCCCAGGACTGAGCGCAGCCCTGGTTCAACCTGTTCCTCCTCCTCCTCTGTTTTCAGTCGCAGCAAAAAAGCTGCACCAGGGAACCAGGGGCAGTCAAAGCCGGACGGCTAGAAGTCATGGCGGACCTCACTGCGGGTAGTGTTCTTTATGGAATGCCAAGATAAACGATTTTATCTGGCTGGATGCTTTCCCAAAACCAGGGGCTGGCACAGCTCCCCCAGGTTCACCCCCCAAACTCACACCCTATTTCTCACCTCACTCTTGACTGGAACAAGGCCACCACAGGGCTCAATTTTGCTTCTCTTATGCCAGGCGTGGTGGCGCACGCTTGTAATCCCCGCGCTTGGGAGGCAGAGACAGGAGGATCGCGCAGGTTCGAAGCCAGTTGCGCTGGCTTAAGAGACCCTGTTTCCAAATAAAACAAATATAAAAATAGGTCTGGGAGTGTAGCCCGGAGGTAGAAGGGCTTCCAGTACCACCAAAGGGAAAAAAAATTTTTTTTTGCTTCTCTTTTGGTCTGGAGGAATCGCTCCTGGCCAGACTAGGGAGGCAGGAACCATGCAACCCAGATGCTGTAGCCCGACAACAGAGCTGACCTCTCCATGGTTCATCCTCTGCAGGAGATAGAAAGCCCTGAGCTCGCTGGCCGGCCCGCAGGGAAATCCACAACAGCACGGATGGCAGACAACTTATGTAAGGTACAAACACTTTCATAAGGACCAAGAGGTGCCATTCCCGGTAATGGAAGAAACACAACAGCTCTGATAATACCAGCCGTACTGCCTCATGCTTCCTGGGCGTGTTTGTGGGCTGGGAATAAATAAAGATTCTTAATCTTCTTTACTGTTCTTCCCACCAGACCCAGTGCAAACACTCAATCCGAGAAGCCTTCCCGGAGGCACCCACCACCACCCTGGATAACCAGTCACTTCTTCGCACTTCTCTAGTCCAGCATCTATATTTCTTTCGTAACACTGCTCTGAAATTGGTTTCCCAATACTCCATCTATAAATGCCTGGCAGGGAGGAATAATGTTTCATCCATGTCTACATGGCCCATGGTTCTAGCATTTGACAAATGCCCGCTGGATCCAACGCCCGTTTTCTTCTTTTTAAAATAGACTTTTATTGGTGCAATGTAATGACACCACATCGCAAGATTCAAAGTGGCAGATTCATACATGCACAAAGGCTTCGAGAAGTTCATAAGTTCAACGTGGGTGGAGAGAAAGGTAAGGACGGTGTGGGCGGAGTAAGGATGGTGTGGGCAGAGCTCATCCAGGAAGACTTCCTGAGCCAAGTGTGGCTGGGGGAGGGTGAGCAGGGAGGGGCCAAGGGGCTGGGAGCCCAGTGCTGGTGAGCCTGACTGTCCTCTTAGCTTCTGGAGGGAAGACTAGGTTTTTCTCCCCACTCTGACATAGCAGAGCAGCAGAATAAGAGGGTGGTTAGAAATGTGGGCGACAGTCGGGAGTAGTGGCGCACACTTGTAATCCCAGCATTCAGGAGGCTAAGACAGGAGGATCATGGTTCGCAGCCAACCTCAGCTACTTAGTGAGGTCCTCCGCAACCTAGTGAGAGCCTGTTTCAAAATAAAGACTAAAAAAAAATAGGGCAGGGGGGTGTAGCTCGGAGGTTAAATGCCCCTGGGTTCCATCCCCAGATCCGCAAAAAAATAAAAAAAAAGAAATGTGGGAGACATCTCAAGACAGATGGCCAGAGGTGAACACAGCCCCTTGGCCCCGTGACCCTGGGCTGGCCACCTCATGTCTCTGCTGTTTCCTCTCTTGTGAGGTGTGGATAAGATAAAACCGACTCCACTGGATCCTGTAATGATGGGCTGAGTTAATCTTCTGCCTAAAACTAAGCTCTGTGCTTTGTGGAGATTCCCAATTTGCCCTCACCCAGCTCGCCGACGCTGGTACTGTCGTTACCCTTAGTCTACAGGGGAGGAAGCAGAGGCAGAGGCGTGCCATTGGGACTGGAAGTGGGCTCATGCAAGCGAAAGCCAAGGTGTTGGCATATCCTATCCACCGAGGCCCGAAGGTCTCCAGACACAAAAAACTTGGGCCTGCCCGCCCCAACCACCCAGCGTCCCCAGGAGGAACCAGGACCACAACTAGAGCTCAGAGCAGCAACTCTGCCCTCTTCATACCTATGGCCACCCCAGAAACACTGCCATGTGCTCCCCAGGATGACAGGGCAGTGGCTACGGTGCTCCCCAGATGAACACCTGAGGCCCAGGAGGCTGGCACTCGCTTGAGATGGAGTGTGGGAGCGGCTGGCCCCCAAAGCGGTCCTGTGTACCCTGAACCCCAACTCTGACCTCGACCTCCAGCCCCACGCCCAGAGCTCTCTGGCCCAGGGATCAAACACAGGGCGCCAAGCAGCAGCCCAGACCCCTCCCTCATGCCCTTTATAGAGGCCAAACAGCCAGGACCCCTGAGGAACTGGCTCCAGCCTCTTTTTTTTTTTTAAATAGGAAAAAGGATTGCTTAATTAAAACTAAAGAAGACTGGAATTTACTTCTTGAGAGAAGAGAGAACTCTGGCTCAGTGCTCTATGTCCAGAGCCCCCATGGCCAGGCTGGGAGCTGGCTTGTCATTTTCAGTATCCATGTCCATCCTTACTGCCTGTGGGGATGGTTATTATTATAGCCAGAAAAGCCAAGCCGAGGCTTGTTCATACTTCCTTTCTTTCTTTATTATTTATTTATATTTTTTGGTGGTACTGGGGGTGGAACTCAGGGGCTTTTCTACCTCCGGGCTATACTCCCAGACCTATTTTATATTTTATTTGGAAACAGAGTCTCACTAAGTTGTTGAGAGCCTCACTAAATAGATGAGGCTGGCTTCGAACCTGTGTGATTTTCCTGTTTCAGCCTCCCAAGCGCTGGGATTACAAGCGTGAGCCACCACGCCCGGCTTTATTCTTTATTTTGATACAGGGTTTCAGTGAGTTGCAAAGTAAGTAGCTGAGGCTGCCCGAGAACCGTGGTCCTCTGGTCTCAGCCTCCCAAATGCTGGGATTACAAGTGTGCGCCACCACGTCCAGCCTTGTTCTCACTTTAAGAACACAGCTTTCAGCCGGGCGTGGTGGCGCACGCTTGTAATCCCCGCGCTTGGGAGGCAGAGACAGGAGGATCGCGCAGGTTCGAAGCCAG
Source organism: Muscardinus avellanarius (assembly GCF_963383645.1). Taxonomy (NCBI): domain Eukaryota; kingdom Metazoa; phylum Chordata; class Mammalia; order Rodentia; family Gliridae; genus Muscardinus; species Muscardinus avellanarius. The sequence continues at coordinate 116,287,382 of NC_137788.1, forward strand.
CCGCACTGGCGTAAGAGACCCTGTTTCAAAAATATAAAATAGGTCTGGGAGCGTAGCCCGGAGGTAGAAGGGCTTCCAGGAACCCCAGTACCACCACCAAAAAAAAAAAAAAAAAGAACACAGCTTTCTTAAGAAACGAAACCAAACCACACATCCCTTGGTCACATCCTGAGGACCTCACTTCCTGCCCTGCAGGGCTCTGTGTTGATTTCCAAGGTGAGGCATGTTCAGAGACCAACAGCCTGAATGCAGATGCTGTGTGCACGGGGAGGATGGAGCGCCGGGTAGATGCTCTGGCAGTGCACCCACGGTGTTAAGTCTGAGCACCGCAACCTTGAAGGTGGCCAACAGCAGAAAGGACAAGAGGTTTTAAACCCACAGGATTATCTAAATGACTTGAGCCTTGGTGAAAATATTAATATAAGCGAGACTGCATTCACAACAGAATTTAGGGTGATACAGAGTGCTTCTGGGTGACTATAATTCTTCCAGTAGGGAACTGGTAAGCCACCAGGTGTGGTTCTGTCTGGATTTTCTGCTTGGGTAGCACTGGCTCCAGGTCAGCTGCTGTGGACCTGGCCCCAAATGTCTGCAGCCTTGGGCCAGAGCTGTTAAGGAAGTGGCAGAGATCTCTCTTCCCATTTGTAGCCAGAAGTTGGAAGTTGGCACCAACTGACAGGCGGGTTCCTCCTGGTCCTACTTTGCTGCTGCTGAACAGAGAAATGCCTGTTGAAACTATAGGAGGTGTGTCTTCTGCAGACAGACACGCACGCACATACACACTGTCCTTATTCTACCAGGTTACGTTACATGACTATAGATGCCTCTGGGTTTTCTGTTTAACTACACAAAGTCTTCCTGTGGATAATCCTTGAACTTGACCTTGAAGAGCCAGTATTCTTTTTTTTTTTAATCAATGACTGTCTTTTCACACCTGGCATCCTATACCTATTATCTATTAAGACCTATTTTTTTTTTTTTTTTGGTACTGGAGATTGAATTCAGAGACATTCTACCTCTGAGCTACAACCACTGCCTTTTTTATTTTTATTTTGAAACAGGGTCATGCTAAGTTGCTAAGGCTGGTCTTGAACCTGTGACCCTCTTGTCTCAGCCTCTCAAGTCCCGAAATTACTGGTAGGCGTGTTCCACCTACCAGAATATCCATTTCACCTGAATTCTGCTCCTAAGTCCTGAGCAGATCCTGGCTTCTGTAATTGCTCTTGGGAGCCTAGCATTGCCACGGTCCAGCCTTCCTGACCCTGCCTGTGACCAGCTCCCAGCAACAGCCGGTGACACAGACCCGCAGTCAGGCCCTCACTGGTGTGCACGGGGCACCTGGCCACGGATGCCACATCGCCAACATTGATTTGAAAATGAACAACACACGCAGGTGCCACATATGTGTTCCACACGCGGCAATATTTGGCAGGCACAAGGACTTGGAACCCTTGAAAAAACTGCAAAGGCCACCAAGCACCTGAAACCGCCAGTTCAGGAACCTGGGGATGAAAGCAGGTGCTCAGCGCTCAGCTGGAAGGCCTGGGCGTCCAGTGGGCTCCTGAGAGGGTCCCAGAGCATTGCCAGCGGGGCAGGCTCACTGAGAGGCCCTGTCTAGCTACCGCAACACAAAAGTCATAAAATCTGCCTGTCATTTCTTTCTGTTGCACAGACAATTGAAGTTTCATCTGCAAATAATGGCTCCTGGCACTTGCTTTCTGTTCCTATTATTCTGAAATAGAAATGGTATGTATATTAAACTAATAAGTAAGTCAAAGGAAGTCGGTCGGTGGTAAACGACTTCACAGTGATAAACATCCCTTTGGTCGCGGACATCACTCACTGATTTTTTAAAACTTTTGTTGTCAGTTTGCCCGAGGTGTGTGTTATTTATTGGTTACTGATAATGCTTCTTAAAATGTAGAGTGAATGATCCATTGGACTGTTAATCTCGTGGACATTCCTTTTCTCTATGTAAGAAAGAATGACTCATTTCCACTATTTTGATTTTTATTGGTGTACATTCATTATACAGAATTGTGGGTTTCACTGTGAAGTACCTGTACACAGATACATAATTTGATCTGTTTCGTTCCTCCGTATCTCATCTCGTCTCTCCAGCCTCCCTTCCCTATCTTCTTCCTCTACCCAAAAGTCTCTAACTTTATTTATTTATTTATTTATTTATTATCTATTTATCTATTTTGTGATGCTGGGGATTGAACTCAGGGGCATTTTACCTCCGATCTACACCCTAGCCCAGTTGATCATCAACCTAGTCTGACACCTGCGATCCTCTTGTCGCAGCCTCCCGAGTGCCGGGATTGCAGGTCTACACCACCAGGCCTGGCTCAGTGAGTATTTTTAATCTCACAACAACTATTCGGTGTCAGCCAGGGTTACCACCATTTATAGCTAAAGAAACCGAGGCCCAGAGAGGTTAAGGGGCTTGCTAAGCCCTGCGGCCAGTTACACTGGGCTCTGCTTTCCTGAGGATGGGCACAGTGCCGTGTGTCTTCTTACTCTCACAATACCAGCTTCATCAAGGTCTAAAAATAATGTCTACATTTATCAACAGCCAAATGACCTCAAAGGCCTCACCCTCTTCCTGTTAAGTAGGGACTGGATTTCCATATCCCTCCAAATAACTCCCTGCTAAACCTCTGCACGCCCCAGGTGCCCCTGTGTCGCTCGGTGTCTTCCAACGCCCTGTCACTTGTCCGAGATGGTATGAGGAACGGGAGGAGGAAATAGGTCAACGCTGACCAGCCCTGGCGGAGAGCGGCGCCGCCAGGTCTGCGGGGGTAGAGCCAGCTTAGGTCCGGTCTGTCCTGACTTAGCGTTGCACGGGAGCTTTCCTCCCTTTGGTTCTGGGATCCCGTCTCAGCCTTGGAGGCAGAGGTCTCCCACGCCCTCCCCACTCCAGCTGGGAGTGAGGACAGGCATGGCTTGGGTGACACCTCACCTGGTCCCCCCCCATGTTTCAGGAGAAGGCTGCAGTCTGCTAAGAAACGCTGGGCTTCCAAATCAAGTCACACGTGAACTGCAACCAGTCTTGTCCCCAGAATGGGGACATCAGCTAGAAAAGGTGGTTAAGAAAGAGACAAGCAAGAGAGACGGGGATGCCACCTTCCAGAAGGTTTCTGTCACCCCAAACCTTATTATGATGTCTATATAGCTGCAATGCATGGATAGGAGTTATTAAAAAGAGCATCGGTGGGACGCTAGAAGGTGTAGGGGAGAGCGCATCTGTTTAGGATGATCTAGAAATATACTGTGAATATATCTGAGTTGTTCTGAGTGCAGGCTGAGGACATTGTGGAGAGAGGGAGAGGAGGCATTCAAGGCAGAAAGAGGAGCGTGCTGGATATGGATCCCGGTACTTGGGAGGCTGAGACAGGAGGATCGCAGGTTCAAGACCAACTTCAGAAACTTATCGAGACTCTCAGCAACCTTATGAGACTCTGCTTCAAAACAAAAAATAATAAATAAAAAAGGGCTGGGGATGTAGCTTGGAGATAGAATGCTTCTGACTTAATCCCAAGTACCATGCAAGAAAGAAAGAAGAAAGAAAGAAAGAAAGAAAGAAAGAAAGAAAGAAAGAAAGAAAGAAAGGGTGGATGGAAGGGACTTAGGAAGGAGTGTGAGATGTGGGGAAAAACACATGTATGTGCTTGTATGTTCATATCACACTGACTATCACTATGCTGTGCAATTATAATGCACTAATAAAATCACTTTTAAAAAGAGAAGGCGGCAGCCAGGCGTGATGGTGCACACTTGTAATCCCAGGCTGAAACAGGAGGATGGCAGGTTCACAGTCAGCCTCAGCTCCTTAGTAAAGCCCTCTGCAACTTAGTGAGACCCTGTTTCAAAAAAAAAAAATAGAACTGGAAGTGTATCTCTGAGGTAGAATGCCCCTGGGTTCAATCCCCAGGACCGCAAAAAAAAAAAAAAAAAAAAAAAAAAAAAAAAAGGTGGCATGAGTGGGCTTTTGTGGGGAGTGGGAGGTCTATACTTGTGAACAGAGATTATGATAAGCATAAGAACAAATAAGTCTGTTCCCATTACATGTGGTCAGCAAGCCTGTGGCAGCACGGGGGACACTGTAGAATCCTGCAGGGTGAAGCAAGAGGAAGGGTCCCCCTCCCACGGCACCTGCTGGCATCTTCCTTCTTTTCCGGGGGCGGGGGAGTTTGGGAGCCTGCAATTTGCCTCTTCCAGGAGCTCTGCTATGAACAGGAAGGACGATTGATCTGGGGAATTCAGACTCCCTGAAAAATGGGGATGGTACTGACCGCATTAGCCATGTGCCCTGCCCGGATGAGAACACAGAAGCAACAGGCTCAACGCAACCTGTCGGGCCAGGGATCAGATAGAGAAGGTCTAACAGAGCCTCGCTAAATCACCAGAAACTGTGTCAACAGGACCATCTAAGCATCTAATCCTTCCTGGCATTTCCGGGGCTGAACCCCAGCTTCCGGGATGCTCTGATGATTTTCTATGGAGTGTTTTGAGAGCAGAAGTGCCAGTTGGAGCTGCGAGAGGATAAGGAAGCCCAGAACTACTTACTGGGGTTTTTCCTTCCAAGAGCCCATCTTCAGGTAGGATGCGTACCAGGTACAGGTACCAGCAAGTCCCTTCTTCTTCAGCAACTCTGAACACTGGCCCTTTGGCACCTAGACTCGCTTTGGTTCTTTTCTAGGGGTGAAACCCAGAATCACAGAATTTCCCTATCTACTACTTTTTGGGAGAGCCATGAACGGCCTCCCTCTAGCCACCCCTGTCACCACAGTGCCCCGGGGTGAGGGTGAGGGGTCTGGTCAGCAGGCTTCCCTAAAGGCTGACATCAGAGATGGCCAGACAGGTCACCTGCCCCCTGCCCCAAGGAGTCAGGTGGCTTAGCCAGTACCCCATCTACCCACGAGGACCAGATAGCAGATATTGCTGCAGCTGCTCCGGAGAAGATATTTGATGGGTGACTTGGGTGGGGGGGACAGGGGGCTGCACCTGGGGTGTTCTACCTCCGAGCTGTACCCACCCTTTTAATATTTTGTCTTGAAACAGTGTCTTGCTAAGTTGCTTAGGCTGGCCTTTTACCTGCAATCCTCCTGCACAGCCCCCGAAGCTTGCACGTAAGCTCTTAGCATAGCGTCTGTGCACAGCTGGACCTCAGTTTTAGCCAATAAAAAAGACCAATAACCTCAGCAAGCCATTGTAATCCCGGGCAGAGAGACGTTGCTGACACAGGTCCTAACTTGTTCTGTTCCTGAGCACCGATTCAGTCACAGAACTGAGGGTATTTAATGTATTTCCTCTTTAGTGTTGTGTGAAATGCTGCCTTCCTCTATTAAATAAAGTTATTTTGGGTGCACATGGACTGTTCAGCCAGTTACACTGATTTCCTGGAAGGCAGAACTTGTTATTCATCTGTCGCCCACAACGTGTGGCCAATCTTGGCTGTCTCTAATCCAGATAAATCAAGTGGGGGTCTTCAGTGGGTCTTTGAGTGTATGTGTAAGAAGGAATCCAAGTGTCTGTTGCTTTGAGCCACTTCTGTTTATTCAAAGGCAGAGTAGAGGGAGATGAACGTTTGCTTTAATTTCAGATCCATCCCTCTGCCCTGAAGGACACCCACAAAATATAATCACCAATGAAGGCCACTAACTTAGAAAACTCTTTGTGGACTTTACAAGCTAGCAAATGTACACGCTCAGAAACCATCAGCCCTAGCCCCTCCCACCTCCTCCTCTCCCCCAGCCCCACCCACACTACCCCCACTTCACTTAGCTCTACTTCTGTGGCACGGGGGCTCCTCACAGCAGGCCCCACCCTGCAGGCTTGGTCCTGTCCCAGACACGTGTGAAGACACTGGCTTTCGAGGCAGAAAGACCTGTGTTCAAATTCAGCTCCATTGCTTCCTGGGCGTGCAACCTTGGGTAGTTTGTTGATCTTCTCTGAGCCTTTATTTCTTCATCTGCAAATTGGGCGCTATAATAGCCACCTTGCAGTTACCTCATAGATAAAGCACTTGGCTTGGTACTCCCCTAACTTACTTTCTCTTAGTTCCCAAGCTACTTTGGAAATTATTTTACTTATTTTTATTGTTTTTAATAGCAGAGACTGAAATCCAGGGCATTTTACCTCAGAGCTCCATTCCCAGCCCTATTTTATTTTATTTTCTATTTGGAAACAGGGTCTTGCTAAGTTGCTGAAAGTCTAAGTTGTTAAGGCTGTCTTCAAATCTGCAATCTTCTAATCTCAGCCTCCCTAGTACTGGGATTATAGGCGTATACCATCAAGCCCAGCCAGCTGGCTCTGGAAGCTCTGAGCCTCTGCAGATCAATCTTGGAAAGTCATCTGTAGAATGAAGGTCTAATCTGCTGGACTCCCTCATGGTCCTCAACTTCCCCCTCATACTGGCCTCTTCCTGAAGCTAATCAGTTACCATGGTAACCTGGCTCTCCTCCTGCTCCCATTGCTGGAGCCCACCTCTACCCAGGACTGGAGCCAGCCCCTCCCCAGGCAAACAGCTTCTCCAGGAAGGAATTTTGCCACCTGCCCCATCGCAGTCTGCAGCCCATCTGACCTGCCAGAGCTGGTGTGGCCCTCACTAAGCCAGCAACTGCGACTCTCTGGGTGCCATCGCATCCCCACTGTCCCTCCCTCTCCTGTCCACTGTAAAAGTGAAGGCGTGGGAGGTGGCTGTCCCATCCAGTGTCAGGAAGCTATGCATTCTGCCAAAGCCCTCCATGGGACCGGGCTTCAGAGATCGGAACACTTTCTTCTCTGCATCCTCAGTGATGGAGGCTCTTCAGTGACCTGAGGGTCAACTGGGTGCTTGTGACATGCCCAAAGTCATCGAGAGGAGAGAAAAGGCAGCGCGCTGGCTGACCGAGGGAGAGCCAGGGCCTGGCGCCCGGGTCTCATCCAGCCCTTCTTCACGGCCAGCCCCTCCTCTGCGGATTTCTCAGTACCCTCAGAGATAGTCCTCTAGATACTGCCTACAGACAAGTGAGCAGCGATGAGAAGGAAATCCAGTCAAATGGTAGTTACCTTATCACTGACCTCCCAGAGACTCTCCTGGCTGCGAGCTCAGGTCATGAAACTGCCGCCATCTTCTTCCACCACGCATCCCTAGGCCTGGCCCTGTGCTTACAATAGAAAGAGCTTCTAGAAACGCTTGTTTATCCATCACCCAGGTGGGGTCCCACTTCCCAGAGGAGAGGCTGTGCATGATCCTCTTAAGCTTCTTCTCTTAACAGCTGTGAAGTGCTACCTACTTACAGCATGGGGGTGTGTGTCCTTTGTGTTCTAATTTTTAAAATGCGACCTAATTATAAAGAAACGAGGCTAGGTTCACACCTGTAATCTCAGTATTTGGGAGGTTGGGACAGGAGGATCATAGGTTCAACACCAGCCTCATCAACTTAGACAGACTCTCAGTAACTTAGAGAGACACTGTTTCAAAATCAAACAATAGCCAGGCGTGGTGGCGCATGCTTGTAATCCCCGCTCTTAGGAGGCAGAGACCCTGTTTCAAAATTAAAAAATATAAAATAGGTCTGGGAGTGTAGCCCAGAAGTAGAAGGGCTTCCAGGAACCCCAGTACCACCCAAAACAAACAAACAAACAAACAAACAAAAAACCAAACAAAATCAAACAATAAAAAGGGCTGGGAGTATAGCTCACAGGTAGAATGCCCTGGCTTCAACACCTAGTACCTCTCCCCACCAAAAAAAAAAAAAAAAAAAAAAAAGAGAGACTAGCTTTTTGTATGTCATAAACTAGGTATGAAAGGCAATTCCAAACAAGAATTTAAAAAATGTTTTAATTGCAGTATCACCAGCAAAACCACTTTGAAAAGAATAACCCTCAATACACAGATATGTTCTTGGATGTATTATAAAAAAATTAAAAAGATTCCCTTGACTTTGTGAGGGCTGTACTGAACAACGGTGAGCCCAGCTCATGAGAAAGGGGTCTTTGTCACAAGGACAGGCCCAGCTGGTGACAACCGCCAAATGCATCAGGAAGGGCCTGCCAACTTGAGGATGCAGCCATGGGTCAGAGGAGAAGAGAAGCGAGGAGGTGGGGCCGGGATGGGCTGCACCTCCGATGAATCAAGCCTTCCTGTAGGGTGGGGACATCCTTTCTAAAACAGGAGCTCCATTAAATCCCCTATAAAAGGTTCTCACCTGCTGACCTGGTACCCACACACTGCCTACCAAGCACTGTCTCATCCCGCCTGGACATTCGGTGAGTCTCCTCTTGAGGAACTGCTTTCTAGTTTTTCAGTGTCTTGGTGATCTGAGCTCATAAAACCAGGGCTGTCGGATCTGAGCCGCGCATCTGTCGGTGCCAGCTGTGGGCAGAAAGTGTCTCCTCTGGGCCTCAGGCAAATCTATATCCAGACTGTTGGGAAATGACTGCCCTCCTGAAGCAATCGGCTCTCTCCTCCCCTCCCCGAGGCCGGCTTGGCAGCCTCTCTAGCCGGGAGGCTGTGTGGGCAGGAACAACGGAACCACCGTGTGCCTTCCTGGACCAGCAAGGGGCTCTCATTCCCAAGGTTCTGGAAGGTTCTTGGCAGTGCCCAGTCTCTGGGATTCAAATTAGTTGACCTCTGCCAACATGGAAAGTTGAGCCTGAGTCAGCTCCTGTGCGAAGGGGCCTGTGTGACCCTCCTCCCTGACTCCAGGGTGTTATCTAGGCAAAATGAGCTTGTAGATTTAGTCTAAGAACCTAAAATATGTGTGCTATTTATAGTTAGAGACTTCCGTGTGGGTTTTGTGTTTGTGTGTTGTGTGTATTGTTTTTTGTTTTTTTATTTTTATGTGGAACATATTGAAAATGGCATACATTCAGACTATGCTTGGTACCCTCCTTCTACTTCCCCTTCCCCTCCCCCCAACAAGTGTCCAGGTTAACCATGCTATATTTATATTTTTACACAGATTCAGATGTAGCTTCTTCATTAATCAACCTCAGCCTTCTTCCTCTCCCATCCTTCCATTCTAGCTTTGATGAGGTTCCCTTAGTTGAGGCATATTAGAGAGAACATAAGTCCCCTCTCTTTCTGTGCTCGGCTTATCTCACTTAACATAATGTCCTCCAGGTCTTTCCATTTTCTTGCGAATGACATGATTTTGTTCTTCTTTATAACTGAGTAGTATTCCACTGTGTGTATTTCCCATAATTTTGCAATCCATCAGACATGGGGGCACACGCCTATAATCCCAGTTCTTGAGAGGCTGAGACTGGAGGGACTGCAGCTCTGAGGCTGCCCCACTAACTTAGGGAAACTCTGAGCAACTTAGTGATACCCTGTCTCAAATTTTTTAAAGAAAAATGGGCTGGGGGTAGAGCTAAGAGGTAGAATGCCCCTGGGTTGAGTCCTCAGTCACACACACACACACACACACACACACACACACACACACCCACAAATATTTTTCATTCTGATTAAAAGGAACACTATTCTGAGTTCTCTATCTTGATGTCAAAGACACAAGATACAAGAGGGGTCTGCCCTCTCATCCTCTGGCCTCGCTGACCTGCCTCATCCAGCACCGAGCCCTTCCTTCTGTTCACAGTCCTCTAACGGTGCCAACCTCCCCGCGTGCTTGGCTCTGCCATCCCCAGGCCCCTGCCGGCTTTCCAGCTCGTCTTCCGTACCATCTCCTCCCTTCGGCCTCTCCGGGGCTTCAGCTCAGTGCACACCTGGCCTCCGAGCCTCTCGCCCACGCAGCCCCTCGGGCTTCACGCCGCCCACCTCCAGATTCCTGCCTTGGTCCCCTCTACTGGGACTTGCTCCTCATCCACGACCAAGACTCCAGGCCTGATGGAGCTTGTACTCAGCGTACAAGCTGCCCTCCCAGTCAGGTCCCCGGCTGAGGGCAGAGGCCACCTGCAAAAGACTTGGGCTCTCAGAAGGGAAAGGTCTCAAGCCCATTCCCAACAGGCGGCAGCCCAGGCCTGGAGGGCGCAGAGGGGACGGGCAGAAGCTGGCTTACAGGCGCACCCGCTGCCTCCCGGCATTCCCCGAGGACCCTAAGATCCTTGGGATGGGCAAATAAGCCTTGTCCACAAGGTGCACTCTAGGAAACTGATCGCAGCGCCATAGGTTGAGATGTTATCTGGATTCTCGGTCCCCTAACAACTCCGTCGCCTTGCACAGATCTATTCTGAACCTGCTCCCCCACCTCTAAGGAAAGCAGAGATAATAAGGCTTGTAAGGGATGGTGCACGGGAAGTGCTTAGCAAGCAGCGGAGAGATGTCAATGTACACAAATTATATATGTGCCCATGTGTGTATAATAACGACAATCATATTTAATAACTAGTACTTAGTACAAGTCAGGCATCTGCCAAGTGCTTTTTATGAATTATCTGTTTACATCTTCACTAGTAGTAAGTACTAGTGTCACCTCTATTCAGGCATGGCGAGGCAAAGGGCTTGGCCCAGCACACGTGACAGGGAGGGTCACACTGCACTTGGAGGCTCACGCGGGAGCACACCTCCCATCACTGGGAGCTCATTCTTCCCCTGTCTAAAATATAACAGGGAGCTGGGCGGGGCGTGGTGGCGCACGCTTGTAATCCCAGCATTTGGGAGGCTGAGACAGGAGGATCTTGGTTTGAGGACAGCCTCAGCTACTTAGTGAGGCCCTCTGCAACTCAGTGAGAACCTGTTTGAAAATAAAGAATAAAAAATAGGGCTGGGGGTATAGCTCAGAGGTAGAATGCCCCTGGGTCCATCCCCAGTACCACAAAAATAAATAAATAAATAAATAAATAAATAAATAAATAAACAGGGAAACAAGATGTGGTGGTACACAGATGTATTGGCCTGTAATCCCAGGGCCTGGGAGGTTGACAGGAGGGATTGCAGGTTTGTGGCCAGCCTCAGCAACTTAGGCCCTCTGTAACTTAGTGAGATCTTGTTTCAAAATTAAAAAAAAAAAAAAAAAAAAAGCCGGGCATGGTGGCGCACGCTTGTTATCCCGGCGCTTGGGAGGCTGAGACAGGAGGATCGCAGTTCGAGGACAGCCTCAGCTACTTAGGCCCTCTGCAACTCAGTGAGACTCGGTTTCAAAATAAAGAATAAAAAATAGGGCTGGAGGTATAGCTCAGGGGTAGAATGCCCCTGGGTCCCATCCCCAGTACTGCAAAAATAAATAAATAAATAAGTAAATAAATAAATAAACAAACAAACAAATAAATAAGGAAGCAAGATGTGGTGGTACACAGGTGTACTGGCCTGTAATCCCAGGGCCTGGGAGGCTAACAGGAGGATCGCAGGTTTGTGGCCAGCCTCAGAAACTTAGTGAGGCCCTCTACCACTTAGTGAGACCTTGTTTCAAAATTAAAAAAAAAAAAAAAAAAAAAAAAGCTGGGCGTGGTGGTGCACACTTGTAATCCCTGCACTTGGGAGGCAGAGACAGGGAGATCGCGCAGGTTTGAAGCCAGCTGCGCTGGCTTAGGAGACCCTGTTTCCAAATAAAAAAATATTAAAAAACAAGTCTGGGAGTGTAGCCCGGAGGTAGAAGGGTTTCCAGGAACCCCAGCACCACCACCAGAAAAAAAAAAAAAAAAAAAAAGAATGAAATAGGGCTTGGGGTGGAGCTCTGAGGTGGAATGCCCCTGCATTTCACCCCCAGTACCATAAATAAATAAATAAATAAATAAATAAATAATCAATACAACAGGACAGCCGGGCACAGTGGTGCATGCCTGTAATCCCAGTACTTGGGAGGCTAAGACCAAAGAATTGACTGAGGTCAGCCTCAGCAATCTAGTGAGATCCTGTTTCAAAATAAAAAATACAATGGGGCTGGGGGTGCAGCTCAGAGGCAGAATGTCCCTGGGCTCAAGCGGACCACTATACACCCGCCATCCATGTGGAAGAGAGGCTGTGGTTAGGGGGAGTGGGAGGGCGCTGGACCGGGAAGCGGAGAGGCTGACCATGGACCCTCCCGGGACCTTTTCTCTTTCCAGTTCGACGTCCGCGATGCCCCAGCTACTGCAGAACATCAGCGGGATCATCGAGGCCTACGGGCGCTATGCCAGGGCGGAGGGCGGCTGCGCCTCACTCACCCGGGGTGAGCTCAAGAGGCTCCTGGAGCAGGAGTTTGCCGACGTCATAGTGGTAGGTAGGCTGGCTGCGCAGGGCGGGAGAAGCTGCAGACGCTCTGCCTGGGGAACTAGCGGCCTGCTGTTGCCAGGAGCAGCTGTACAGGCTGAGCAAGAAAGACCACAAGATCCAGAGACAGTCATGAGACAGGTCCAGGCCCTTAGAGAAAGGGCCACGCTCTGGGTCCTGGTTCTGGGTGCTAACTAATTCTAACACAATAAATAAATTGGGACTCTGAAAGATAGCTCAAGGAAGAACAGTTTTTTTGGGGATTGTTTGTTCTAGAAAGGAACAGATTGCCGCTTTCTGTTGTGTCTTAAATTTGATGCGGTAAGCCAGGCCTGGTGCCGCACTGTAATCCCAATACTTGGGAGGCTGAGACAGGAGAATCACAGGTTCAAGAACAGCCTCAACAAGTAGTGAGATTTTTGTTAACCTAAAAAGGCCTAGAATGTCTTTGGGTTCAATTCCTAGTACCGCAAAAAAGAAATAAAATTTATAAAATGAAACAGAGTTGGCAATGTAGCCCAGAGGTAGAATGCCCCTGGGTTCAACCTTTAATACGAAAAGAAAAATTTTTCACAAAAAATCAGCACAATGAGGTCCTTGGGGTCAAGGGTGTGGGGCCAGCCGAATGTGGCCTCTGCGTGCTCAGCGCAGTCCTGCCCACCCCTTACCCACCCCGTTTGGGGGAAGCACCTGTGCCTTGGTGAACAGCTCTCAGAATTCCCTTGGGGCCGGGTACCCGCTCTCCGTCTCCCCACACTCAGGCTTGCTGCAGAGATTACAGGGTCCTCCCCACACCAGGGGCGAGGCACCAAGTGCAGCTCAACATGAACCCGAGAGCCGAGAGCCGACAGCTGGGCTGTGCGCCTTCCCCGTCACTCGCCAACACAGCTTGATCCACAGCGTCCAGGAGGCCAGAGGCTGTGCTAGGCGCAGAGGAGGCAAAGCCAAAGGCGCTATCCCCGAGGGAGAGGCGGGACCCAGAAGCTGGGCCTGCTGCGTGAAGGTGGCTCTGGTACTGGTACCCAGCACGCACAGAGGCTGCAGGGCCCAGGGAGGCGCTGCGTCCTGAGTGGAGATGCTGTGCCAGGTCTCTGAGTGGGAGGGGCCCTTACCTGGCCTTGTCTTCTCCCCAGAAACCCCACGACCCGGCCACTGTGGATGAAGTCCTGCGCCTGCTGGATGAAGATAATTCGGGAACTGTAGAATTCAAGGAATTCCTGGTTTTGATGTTTAAAGTTGCCCAGGCCTGTTTTAAGACACTGAATGAGCGTCCTGGTGGTGCCTGCCAATTTCAGGAATCTGGAAACCTTCACCCTGGATCCTCAAACGAGCTGGGGGATGGTCAGAGAACTGCCTCTGAAGGGGGAAGCAGTGGGGATGGACAGTGGACACAAAGCCAGCAGGTGTCCAGGGCGCAGGCCAGCAGCCAGGAGGGGCAGGCTGAGACCCAGAGACAGGAGAGGGCAAGCTGGCAGACACAAGTGGCCAGACATGTGCAGCAGACCCCCGGAGAGCAGAGAGATGCGTGGCCTCAGACCAGAGAGCGGTCAGAGAGCCAGACACAGAGCAGCCAGCAGAGAGATGAGGCCCAGGCCGGGGCGAACACTGCTGCTCAGACCCAGGCCGAGGCGCAGGGCTGGAGCCAACAGGCGGGGGGCACCGGCAGCCAGGTGCAGGTGTCCTCTGGCCAGAGCAGCCAGGGTGTAACGGGGGGACACCTCCAGACACAGGAGGGGTGGCATAGTCAATCATCTACACAGACGACAGTGCAGGGCAGGAGCCAACAGGCGGGGAGCACGAGCAGCCAGGCGCAGGTGTCCTCTGGCCAGAGCAGCCAGGGTATAACAGGGGGACACCTCCAGACACAGGAGGGGTCGCAGAGTCAGAGTGTGGGGCAGGGCAGTAGCCAACAGACAGGGGGCACCAGCATCCAGACGCAGAGATCCTGTGGCCAGGCTGTAACGGGGGGACACCTCCAGACACGGGAGGGGTTGCATAGTCAGTCACATACGCAGACGGTAGAGCAGGGCTGGAGCCATCAGGCAGGGGGCACTGGTATCCAGACGCAGAGGACCTATGGCCAGGCTGTAACTGGAGGACACATCCAGATACAGGCGGGGTCACATTGTCAGTCACCTACACAGACGACAGTGCAGGGCAGGAGCCAACAGACAGGGGGCACCGGCATCCAGACACAGAGGACCTATGGCCAGAGCAGCCAGGCTGTAACGGGGGGACATCTCCAGACACAGGAGGGGTTACATAGTCAGTCACATGCACAGACGGTAGAGCAGGGCAGGAGCCAACAGGCGGAGGGCACCAGCAGCCAGGCGCAGGGGTCCTATGGCCAGAGCAGCCAGGCTGTAACGGGGGGACACCTCCAGACACAGGCGGGGTCGCACACTCAGTCACATACGCAGACGGTAGAGCAGGGCTGGAGCCATCAGGCAGGGGGCACTGGTATCCAGACGCAGAGGACCTATGGCCAGGCTGTAACTGGAGGACACATCCAGATACAGGAGGGGTCACATAGTCAGTCATCTACACAGACGATAGTGCAGGGCAGGAACCAACAGGTGGGGGGCACCGGCATCCAGACACAGAGGACCTATGGCCAGAGCAGCCAGGCTGTAACGGGGGGACACCTCCAGACACAGGAGGGGTCGCATAGTCAGTCACATACGCAGACGGTAGAGCAGGGCTGGAGCCATCAGGCGGGGGGCACCGGCATCCAGGCACAGGGGTCCTGTGGCCAGAACAGCCAGGCTGTAACAGGGGGACACCTCCAGGTACAGTCCCAGGTGCAGTCAGGGTCCTACCCCCAGACCACGAAGCCCACAGTGGCTGGAGCAGGTGGAAGGCAGGACGCGGGCAGTGCGGGCCCGAGTGGGGCGGGGGCACCGGAGGGTGGTGAGTCCCTGGTGGTCAGCGAGGAGTGGGTGGATGACCACACCAGGGAGGTGGTGCTCCCGAGCGAGGCCCAGCGCGGCCCGCCCACCAGCCCTCCTGCAGCACGGAGCCAGGATGCCCCCCAGCCGGCGAGGCAGGGAGGCGTGCCAGCCAAGGGGCTGTATTCCTACCTGAAGGGCAACAAGCCCTGATGCCCGCTCCTGGAAGAGCCATCGCGCCCGCCCTGGCCAGCTGGTCACGTGTCCTTGGCTGGCGGCGCTCTCCTTGGGTCTGCCTCTGAGACTGTTTCTGCAAGGTGCTCTGGACTCTAAACCCTCTCTCTTACCCTGCTGTTGTGCAGAACCTCTCAGGGGCGGGAGGCCGCAGGGCAAGCCTTCCCTCTGTGCTGAAGTCTCACCTGGGAGGTGTTATAGAGCTGCTGTTTAATCTCAGGCACCTGTCTATTGCCTCTCCATCCTAATGCATCAATAAAATGTTATGCGGCTGACTTCCGTGTCCCATCCGGTCACCTTGCATTGATGAGCTGTGGGATGTGGGGTCATCGAGAGGACAAAGAGCTGGATGTGGCTGCATCCTGTGGACGGCAAGCTCACTGGGAAGACATGGTACGATATTCCAAGAGTTAGGGTCAAATAGAGGCTGGGCGTGACGGCCCATAAATCCCATGACTTGGGAGGCAGAGACAGAAGAGTTGCCAGCCTCAGCAACTTAGCAAGACCCTGTTTATAAAGTAAAATAATAAGTAAATAAGTGAATAAATAAATAAATGAATGAATAGCGTTGGGGATGTACATCAGAGGTAGAATGGCCCTGGGTTCAATCTCCAGTACCACACACATACACACAAAAAAAAAGTCAAAGAGAGGGGAGATCATAACACTCGGCAGAGATAGATTGGGGAAGCCTGCATCCAGAAGATGCTTTTTTGGGACAGGATTTAGGTAACTAAGACTTAGGTAAAATTACTCAAGGCTCTGAATACCTCCAAGTATAGTGTTAAATCTCTATTCGCCTGTAAAGTCATGCAAGACAGCTGATTTGAGGTTATTAATAAGTGGAAGAAAGGTCCAGAAGCTGTGCAGGGGAGAAAGAGAAGACCTCTGTCAGAGAGATGGACACTCATGAACAGAAACCCTCAACTTCCATTTATGCAATAATCACCACGGAAAGAGGTTTTTTTTTGTTTTTTGTTTTTTTTTTTTTTTTTTTTTTGGTGGTACTGGGGTTCCTGGAAGCCCTTCTACCTCCGGGCTACACTCCCAGACCTATTTTTACATTTTTTATTTGGAAACAGGGTCTCCTAAGCCAGCGCGTGCGGCTGGCTTCGAACCTGCGTGATCCTCCTGTCTCTGCCTCCCAAGCGCGGGGATTACAAGCGTGCGCCACCACGCCCGGCAAGTTTTTTAATGAATATTTTTACCCAGGTGTGGTGGAACACATCAGTATTCCTAGTACTTGGAAAGCTGGGTCAGGAGGATCAGATTGGAGGACAGACTCAGAAACGTAGTGAGACCTTGTTTTAAAAAAAATAAAAAATAAAAAGGGCTGGGGGTGTAGCTGAGAGGTAGAATATTCCTGGGTTCAATCCCCAGTCTCCCCCCACTGTGTGTGTGTGTGTGTGTGTGTGTGCGCGTGTGTGTGTGTGTGTGTGCGTGTGTGTGTGTGTGCGTGCACGTGCGTGCACGCGCACATGCAAGCGTGCTCTGGCAATAAAGAAGCTAGATCCTCTGAAAGCCCTCCCCCAACCAAATAACTAGATCCTTCAAAAAGCATATATTTCACTGTGTTGTTGACTGGTGGAAGGATAGAACAGAATGTGGATGGCTAACCACCTCCAAAGAAGTCCATGTCCTAACCCCAGCAACCTGTGAGTATGTGACCTGTGTGGCCAAAGAAGCCTTACAAGTGTGACTGAGCGAAGGGTCCTGAGATGGGAGATTACTTGATTATATGGGCGAGCTCAATATAATCACTAGAGTCCTTAGAAGAGTAAGAGATGGTCACAGTCAGTAAAAGGAGACACAGTAATGGAATGGGCAGTAGGAGCAAATGCTAGACGCAGACACTAGAAGCTGCAGAAGACAAGAGATCCTCCACCCCCAGTCTCCAGGAATATGGCCCTCTAGCACCTTGATTTTAGAGTTCTGACCTCCATAACCAGGTTCATGTTACAGCTGGAGCCAGGGTGGTAAAGGGGAAGCATGGATCCCCCTGAGGACCATTTAGTTTTATACCCACCTAAACTAGCCTTTAGGTCTAAAGGCCAAAGACAAACAGCAGAGAACTTGTGAACACTGTGGGGGAAACACCGTAAGTTCTTCCTGGGAATCACACACACACACACACACACACACACACACACACACACACACACACAGCCACAGAAGAAGTATTTGGCATAGTCTGATGATGCACATTAAATATATCTAACTGCAGAACTAAGAACTAGAACTAATGAACTAAGAACTAAGAATTAATGTAGACAAAGGTGACAAATTGTTTTTTGTTTTGTTTTATTTTGGTACTGGGGGGTTGAACCCAGGGGCATTCTACATCCGGTCACCTTGCATTGATGAGCTGTGGGATGTGGGGTCATCGAGAGGACAAAGAGCTGGATGTGGCTGCATCCTGTAGACGGCAAGCTCACTGGGAAGACACGGTACGATATTCCAAGAGTTAGGGTCAAATAGAGGCTTAGCCTTTATACCTAAAGGCTAGTTTAGGTGGGTATAAAACTAAATGGTCCTCAGGGGGATCCATGCTTCCCCTTTACCACCCTGGCTTCAGCTTCAAGAAAGGGCTAAGAGTATAGCTCAGAGAGAGAACATCCCTGGGTCAATCTCCAGTATCAGATAATAACAATAATAAAAAATAATAATACAAACAGGATTCTTATAAGCACATGCTATATTGATGTCAAATCTGATGCTGTTTGATGTCAAACACATACACCTACTATAAACAAGACTTTGGATAAAAGGAGGTGGACAGGAAATGCAATTGCAAAACTTTTAGAAAATGATCATTAAAACTAGACACATGAGGACCAATTGAAAAGCTAGAAAAATGCCTACAAACAAAACAAAAAAAAAGTACAAGGAGGCGTTAATAAAATTATAAGTGGCGCATTAACAACCCCAAACAGGAAAGCAGTCAATCAGTGAACAAGTTAACTAGCTTGTATTTTGGAATCAACAGGGTAGAAAATTACTAGCCAACCTAATTTAGGTTCTCAAAGGTGAAGAAGGTGGGGGTAACCACGGACAAAGATCCAAAATAAATAACAACAGGCAAAAGATACAAACAGTACACAGAAGAAACACAGAGGATTCTTAAATATGTGAAAGAAGTTAACTTGTGCAACAAAGGCTGAAACTACACTAGATGCCATTTCTCACCCTCAGCAGGACAAAAATATCTAAATGCTTGAGGACAGGAGAAGCTGATGCGGCTTGAGAAGCTGATAAGGCTGGTGGGAACTTAAACCGAGCTCACTGCAGGGGATTTGGCAAAACTCATCCGTATGATAAACACCTATTTCATTCCTGCTATTTCCCAGGCCAGAGGGAAACAGCAGCCTTCAGTGATGACTTGAAAGAATTAAACAGCTTGATCTCTCCTTTCACAGACAGGAGTAAGTTAATGTAATCCCTGCACGGGCCTGTGAGGGTGTGAGATGTAATCAACTCGCAGCAGATAAGGAAGTGGGGTGCTTTTGGTGCTGCCAAGTCACGCCTTAGACAGGGGCAAAGCTGCTGGGCGTGGGCGCGCAGACCTGTAATCCCAGGGTGGGAGGCTGAGACCATAGGACCACATGCTTGAGGCCAGCCTTAGCCATCAGCGGGGTCCTCAGCAACTTAGTGCAACCCTGTTTCAAAAGAAAAAATAAAGCCGGGCGTGGTGGCGCACGCTTGTAATCCCCGCGCTTGGGAGGCTGAGACAGGAGGATCGCGCAGGTTCGAAGCCAGCCGTGCGCGCTGGCTTAGGAGACCCTGTTTCCAAATAAAAATGTAAAAATAGGTCTGGGAGTGTAGCCCAGAAGTAGAAGGGCTTCCAGGAACCCCAGTACCACCAAAAATAAATAAATAAATAAATAAATAAATAAATAAATAAATAAAAATAAAAAGGGCTGTGGGGTATAGCTTGGCGGCAAATGCCCCTGGGTTCAATCTCAGGAGGGAAGGAAGGATGGAGAGAAGGAAGGGAGGGAGGGGAGATGGGAGGGAGGGAGGAAGGAAAAAGGCAGAGCTGGGATTAAGCCGTGTCCTCCGAATATGAACATGAACGAACATGAACGGTCAACTCACCCCTCAGAGCGAAGGAAGGGGCCAGGGAGAATGAAGACCTACCAAAGGGGGCTGGGAAAGCCAGGCAGAGTGGCCTGCCATTCCAGCAGGGGGTTCTGGCGAAGGAGGAGGAGGAAGAGGAGGGGGAGGAAGAGGAGGACAAGGATGAAGAGGAGGAGGAGAGAGAGGAGGAGGAAGAGGAGGAGGAGAGAAAGGAAAAAGGAAGAGGAGGATGAGGAGGAAGAAGATGAAGAAGAGGAGAGATAGGAAGAGGAAGAGAGGAAAGAAAAAGGAAGAGGAGAGGGAGGAGGAGAAAGAAGAGGAGAGGGAGGAAAAAGAGGAAGAGGATGAGGAGGAAGAAGAGGAGGAAGAGGAAGAAGAGAGGGAGGAGGAAGAGGAAGAGGAGGAAGAAGAGGAGGAAGAAGAAGAGGGAGAAGAGGAAGGAAGTGATATAGGATAGAAGAAATAAGTAGGTGGAAAGGAGACAGACAGGAAGGAAAAGTAAAAAATATAACTTTAATATAAGAACCTGGAGCTGAAATGCTTCAGCCTCTAGTTCACAAACCAGTTCTCTTTCCCAAGCCTGACTCTCCTGTAGATCCTAGAGTTAACAATATTTCCGAGAAAACCTATAATTTAGGATAGCCCAGCTTATCCATCAATCAACTAATGAGGACCCCAATCAACCCAAGATCATCCACCCTAAGGCTGCCAGACCACCTGCCCACCATAAACTGCCTTGGGACTACAGGACTAAGCTCATCCTTGCATACCTTCTCTAGCCCACCCCTCACGAAAGTCCCCTATAAGAAGAGAACCCTGAACTCCCCAAAATGCCTTCCTCATCTTGAGGTGGACCGCATTCTCTCTTAAATGTGTATTTCCTCCCCTTTACCCCAATAAACATCTGTCCTTGTCTTTAACTGGCACGTGCTCAAATTCTTTTCTGTCACGTTAGCCAAGGACCCTGCAGACCCCGAGTTCCTGAGCCGAGAACTCACCCCAACAGAAGGAAGGAGAAAGGAAGGGAGTGAGTTGAAGGTCAGTGTGACCCTAAAGGCCGTGGGGGCGTGGCCTGGGCGGAGGCCTCTGGGAAGACAAAGGTCTAGGGAGGCCCCCACTTGGCACCACTGTGACCAGCCAGGGGCAGTCTCCCCCTCGCCACGCCCACAGCCTGGGATTGTCCTCCATGCACACAGTCGGTTTGACTACAAGAAGTAGAACTGTTGAAATGGCCATGAAAACATGGAGCCCACTCCTGCCTTCTAGAGGACAACTATCTCAGGACCTTGTGCCAAGGAGCTTCCAGGAGGGGAAGCGCCTGAGTGAAGGGGAGTTCCTGTGTGTGTGTGTGGGGGGGGTTCTGGGTACAGAACCCAGGGGCACTCTACCTTCGAGCTACGTTCCCAGCTCTTTTTTATTTTTATATTTTATTTATTTATTTATTTATTTATTTATTGCGGTACTGGGGATGGAACCTAGGGGGCATTCTACCTCCGAGCTACACCCCCAGCCCTATTTTGCATTCTTTATTTTGAAACAGGGTCTCACTGAGTTGCAAAGGATCTCACTGAGTGTCTGATGTTGTCCACATGAACCGCGATCCTCCTGTCTCAGCCTCCCGAATGCTGTGCTTACAAGCATGTGCCCGGCTATTTTTATTTTGAAATAGGGTCTTGCTAGGTTGTTGAAAGTCTTACTACTTGCTGAGGCTGGCCGAGAGCCTGCGATCCTCCTGTCTCAGCCTCCCAAGTCCTGGGATTATAAGCATGCGCCACCGGGCCTGGCTAGATATTTGAGTCACACATTTTTGTTGGCCCTTGAAACGCTCATAAGCCCCAGTCACTTTGGCCACGGAGTCTAAGGTGGTCCTGTTCTCAGGGGTCCTGGGCAAAGGCCTCCCTCCAAAGGCCCAGCACATCAGCTAGCACCTGTGACCTCAAAGCAGGCATGCTGCGCTGCTGCCCCCTGGTGGCAGATAAGATTAATGCTGCCAGGGCATCTCTTGGAGGAAAGGTGCCAGACTTCTGGAGGCTCCAGTCTTGGGCTGTGCCTGAGGCCTTGGGCTCAGCCGACCCAGCACGAGTAGCCCCGAAATCTCAGTGGAAGAGATTCTCCGAGCCACGGGGCTGACTGTGTGCATTTCTGCAGAGCTAAGTCATCTGCCAGGGCCTGTTTCCATGCACGGAGACGGCCTCGTGGCTACCTGGTTATCTCACCCTCTTCAAGGCCCACCGTGGCAGTCTGTGTGCTTCTTCCTGGGGTCCTGAGACCAACGCTCACAGCGACACTGTGGCCCCACCTCCCAGGCTGATGCAGGCACTCAGTCCTGTGTGGCTGTCCCCAGGGCTCCCTCATATATCTGAGCTACAAGCAATGCATGGCGGATCCCTTTGCACCATCTCTACAGAGAGCAGGGTTTGGGCTGCAGGCACATCCTGTCCTTACATGTTTCCATTTAAGAGAGGGAGGGGAAATGTTAATTAACTAGGGCAGCCAAATAGTTTTGCCTCTGGTGGGCTGCAGGTTAGGGTGTGGGGCCTGTTGGAATATCACTTTAGATACTGGGGCTTATGAACATTACACAGGCCATCAAAAACGTATGAATCGAAAATAGATATCTTTCCAGCTGGGCGTGGTGGCGCACGCTTGTAATCCCAGCATTCGGGAGGCTGAGACCGGAGGATTGTGGTTCGCACACAGCCTCAAATGCTTAGTGAGGCCCTCCGCAACTTAGTGAGACCCTGTCTCAAAATAAAGAATGAAAAGTAGGGCAGGGGGTGTGGTCGAATGCCCCTGGGTTCCATCCCCAGACCCGCAAAAAAAAAAAAAAAAGATATCTTTCCATAGGTATCCAAAATTTTTTTAAATGTGCAAAGTGGAAATATAAGGCTAAACTTTCAGAGTGGCACTCCCCCCCACCCATCATGGCTGAAAGGGGCTCTGAACCTTCTCAGAGAGCTGACCATCTCTCCAGGGAAAGAGGACCCTTGTTCCTCCGGGTAAACTGAGGCAGTTGTGAGGCCCGTGGCTTTGGGTGCAGTGAGCTGGTTCTTTTATCCAGGTTCTCAAAATGGACAAGTGAGACCCCTCTGAGAGGACACTTCCTGGAGAGCCGCCCTGGGACCCCCTGAAGCAGCATGCACCTTAGAAGTCTTTGTTCTTCTGTCTGGAAAAGTACACAGGTAACCAGAGAGCCGTGCTGTGCTGGGCCCAGTTTTGCCTGGGCTTTGTATAATCTGGTGCTGATCAGGCAGGAACTCTGTCACACATGTTTTTAAGTGTTCTACACAATGAGACACAAATTTGGCTACAAACCATTATATATTTATCACAGAAAAATCATAAAAGACACAAAGAGATGAATCAACAATACTTTGGCCAGAATTAATTTTTATTTCCCCTGTGGTATTGGGGATGGAACCCAGGGGCTTTGTACCTCTGAGCTATACCCCCAGCCCTACTTTCTTAGCCATTTTTTAAGTTTTTGAAACAGGGGCTCACTAAGTTGCGAAGGGCCTCGCTAAGTAGCTGAGGCTGTCCGCAAACCTGCGATCCTCTGGTCTCAGCCTCTGGAATGCTGAGATTACAAGCATGCGCCACCATGCCTGTCTTAACTATTGTTATTTAATTCCTTCTAGACCCTCCTCTAGATGCAAATAACCATATAAATATCTCTATGAAAATCTATCTATATGAGAAAATTTATACACAAAGATCTACATGTTAAACATCTCTATGTGGAATACATAAATTATTCTCAGGCGCAGATTATTTTTATGTGTATAAATGTATACACTATCGATCATGTGTAACCATGACTTTGACAGTACAGCTTCCATGGACAACTGTCAGTGATTTAGAGCCTGCTGGCTAGGGCGGTGTGCTGGGAGCCAGGTTCCCACACTCACACCCCAGCTGTGCACCTCATACCCTTGACCCAGGTACTTATTTTAACCATCTGGCCTGTAAGGAGGAGAAAATAATGGTCTCTCCTCAGATGCAGGTGTGAGGACAGAGAGGTTCCTATATCTAATGCCAGGGGTATGGCATGGTAAGCCCTTGGCAAATGTTAAGAACTGAATGAGGCATCCTATAAGAATCATCCTTGAGAGCCAGGCACGGTGATGCATGCCTGTAATCCCAGTACTTGAGAGGCTGAGATGGGAGACTGGCAGGTTCAAGGCCAACCTCAGCAATCTAGCAAGACTCTCAAATTTAAAAAATTTTTTAAAGGGCTAGGGGTGCAGTTCAGAGGTAGTATGGGCTTGGGTTCAATTCTTATTACTACACACACACACACACACACACACACGCACACGCCCCCTGGCAGCCGAGAGCTTTCTTCCTATGAGGATCATGCGGCTTTTAGAAGCTGCTCTGAGCACGGCTTTGCTTTGCGAATTTCTATCTCAAAGGAAACTTAAGAATTAAGGATGATTCAGGATTACACCTAGATACTTCTCTCCCCAGCGCTGTCCTGTCCAACAGGGCAACTCAGCCTCGCCCTCCTCCTCCAGGGAGTGGGCTGTGAGCTGAGAGGCAGCTGGTCTCCAAGGGGCAACTCAGGAGAGGAATGGAGGCCATGTGTGGCTGGAGAGGGCAAAGCCAGCCATTTGCAAAGACTGCATCTGACTTAAGAGACAAACTTTTACCAAATGAGAACAATCTGGGCCACACTGATGAGAAAAGGAAAACTTTGTTTTATGATATATTTTATCATTTGGGTTCTGTTTGGGGGAGCAAAGGGAGGGGAATCCAAGGGAATGACACTATCCACAGAGGAAAACTATATGTAGCTGAGATCTACCTTAGTTTTGAACCCCAATATCAAGTATAAATAATCACAAGTACTAAAAAAAAATGCTGAGCTCTGGGCATGGTAGTGCACACTTGTAATCCCAGTACTTGGGAGGCTGAGACAGGAGGATGGGGGTTGGAGGCCAGCTTCAGCAACTTAGTGAGGCCCTCTGCAACTCAGTGAGACCCTGCTTCAAAATAAAATAATAAAGCCGGGTGTGGTGGCGCATGCTTGTAATCCCCGCGCTTGGGAGGCTGAGACAGGAGGATTGCTCAGGTTTGAAGCCAGCCTTAGCTGCTTAGTGAAGCTCTCAGCAACTTAGTGAGACCCTGTTTCCAATAAAGTATAAAATAGGTCTGGGAGTATAGCCCACAGGTAGAAAGCCTCTGGATTCTACCCCCAGTACCACCAAAAATAAATAAATAAATAAATAAATAAATAAATAAATAAATAAACAAATAAATAAAAATAATAAAATAGGGCTGGGGGTGTAGCCCATTGGTAGAATGTCCCTGGGTTCCATCCCAGGACAATAAATAAGCAAATAAATAAATAAGTAAATAAGTAAACAAGCAACCAAGCTGTGTTACCTGCTGATTTAGGGGTTTGTGAGCACCAATTTTGTGCTCACAAAATGAGCCCGACATTCTCTTCCCATCAAGGAGCTAACTTACGGCCAACACAAAGAGAAGCATGCTGAAGTGACCAAGGGGTCTTGGTTTGGAGGGCAAAGGCCCAGGCCCTCTGTCTGTGGACCCTTCTAGACTAACCTTAGATCGATACGATTCCAGAAGGTTCCACTACAACTGCCATTAACCCTGAGAATAGGTGTTTGGGCCACATTCTCCGCTGCAGAGAGATGTTTGTGATGGAACTCTAAGTGCCACGGCCACAGATTCCCCTCCCAAAACACCCTCTGCCACTTCACCGGCCATGTGTTCTGTGGCCTACCACTCACAACAAACACATAGTTGTCTTTGTAGAGTAGGAACTAAACTCTACTTCTATTTTTCCATGATACACCAGCCAGGAACTCACAGCTGTAATTATCACCTATTATTTCACGATAAGATCAGTAGGCATAACTACCACTGATGTATTTGTTTGTCTTCTAAAAGGGTGTTGTAAAATTTAATTACATCACCTTATCCACAATCAATGAGAAAATTAAGTCACACCTTCATAGGGTGTTGGTTATTGCCAAATTAGGCATCAATGCAGGAATCTGAGGTAAACCACAAATTTCTGTGTTTTCTACCATGACCTAGTCTTTCTCACCAAACTGGTTCTGGTCTTCTTCCTCCTCTCTGGGGTTTTGCTATCAGATTAATGTGCACCTTTACATAAGCACCCCTCCTAGGATGTGGGGCTTGCCCGCGGCTCTACTGTGATTTGTGGCATCTGTTGAAATCACTTTAATGCAGTTCAGTGGCGTGCCATGAGCTCTAAGCCCACACTGCTTCACGGGGAATCTGATCACCCACCACACAGAGGGACCTGTCACCCTACACAGAATGGCAACCTCGCCCCTCCCCAGACCTAGACGCTAATCATAAAACGTGTCTGTATACGTGCCAAGTTTTTTCAGTTTTGACCTTGAAAATTCTCCATCCCTCCAGTATCTCTGGGTGCTGAGCATCTCTACCCGTGATGTAGTGGAAAGATACCGGTGGTATCAGTCCCTGCTGTCAGCGTGTTGGGAGAGACCTGGCTGAACCCGCTCTGCAGACTACAGCCTGGCGTCTTCACACCTGGCACTCTCTGAGCTTCAAAAGGAGGATAAAACTGTCTCCCTTATAGAATGGGTGGGGGATTCACAGAATATGCCAAGACACTTCTATGCAGAGGGGCCCAATAAATGTTGTGCCAGTGCTCTGCCCTCTCCCACCTGTGCCGAGCCCTGGGCAAGGCACTCCTTTCTCACCCAAGAAATTGCCAGTTTCTATTACTTTCCTCGAACAAAACTTCCCCAATCCTCCTTCTTAACCTGCCTCTTGTACCCACAACCTCAGCCTGGTAAATTTTGTGGGAAGCCACGACCAGGAATGTTTTGTCGGTAGGTAAGTTACTGGGAACCCCAGATTACACAAAAAACAATTAAAGAAAAAATATGGAGCAAAAGGTAAGTTGAAGGAAACTTAATTAAATTTATGAACACGCATTGAAAGTTTTAAAATGTTCCTACCTTGTAACAAAATAATTTCACCTTCAGGAGTTTATTATATGAAAGAGACAATCAGATAAACCTTCAAAGATTTGTATATATAAGATGTTCACTGCAATATTAGTGAGAATTTGGTAGCGATGAAAATATTCAAGAATAGGAAGTTAATGGGAGTAATTACTAGGCAGTCCTTAAAAATTGTGTTTAAGAGTCTATAATGACATTAGAAAATGCTCATAATTTGATACCAACAGGTATACCATCAACTTTAAAGTTATATAAAATATAGAATTACCATATAACCCAGACTTCACTTCTGAGTATACACATCCAATATACTTAAAAGCAGGGACGAGAACATATCTTTGTGTGCCCGTGTTCATAGCAACCCCACTCACAGACGAAAGAGAAGCAAGAGCCCAAGTCTCCACTTGCAGACAAAAAGACAAGCCGAGTTTGGTATATAAACACAATGGAATATTAGTAAGCCTTAAAAAGTACAGAAATTATGTGTGTGTGTGTGTGTGTGTGTGTGTGTGTGTGTGTGTGTGGTACTGAGGTGGAACCCAGGGGCTTTTCTACCTCCAGGCTACACTCCCAGACCTAGTTTGTATTTTATTTGGAAACAGGGTCTCACTAAGTTGCTGAGAGCCTCACTAAGTAGCTGAGGCTGGCTTCGAACCTGCGCGATCCTCCTGTCTCAGCCTCCCAAGCACGGGGATTACAAGCATGCTTCTAGTATGGGAATTCTGAAACATGCTGTAGCTTGGGTAAACCATGAAGACCACGTGCAGTGGGCTAGTCACCAGAGGACAAGTACTGTAGGCAGGGCCTCCGCGTACGCTGGCCTTGCTCTCCAGCTGTTGTTTTCACACGCAGTCAAGTCCTGAGCAGGTATTTTTCTGCGGCCTAACTTCCCTAATTTCCCATCCACATGTTTTTGGACGTAGTTCTTCAGCCTCGGGTTGATGACCTTGCTATAAAATGCTGTTTTGCCAGGGAAGACAGAGTCGGCGACTGTTACTTAGGACCAGTGGTGGTGTGCGCCCTCTGTCTAGCAAACCTGAGTGCCACTGAATTCCAGGCACAGGGCTGGCTGGTGTAGACGGATCCTGCTCTGACGGGGTTCACACCTGTGTGATACGGACGAAGAGCGATGCAAGGTGACTAAGGACACGACATGAACGAGCTCAAAAGCGCAGCCTGGACGTGTGAGAGCCCAGAACGTGCAGTGTGGAACGGCCACGGCGGGTCTCAGAGGCCCCACCGTGCTGGAGTGGATCTGCAGCCCAAGGCCCGGGTCCAAGTCCCGTGTCTGCCACACTCTGGATATGTAGCCTGGGAGAGTTATTGAATGCTTTTGGTTCTCAGTTTCATCTCTTATAAAATAAGCAAATAATAAGAACCTTGTTTAGCAAGGCCCTCTGCAGCCAGCTTCTGTTCCAGGGTCTGTATGTAGAAAGTGCTCTCCGGCCTGGTCCCAGCATGATCTGCCTCCTCACCAAGCTCTTCTTACTGTGAGGAATCGTCCCTCTCTAGCCCACACCTTCACTGCCATCACTAACTAATAGGTAAGCATCTTCCCCTGGCTGGAAGGTTCATTGTTTTTTTTTTTTAATTTAATTAAAAAATTTATTGGTGCATTATATTCATACATCATATTGGGGTAAAACACTTGTATGGACATACCCAATTCCCACCCTATTCCCTCCCCAGCCCTCCTTCCCTTGCTTGGCTTAGTGCTTGGCTTCGATATGTTTAAGTATTGTTTTAGAGAATTTCCTTCTTCCTCCCTCCCATCATTGTTTTCAACCTAAAATGCATCTCAGCTCCTATGTTTTTGGTGGTGCGTGCCTATAATCCCAGTACATGGGAGGCTGAGACAGGAGGATCACAGGTGTGAGGCCAGCCTCAGCAACTTAGCAAGCCCTTCAGCAACTTAGCGATACCCTGTTTCAAAAAAAAAAAATTTTTTTTTTTAAATGGGCTGCAGATATAGCTTGGAGATAGAATGCCTTTAGGTCCAGTCTCCAGTATGCCCTCCAACCCCCACCCCCAAAAAAGTTTGGACCAGCAATATTTCAGGCTTAGCTTTCTTATTCACTGAAAAAGAAATGATCCACTCCTTTGAAGCTGCTCCAAATTCTTCCCTCTGAAGCCACCTCTACCCTGGATAGCAGCTTTCTAAATTCCCCCTAAAAGCACTCTCCCTAAACTAAGCAACCTTCATCTTAGCAGCTCTCGGGCTTCTTGGTGGGAGAGGCTTGGGCTGGATCCCAGCTTCTTCTCTGGCTGTCAAGCTTGAAACTAGGTTCTTCCCTCTTTAAGCCTCAATATCTCTTTATGGAGTTATTCCGATACCCAACTAAGTAAGATATGTAAGAAATCTGCTGAACCCCGTCCTTCACTTGTTCCTACTACTTTCTGTATTCCTATTTTGACATCTCTTCTGCCGGTCACCTCTTCTCTCATGGCTGCCTACTCTCCTGATTTCTCTACACGCAATGTTTTCTCCTCAAAGTCCCGTCTCCAAGGGTCACGCTGCCAGGTTTCTGGTTCCATGCATCCCATTCACTCCAGCTTAGCTGGGTAAAAGCATCCTCATTCCCAATTTAAGCTGGCATCATCACATTATGCTGAAAAGGCATGGAATTAGACAGGCTACCTGACAAGATCTGTTATCCCTGTGGAAAACTTCAAGAACTCTTGGGTGTGTAAGCAATTATATAATTGCCTAAATGAAGGCGGTAACTAGTGAATCAGTGTCTTTCTTAAGAAAGCTTGTAGTGTCATGCCAGGGTTCGACCTGCTCCTTATTTGTAGTTAACATTTTTATTAAGAACTTGGATGCTGATTTCTAAAACACATTCACAGAAGCCACAGAGCTGGGAAGGGTCATCAGTTCTTTCAGATCAGAAGCAGTTTTATTTTTCTATACTTTTATTGGTGCATTAGAGTCTCACATCATCATGTGGTTCATAGTGAGGGTGACATGCAGGCACCAGCACTTGGCAGGCTTCCTCCCGGCTCCCCCGTTCCTCCCTTCACCACACAGGGCACTGAGGTCCGACGCTGGTGATCTCACATATGCACATGATGTCAGAAGTGCTTTCCTTCACAGACCCCTCCTCTCCCCCTCCCCCTTCCCTTAGACCACCTCCCTGTTCCACTGAAGTCTCTACTCCATTATCCTGACTTCATCTGGTATCCTGATCACTCCCCAGCTTACACATAGTATAGAAAACATATGAGCCTTCGCTCTCTGTGTTTCCAGGTCTGTCAGTTTTCCTACAAATGACATGATTTTCTTCTTCGTTATCGCTAAGTAGAATTCCATCGTGTGTATTTCCCATAATTTTGTAATCCATTCATCTGTTGATGGATACCCAGGTTGGTTCCATAATTTGGCTATCGTGAATTGTGCTGCTATGAACATGGATAAGCATATATTACTGTAATTATCTGATTTCAGTCCCTTTGGAAAGATATTGAGGATTGGCGTATCTAGGAGAAGCAGCTTTTAAAAAATTCCTACCAGGCTGAACCGATGGGCTGAATATGACAAGAAGCTTCACAATGGCAAATTTAAAGTACTTTGCTTGAGTCTAGAGAACTAGGACAGGGCCAAGTGGGCTCAGCAGAGTCCTTCTCTCCACTGTCAACTCAGTAAGACTTTATACCACTACAGAGTTGCCAGAAACTCAATGCAGTCTTGGAGAAATTAGAAGCCTAGTTTTATATAAGGGAGGTATGGATATCCCGGTACCTGCACCTTCTTTAGAACTGGATTTTGCTATGGGTCGCACATTAGTTAGCTGGATTTAGCTATAAGTTGCCCCTTTTAGGAAAGATATTAGTAAGCTGAGATGCGTTTTTGAAAAACACAATTAGGATTATAAGCCATAACATAAGGGGAGCGTTTGGAGGAAGCAGGGATATATAGAATGAGCAAGAGGATGATGAGACACGAAGGGAATAGGGCAGTGGTGGGACACAGGCAGTAGAGGGCAGGTCCTTGTCTCAAGCTCACAGCCAGTGCGACTTGGGATAGAAGAGAAGCAGATTTGAAATGATGAATACAGCTGAGACAGTCCTGGAGGGCTTCACAGAGGAGACAGGCTGAAACCAAACTTCAAAATAACAGGTGGGCTTTCCACCTCCAGGACGGCAGGTCATTTGAGGCAAAGGGAACCCCCCCCCCCCACACACACACACCTCAGCCAGGGGTCAAAGGAGTGGGTGAGGAAGTAAATGGAAGTTGGGAGGCTGAGACAGGAGGATCACAGGTTCAAGGGCAGCCTGAACAACTTATTAAGACCCTCAGCAACTAAGTGAGGCCCTGTTTCAAAACACAAAAATAAAATAGAGCTGGAGGTGTAGCTTGGAAGTAGAATACCCATGGGTTCAATCCGAGTACTTAAAAAAAAGTAGTAGTAGCAGTTGTAGTAAATGAAAGATTAGAAAGTGAAGACAGCAAATACTGAAGCGAAACTCCAGGTTTCTGCTTAAACATCATGTCTTCAGAGATACTTTTCCTGGCCTCCAAACCCAATTTAACTATGTGGCCCTACCGTGCCATCTCCAGGTACTCTGTACGTGTTCTCGTGGAACCTGCCATTTGTATTTTATATTTGTTTGTGTGGTGTTCCATATCCAGTCCATATCATGCATGGTGCATGAGCACAGTGAAGCTTGCCTGGTATTCACAGATGTATGATAAACAATAAATGTACTGAATTATGCACAAAAACTACAGCAGGGCCTGATATGCACTATACCATATGTACACATTCTTCAGGAGACGAGGGATGTTCTAATTAATAATATTTGAAGTGATAGAGTCTCAGAAGAGAAAGAGAAGAGAGACAGGACACTGAGGGCCAATAGAGTGATTCCAGAAGAAACTGCTTGGGGCACGAAGCCCGCAGCAGGTCCAATGAACATGGAGGACCTCTATACGCTTGTGCGTCACCAGTAGACTCGGGGCTGCAGCTGACAAGGGCTAGATCATTTGTGTACTCAATGAGTCTGTGCCGCGCACTTACTCACAAGGGCCTCCTAATCCATGCTAAGAAGCGTGGGGTTTATCCAAGCTATTGAGTAACTACTGAAGGATCTGAAAGTCCTATAATTCAATTGCACTTTAGAAAGTTCATTCTGGAGGTGGGGCCGCGGACAGCTTAGAGGGTGACAAGACTGGAGGCCAGCAGCAAGCACTGAGGAAGCTGTTTCCAGAAATCCAGGTAAGGGAGGTAGCTGGAGTGGGAACAGAGAGGACAAGATTCCAAAAAAGTTTAGATGCGAAAGCTGAAAGAATTTGATGATAAATTTGATATCCTATCTGGCTTTGGGAAGTGAGAAAAAGTAGGTTTAAGGAGGATTCCTGGGTTCCTGTTGTAGGTGGTTGGGTTTATTGTGATGGATAGAGAAAGAGCTACCGGAAGAAGAGGACAGCATTTAAAATGGGAAGATGTGGGAAGCTTGCTTTGCATATGTTGGCAGCTGTGGGAGAGATGGCCAGTTGTCTATGGGAGCCACTGTCTACCCTTTCCACGTAATAGTAGCTAGGATGTGGCTGCCAGCCCTCCTCTGGGACTACATTTCCCATCCCTCCCTGCAGTGCGGGAGAAGGCAGATGACTAAGATTTGTTGGTGGAATGTGACCAAGAGCAACATGTACAGCTTCTTTCTCTCGATTTGGAGGGATCCCTGATCCTGGGTCCTGTTCCTTTCCCTTCTACCCTTTGGAATGGTGATGACCAGCATGACTTATTCACTTGCCAACTGCGGGTGCCACAGTATCCATTATCCTGGGTACCTGATGCATCAGCATTGTCTGCTACCCTGGAACACTCAGTTTGTGCTGTTGACATGATATGAAGAATAGGTTTATTTTTCTTTAAGCCTTTAATTTTTAGAGTCTTTTTTTTTTTACAGTTACTTCTCCTGCCTCATACGACATCTATGTAAAAATATGGACAGTTCCATAAGCTAGTTTGAAGTTCAGAAAAAAGGATAGATTTATCAGTTATCAAATTGTGTTAAGATCAAAGTCATGGATATGAATAAGTCTGTTGTAAAAATATATAAATTAAGGCCGGGCGTGGTAGCGCACACTTGTAATCCCCGCGCTTGGGAGGCGGAGACAGGAGGATCGCGCAGGTTCGAAGCCAGCCACACGTGCTGGCTTAGGAGACCCTGTTTCCAAATAAAAATGTAAAAATAGGTCTGGGAGTGTAGCCCGGAGGTAGAAGGGCTTCCAGGAACCCCAGTACCACCAATATATATATTAAAAAAAAGACTTCAGTGGGCACACAGTGGAACATGCTCTTCAAAGTATGCATAGAAGAAAGAAGAGGATATCACAGTGAAGAATGAGAAGAATAATAAAAGAATTAGAGGCTGGTGGTATTACAGAAGCCAAGAGGCAGTGTGAAGGACAGTGCTGTCAAACTGTCAAGGAAGGAAGCTCCATGAGCAGTGAACACCCAGGATTGGCCCTGGACCAGAATGGTAACCTCTTTATACTGTAAGAGATGAAGGAGGGAAACTGCTAAAGACGTCACAAGAGATCGAGAGATGATCATTAGTTTCTCTAAAAGTGGAGAATGAGATTGGTTGTTTGACATAGCTCGGGAATGGAAGCTCAGGAATAACAGTTTAGGAAAGTTACAAGGTAGGAAAACATGTCAGGGTGAGATTGGAATTGAGTAATTTCCTATGTGTAAGCAAGAGAAAAGCACAGATGGTAAGACTGATCTAAGGTGGGATTCTGTGCAGTGTGTTGTGGTGTGAGCAGGCAGGTCACAAGGGCAGGCGTCAGTGAGAACAGCCTTGAGACCTCTCTCTCGGTCACTCTGACCCTTGCACAGGGGGATTCTAGAGCAGGCTTGCTGCACTGTCTGCTACAAACTTAGCACTATCGATATTATCACCTTTCAAAGTCTAGGAACTACATTTCCCAGAATCCCTTCCTATTGAGTTCTCTATTTGAATTTGCCTATAAGAGAGACTTACATGAGATCTAGAAGACGGGAGCAAAGAAGCCTTTATTCCTAGGAGGTCAAGGAGGGTGTATTGTTTTGGACTTAGAATGTCTCCCAAGATCTCAGAAGCGAGGCAGCAGTGTTGGAAGGGGCTAAGTTGCTGAGGAGGTGTCCCCGGCGTGTGGCCCCGAGGTTATACATGGCTCCCCCTCCCACTGCTCGCCCGCCTGCTTGCTTCTGACCATACTGTGAGGATGAGCACTGCACTCTACCTCCCCTGCCTCCCGCCAGCACCAGCACCAGCACTAGCTCTGAGATCCGCAGTCTCTGGACTCACATGGACTAAACCCAAATCCCCAAGTAAACTGCCAACAAATAAGTCCCCCTTCCTCTGAGTTGCATGGTCCAGCTCTTGGGGTCATAGCGGTGAGGATACTGACAAAGAGGGAAATGTGAGTTTCCAGTTTTCCTACAGATGCATGGGGCAGGCGGCTTTACTCCGCAGTGTACAGAGCAGAAAAGTTCGGGCTGTGCCTAACCCTGAGTTACTCTATTTCATAAGGAAGAGGTCTCCATCCTGAGTACTAGTGTCAAGGTAGAATGAGTCTAGACCCTGTGTGTATAAGTAAACAGCTGCCATCTCCCAACACAACCAGAAGGCACAAACTGATAAATAATTTGTGCCAACTTGTCAAATTAAATCGGAAGCACATGGACACTGGGGCATATCAAATCATATCAGAAGCACCCCAAAGAGGAGCCTCTCAGTCTCTCCAGATATACCCCTGTCACCTACAACACAGGGAAGGAGAGGCACCTGAGATGATGGCATGGCGACCCACACCAACCTGTCATCACACACACCATGTTTGGATCACCTGTCTAGGCCCACAGCTGACGAGCTCCTCCTGCCTCCGCCCCCAGGGCAACAGTTCAGCACAGTCTTCCTGCTTAATGTGGCCCACTTCCAAGCTACCTGTCTTCTGGACCCTGTCCTAGCACAAATTCTGTTTCCTAATAGCTCTGTACCAGGAACAAGTCACTTATTTTTAATTTTTTAAACTTATGTGGCACTGAGGATTGAATCCAGTGGGGGCTCTACCATCGAGCTATATCCCCAGACCTTTTTTTTTTTTTTTTTTTTTTTTTTTGCGGATCTGGAGATGGAACCCAGGGGCATTTGATCTCTGAGCTACACCACCTGCCCTATTTTTTATTCTTTATTTTGAAATCGGGCCTCACTGAGTTGCAGAGGGCCTCACTAAGTAGCTGAGGCTGTCCACGAACTGCGATCCTCCAGGTCTCAGCCTCCCAAATGCTGGGATTACAAGTGTGCGCCACCACACCCGGCTGCCCCTTTCTTATTTTTTATTTTGACATAAAATCTCATTAAGTTGCCCAAACTGTCCTTGAACTTCAAATTTCAGAGCCTTCTGCCTTCCAAGTAGCTGAGATTGCAGACTAGTATCACTACATAGGACTTCTTCTCCTCCCTCTTCTTTCTCCTCTTCTTCTTCCTCCTTTTTCTTCTTCATCCTCTTCTTCTTCTTTGTCCTTCTCCCCCTCCTTTTTCTTTTCTTGTGGTGCTAGGGATTGAACCCAGGAGCATTCTACCTCTGAACTACACCCCCAGCACTTTTTATTCTTTTTTTTTTTGAAACAGGATCTAGTCTTATTAGGTTGTTGAGAGTTGGTATGTTACTGAGGCTGTCACTTAACATGTGATTCTCCTGTCTCAGCTCCCCAAGTCCTAGGATTAGAGGTGCGCACGACCTTGCCCAGCACACACAGCATCTTGAACAAGTCTCTGGCTGGCTGGAAATCTTTCCTGACCACCTGTAGTGACATTTTTGTATTCGTGTCCTTTACTGAATGTCAATGTAACCAACTGAAACCCTGTGGCTACCTTAATACTTCCTTATCCATTCTATTATATATATATATTTCTGTAGTGTGGTGTGTGATTTCAGTGTTATAGTTATTAGTAATTAAGACTAGAATAAAACGGTGATTGCCTGGCTTATTGCTACCAAGTGATTCACAAGTACTCAGTGAATTGCAAATGATAAAAATGACAGAGCTTGTGAATTTATTATTATCAATAAATCTTGACATTATGGAAAGACAAATACATCTGCTCTATGTTATTGGCATAGCTCACTTGTGACGGTAGACTTTTAGAGGCCTTCCCAAACTCCACTCTTTGAGCTATTCCCACATTTACATGACCTCTTAATTCCTACATTAAGTCTCTTATTCCCAAAACACAGCGATCCTCTTTTCCTGACCTAAACAAGATGAGTGAGTAGGTGTAGGGCTGACATGGCTGTCCCCACCCTCTTTAAAAAGAAAGAAACAAAATCTGATTATTCCAACCTCCACTCAACTCTATTTTCCTTGGCAGTGTTGATTTGGAAAACAGCTGGGGATGCCTCAGACACCACTGCTTTAGATTCTTGAATCACAGCACCCCAAAACACTTCCTGCATTCTTGAGAGCAGGCTTCTTCTCGGGTGCCATCATTCCCACAGTGTCCCCACATAACCAGCTCATGTTATCTTAGACTAAACCTCTGCATTCTTGGCAGTGCTCACCAAGCAGTGGCTGTGGGACCTGCACACATTACAGGGCCGACCCCGCATACCTTCCTAAGCAGTGATTCACCATGATCACATTCTACCCGTGTTTCGAGAATAGGAGGCTTCTTTGCAACACCACTAGGGAAATCCTGCCAAGGTTGTGCAGGCTCCAAAGCCAGCTGTGTACACAGGGTGAGCTGGGCCTATTTAGTAGCAAGCGATAGAGTTAGAAAAGCCAACTCTGTCTCGCTTGACAAAAGTCCTGTTTAGCTTTGGTCACACAGTGGGAGCCCAGTTTACCTGGGGTGTACCGGCCTGGGGTTTATGAATCCTCTTTGGGATCCAGCTGTCGTGATGAGGAGTGTAGGCTCTCTGGCCAGACTGCCTGATTTGGGGAAGGCCGCTCACCCTCTCTGTAATTCACCTGTAAACCAGGGACAGCAAAGCAGAGGTTAAAGAAATAATATGCGTAAAGTGCTCTCTATACATTATAGAAACAACTTTATTGGCTGTGCACTAAAATCTGGGTTTTCCTCTTGGTTGCTTTCTTATTACCATTCCATCTGTTTTCTCCCAAATAAGGATGTTTTCCAAGGTACAGTCCACACCATGAGCTGGCCCTTTCCTTTGTGCCTCTGCAAGCTACCCCTTGCCCTAGCGTGCACCTCGAATCTTTCCTCTACCACCTTTGCACCTCTGACCTCATCTTCTCCTCCTTTCCCCCTTGCTCACTCAACTGCAGACACACTGGCTCCTTGTGTCCGTTAATTGCTCCAAACAGCTCCTGCCACAGGACCTTTACCGCCTCCCCCACCGCGTCTGCCTCCGACTCTTCCCCGGGAGCACGGCTTGAGCTCTGCTGCATCTGGCCTTTGTCCACGGTCACCTTTTCAGTTGGGCCTTCCCTGGCCCCACCCCACATACGAGAGACAGCTGTATGTTCAACCCTGTGCTTCCTTATCCTGCTTTGTGTATACTCTACGGTACATATCACCATTTGTCAAAGCGTCTAGTTACATACTAATTGTCACTCCTGGCTCCCATCCCTACTGGGGTCTCCCTGCCTACACTTATCACCAGGGAGGGAGATATTCCCCCCTCATTAACAGCATAACAGGGTCAGATCTGCCCCCACTGTCTAGTTTTCCTGATTATTTTGTATTTATTTATTTATTTATTTATTTATATTTTTGCAGTGCTGGGGATTGAATCCAGGATCTTGTTCATGCTAGGCAAGCACTTTCCCACTGAGCTACATCCCAGCCCCTGATTTTTCACTTTTTGAGAGGTGGTGGGATGGTACATTCTTCTCAAGGCATAACAATATTTCATGGTCATATGAATGCATTGTGTCTGTGGCCACTCTCTCTTCTGTTTGGCCAGTAGTTAAACAAGGTCCTAGAGATATAGAGGAAAAGGAAGTTATCAATATGATGGAGAGACAAAAAACATCGTTTATTTGTATGGACATGTGAAATTATAGGAATAAGGAACACCCATAGGCAGATACCTAGAGTTGGAATGTTCCGTAAGTTTCCAGATGGAATGTCGTGACGCGGTTGGCTGAGCTGCATGAAGATTTCATGTTGGCCCCTTAGGAATGCCCTCTTACTGTTGTTTTTTCCATTTCAAATGATAACTCATTCCATAATGAGTTGATCCTTCTGATGGGAAATTGACAAGTCAGTAGTTTAACCTCATCTGGGAGGCTCAAAGATTAAGAGGTCTTTTCTGTATTTGAGTTTGGAAACTTGCATTTATAAAGTCCAGAATATGTATCAACGACCTACGACATATAGTATACATTTAGTATACATCAGTATTACTAAAATATATATATATATATATATATGTATATATATATATCCAGATATACCATAATTACCCTAAAATGTATGATAAAGTACATGAGCTGGCTCTGAAAATGGCATGTGGTAATTTAATAGACAGGAACCTTGCCCTCCAAGAGCACAATATGTAATGCACGGATCAACAACAAATCCTTCCTATATTACTTACTATATTAGTTTGTTTGCTCTGTCACTATAACAAGTGACCTCAAATTCTGTGGCTTACCATAAATCCTTCTTACGGTTCTGGAGGTCAGACATTTCACATTAGTCATAAAGGTAAATCTCAGTATTGTCAGACCTAAGCTCCTTCCAGTCCCTTGCTTTTCGAGTTTTTAGAGGCAGCCCACTGTCCTTGGCTTTGTCCACCTTTAAGTGCCTCTCTCCTACCTCTTTCCCCATCGTCACATCTATTCTTTCTGACTTTGATGCTCTGCCTCCTTCCTATTAGGATCCTTATGTTATAGTGAGCTCCTGCAGAGAGTCCAGGGTAATTTTCCTATCTAAAGATCTTGAGTTGAACACATCTGCAAAGTCTCTTTCCTTAGGTAAGACAACACGATCACAAGCTTCAGGCATTAGGAAGTGGACATCTCTGGATGGCTATTATTCTGTCTACCACGATGACCATCAGGTAAATAGACACACAGTTCTAATAAAAAGAACAATGGGCTTCAGAAAGTTTAGGTTTGAGTATGTCTGTGATATCAGGTTATCCACTGGATTCTCTAGCCCATTCTCTCAAAGGTAAAATGAAAATAATACTTCTAATGGTGATAAAGAGGACCAAATGAGTTAACTATATAAAGTATAGTGTCAACGAAAACTTACTAAGGTTCAGTTTGGTCCTGTTCAACAGCATTTCCTGACCTCATATGCTATGCCTGACATGAGTAGGCGATGAAATGCCATAAACACAAGACATGTGTCTGGTGCCAAGGAGTAATCTAGAAGACAGATAATCAACCTTGTTACACTTTATAGATTATCCCTAATTTACGATGATTTGACTTACAATTTTTTACTTTATGATGATATAAAAGTAATACTTATTTAATAGAAACTACACTTCAATTTTTTAATTTTGATCCTTACCCAGGCTAGCAATATGAAATATAATACTCTCTTACTGGGTGTGCTGGTGCATGCCTGTAATCCCAGTACGTGGGAGGTTGCGATAGGAGGATTGCAGTTTTGAGACCAGCCTCAGCAATTTAGGGAGACCATTGGCAACCTCTTGAGACTGTTTCAAAACCTAAAATATAATAAAAGAAAGGGCCGGGGGTGTAGCTTAGAGGTAGAATGCACCTGGTCTCCATTCCAATACCAAAACATAAAATAAAAATAAAAAAATATAATACTCTCTTATGATACTGGGCAGTGGCCATGAGCCAAAATTCTCAGTTGGCCACGAGATCATGCGAGTAAATAACTGATGTTTTGCAGCACCCTGGTTGCTAAGCTACGATGGTGAGTAGGTTGGGTGTATTAACTGCACTCTTCAAGTTACCATCTCTCAGCCTGTGATGGGCTTACAGGGATGCACCCACTGTAAGTTGGGAAGCACCTGTAGTGTGCTGGGAGCAGCAACGTGAGCATGCACGCGCAGAGCGAGACAGACTGAAGAGCAGATTCTTTGCACTCAAGGTATCAAGGGCGGCTTCACAGAGCTGGGGTTAGAGGGACAGATGAGCATTCAGATAGAAGGAGATTATTTTAGGCGGAGAAACAGCCATGCCAAAGCTCAGCAGTGTGATACTGCACTGCCCACTTCCACGCCAAACAGAGAGGCAGGAGGAAGAGAGAGCAGGAAACTGAGGGGTGAGATTGAAGAAAATGTTCTTGACACTGCTGGAAGGCTTAACTGTACATCCTGAGAAATCGTCTGCGTATTTTAAGCTGGGAGGTGACCAACTATTCTACTTTAGTTGGGACCCAGGAAACCCCTTAGAAAGGAAAATCAAGTCCAAGCTAGGATGGCTAGCCACCCTGTGAGGGGCCATTGATCAGCTGACTTCCCACATAATCCACTGCGAGGGTAAACCAGGCAGCGGCAGGATGGAAGGGCCACCTGCTCAGGTGCCCGTGCTGTGGTCTGGGGAGACCACTTGTTGAATGACCTCCGTGGGGAACGAGGAGCAGGAGGATCCATGAGAACACCCAGAATTTGGGAGCATCTAGATGAGGGAGTCCAACGCCAGTAGACACAGGCACAGGAAACTAAGGGAGCTAAGTGGGACAGGGAATTTTCTTTGGGGCATGTTATCCTTAGGCCTGATGTTCTCCAGTCCATGCCCCAGAACTTAGGGGCTGCTCGGAAAGCCTGGGATGACCGCTGCACGCTGCACAAAAGCGTGTGTTGGTGGAAGAAACAAGGAAGATGTGTGTTCATGAGGAGTTCAAACTTCCCGCTAGAGAATGTCCCAGGCATGTCCAAACTCAAAGAGCTAAACAAGATGGTCCCAGACTTTCCAAGGGGGCCAAACAATTTTCCATCCCTTCATGTCAGGATTCAGATTTCCTCATTATTGAGCACCTCTTCAGTACTCTGCTTGGTGAGAGATCTACAATATGTGAAAGTGACCATATGTTCAAAGCCTAAGAACAGGATTTGGCAAAGCATTTTTCCTACTATTTTTAAAAAATTTACATTAAAGCCGGGCATGGGGGTGCATGCTTGTAACCCCAGCGCTTAGGGGGCTGAGACAGGAGGATCGCGCAGGTTCAAAGCCAGCCTCAGCTACTTAGCGAGGCTCTGGGCAACTTAGTGAGACCCTGTTTCCAAATAAAAATATAAAATAGATCTGGAAGTGTAGCTCAGGGGTAGAAAGCCTCTGGGTTCCATCCCCAGTACCGTAAGTAAGTAAGTAAGTAAATAAATAAATAAATAAATAAATTATTTATTTATATTAAAAATTATTCGGTCATACTTTAATTATATATTCAGTGAATCATCTCTTGCCTGCGTTTCTGCAATGTTTGTACCTTGTCTGTCTAGTTCTCTTCTTGTTCTCTCACAATCTGTTCTCCATGTAAGGGTAGAATGGAACTTTGGAAAAGGAAATCCACTAGGCATGGTGGTGCACACTTGTAATTCCCGCACTTGGGAGGCTGAGACAGGAGGATCGCACAGGTTTGAAGTCAGCCTCAGCTACTGAGTGAGGCTCTCAGCAACTTAGTGAGACCCTGTTTCCAAATAAAGTATAAAACAGGTCTGGGAGTATAGCCTGGAGGTAGAAAGCCTCTGGGTTAGACCCCCAGTACCACCGAAAAAAAAAACAAAAAGAAAAAGAAAAAGGCCTAAGGATCTGGATCACAAATTCTAAAAACATACGTGCTTACTAGATCTGCTCCAGCCGCTCCAGGCTCCTGACTGCACCATGAAACTGCCAGGCATATTCCACCCCAGGGCCTTTTCACTCGTTGATTTTTTTTCATTCGTTCATGATGTGTTTAGATGAGAGAACAAAATCATGTATTGGTAAGAATTTAAAGAATATAAAACTATAGTTTCCTTTTTGACTAGACTTTTATTGGTGCATTTTAGTCTTACACCACAATGTTAGAACTGTAACTTCTATTCTCTGAACTTAAAATATAGGTTGGCAGGCTCCGATCCCAGCCTCGATGGCCCTGGCCCTGGCCTAACCCCTCGGCAGGCTCCGATCCCAGTCTCGGAGGCCTCAGCACCGGCCTTGCCTCATGAATGGCTCCGATCCCAGTCTCGTGAGGCTAGGCCAGTGCTGGGGCCTCTGAGTCCGGGAGCAGAGCCAGCCGAGGGGTTAGTTCAGTGTGGGGGCCAGAGAGGCCAGGATCGGGACCTCCCATGAGGCAAGGCCGGTGCTGGAGCCAGCGAGGTCGGGATCAGAGTCCCCTGGGTAGCCAGGCCACTACTGGGGCCGTCAAGAGTGGGATCGGAACTTGCAATGCAGCATGCACAGAGAAATAGCACAGAAAATAAAATCCAGATGCTTCCCCTAATTATCAAGAACTAGGAGGAAAGGGGCAACAGGAGGAGGTCTAGTAGTAGAAAAGGCCCTATTGAGAAGCAATTAAGGTGACCCATCAGAGGGGAGGGGATAGGGGAGGATGGAATCTCTTTAAAACTCATGAGGTGCGTAAACAAATATATAAAAGATAATCACCAATTAAGCATGGGATTGAGGGAGGGAGAGGGAATGGGATGGGGATTAGATGAGGGCTTTTGGATGATATGTGCTTGTATTTTCTCTTAAGTCTTATATTCCAAAGTGATGTATGATTACAAAAAAATAATAATAAATAAAAAAATATTCACCAATAAAAATGTAAGCCAGTGCTTGGCACATAGTGAACACTTAAAAAAAATATAGGTTGGCAAAGCATTTCACATTGTGTGTGTGTGTGTGTGTGTGTGTGTGTGTGTGTGTGTGTGTGTGTCACTGAGGATTGAATCCAGGGGCATTCTCTCTCTGAGCTAAATACCCTTCCCTATTTGATTATTTTTTTTTAAATTTGGAAACAGGCTCTCACTAGGTTGATGAGAGTCTCACTACTTCCTGACTCTGTCCTCGAACCTGCGATCCTCCTGTCTCTGCCTCCCAAGGACTAGGATTACAAGCTTGTGCCACCACACCCACCTAACATTTCACATCTTAAATAATTAGATCAATGTAATGATGGATGCTTAAGCTGTATGTGTGGAACTATAAGTGTTATATAACCGGAGGAAAGAGAATTGAGCGGCCAAAAATATGTAAAGATTGTATAAAATTTTTTTGCTGTTTTAAAAATTGGCTGTATTGTAATTTGACATCATACTACAGAGTGTTAGAAAAACACATGTACGCAAGTTTTGCTGCCCTTCCCAATGGGTCCCGCCTCCCCTCACCCTCGTCCCACAAGTCTGTGAGATTGGAATTGGCAATTCCGGGTACACTCATGGCATTATGTCTACGCTGCATTCCCTATGACTTCGCCTCCTCCTTCCCTAATCCCCCTTGGTCACTCCCCTGGAGTCTGAGGGGTCCCCGCTCATCTGTCTGATGTTGCCCTTATTTCTGAACATTTCTCTAGTGTCCCCATATAAGAAAGAAAAT
Source organism: Muscardinus avellanarius (assembly GCF_963383645.1). Taxonomy (NCBI): domain Eukaryota; kingdom Metazoa; phylum Chordata; class Mammalia; order Rodentia; family Gliridae; genus Muscardinus; species Muscardinus avellanarius. Next base: position 116,330,178 of record NC_137788.1, read on the forward strand.
ACATCTACTGGTTTTTTGGGACTCACTTAGTACTGATATTCTTGAGTTCTATCTGTTTACCTGCAAATGGTAAGATTTTGTTCTTTTTTATGGCTGAGTAGAATTGCACTGTGTATATATACCAAAGTTTTTGTGATCCATTCATCTCTGGCTGGATATCCAGGCTGATTCCGTAGTTTGGCTCTTGTAATTTGTGTTGCTATGAACATGAATATGAAGGTCTGATGATAATATTTTCATTTCATTTCCTTTGGGAAGATGCCCAGGAAGGCTATGGCTGGATCATATGCTAGTTCTGTTCCCAATCTTCTGAGAAATCTCCACACGGATTTCCAAAGTGGCTGTACTAGTTTGCAGTCCCACCAACAGTGTACTAGGGTTCTGATTTCTCCACATCCTTGCCAGCATTTATTATTTTTTGTGTTCCCCGTGATTGGCATACTAACTGGGTTTAGATGGAATCTCAGTGTAGTTTTGATTTGCATTTCCCTGATTGCTAAAGATGATAAATATTTTTCATAAATTTGTTGGTCATTTGTATGTCTTCTTTAGAAAAGTATCTGTTCAGTTCAGTTGCCCATTTTTTAATTGAGTTGTTTTTTAGTGTTCAGCCTCTTAAGCTGTGTATATATTCTGGATATTAGACCTTTGTCTAAGTTGGGTAGGTGGTAAGACCTTATCCCATCCTGTGGGCTCTCTGTAGAATCTTGATGGTTTCCTTTGTTATGCAGAAGTTTCTTAATGTAATGCTATCTCATTCATTACTACTTGTTTTAATTTCCTGAGCTTACTGAGGAAGTTTCTACCTGAACCTACACGCTGGAGTTATGCTTATATAGTTATGGTCTTATACCTGCTTCTAGCAGTTTCAAAGTTTCTGGTCTAATTTCTAGGTCTTCGGTCCATCTTGAGTTGACTTTTATACAGGGTGAGAGGTTGGGGTTTGGTTCCATTTTTCTACATATTGATGGCCAGTTTTCCCAACACCAGTCCTTTCTCCAATGTACATCTTAACAAAAATCAAGGGTTGAATGTTTTCTCTTGTAGGTGGAAGCTAGAGCAAAAAGATGAAAGGGGCTCATAAAACTTAGGAGAGAGAGCAGGAGAGCGGAAGGAGGAGCCTGGGGGAGGGTAGTGGAGGGGGCGGATGGGAAAGGACAGGGACCAAATAACATTAGGAGCTCCTGTCTATCACGTACAACGCAACAAAAATTTTTTTTTTTATTTTTTTTTGGTGGTGGTACTGGGGTTCCTGGAAGCCCTTCTTCCTCCGGGCTACACTCCCAGACCTATTTTATATTTTTGAAACAGGGTCTCTTACGCCAGCACGGCTGGCTTCGAACCTGCGTGATCCTCCTGTCTCTGCCTCCCAAGCGCGGGGATTACAAGCGTGCGCCACCACGCCCGGCAAAAAATTTTTTTATAGTACTAGGAGGTGGAACCCAGGGGCTTTCTACCTCCAGGCTATACTCCCAGACCTATTTTATATTTTATTTGGAAACAGGGTCTTACTACGTTGCTGAGAGCCTCACTCAGTAGCTAAGGCTGGCTTCGAACATGTGTGATCCTTCTGTCTCAGTTTCCCAAGCGTGGGGATTACAAGCGTGAGCCACCACGCCCAGCTAAAATTTTTTAAAAGTTAATGATTATATTATAATATATCTACATAGTGTTATAGAGATTATAACAAGGTTTTACAATATTGTTTCACTTCATCCTAATAATAGCCCTTTGAGATAAGTGAAGACATATTATCACCCTATTTCATAGATAAGGTGGCTGAGTGGGAATTTACCCAGAGATTACAACCAGAAAAGGATAGAGGTGAAATCCAGATCTTCTAATGACAAATTTTTCTACATACTCTTGATTATTTCCTTCGTTGTGTAGAAAATTTTTCAATTTGATGCCATCTCATTTATTGAGTCTTAATTTTATTTCTTGATTTTATTGAAGAAGTTTCTGCCTATGCCTATGTGTTAGAGTTGGTCCTATGTTTTCTTCTAGTAATGGCAAAATTTCTGTTCTGATTTTTAAGTGTTTGGTCCATTTTATATTAACTGTTGTGTAACTGAAAGATAAGAGTCGGGTTTCATTCTTCTACATATGAATATCCAGTTTTCCAAAAGCATTTGTTAAAAAGGTCTCTCCTCTCCAGCATATGTTTTTGGCACCACTGCCAAGGACCAGCTGGCTGCAACTGTGTAGATCTGTCTCTGTATCTTCATTCCACTGGTGTACGGGTGTTTTTATGCCAACACCATGTTCCGTAGTACCACCTGAAATCAGGTACTCTGGATGGCTCCAGCACTGTCCTCGCTGCTTAGGATGTGTATGCAGGTTTTTGTGTGAATGCATCTCTACTTCACCTGGGGAAATGTCTAGACTCTGACTGCTAGGTCAATCGTATCTATTTACCTTTAGAAGAAACTGCCAATGTACAATAAAATAAAAAGAAATGGCTCAACTGAATAGTCTTATATGTATTAAAGACATTGAACATATAATTTAAAACTTTCTCACAAAGAAGACATAGGCCCAGGTGGTTTGGTGAATTCTACCAGATATCTAAGGAAGAAATAATACTCCAGAAAATGGAAAGGGATGGAATATTTCCTGACTCATTCTACGAGGTCAGCATTAGCCTGGAACAAAAACCAGATAAAGATACTGTAAGAAAAGAAAACTATAGATGAACATTTCTCATAAACATAGGTGCCAAGATTCTTAGAAATTTAGTAAATTATATTTAATAATATATGAAAACTATAGTGTGTTGAGACCAACTGGGGTTCATTCTGGGAATGTTAGGGTGGTTCACCATTCTAAAATCAATTATGGTGATATATTATATAAAAAACTAAACAAAAGTTGAGTGTGATGGCCCTGCATATGTTAATCAAGTGAGACCCTGTTTAAAAATAATTTAAAAAATGTATTTGGAAACTAAAACATAATTCAAAATAATTTATAGGTCAAACAGCAAATAAAGGAAATTAGAAAGTATTTTGAATTGAGTAGAAATGAAAAAAACTAAATATATAAAAATGTTTGAGTTACAGTCACAACAATACTTAGAGGAAATTTTATAGCACTGAGTATCTATATTAGAAAACAAGAATAATATTTAACCAATAACCTAGGTATTCATTCTAAGAAACTAGAAATAAAGAAGAAAAAAGGGGATGATGAGGATAAGAGAATAAATCAATAGAGTAAACAGAAATAAGAGAGAAAAAAGTGAAACCAGAATCTGGTTCCAGGAGAGGCAAATAAACTTGAAAAACCATTGGCCACACTTATTAGGGGAAAAAGGAGAGTGATAAAATTATCTAGTATCAGGGAAGAGAGAGAGAGACAGAGATAGAGCCAGACATATCACAAAGTCTACAGATCTTCAGAGGATAACGCAGCAATATTATGAATAACCTTATGCCAATCATTTTGGCAATTTAGATGAAAAGATGCAGAGGAAAGCAAGAGAGGAATCAGAGTTCCTGAGTCCTTACTCTGAGCAGGACAAAGCCACTGTGGGGCGGCAGGCAGGGGATGCTCACACTGTGTTTTAAACTGTGCTGGCAGACTGTAGAGGGTGGAAGGTAGAAGCAGGCACGCTGGGAAGCTGGGGTGTGACAGTGACGGCAGTTGGAGCAGGATGGTGGTAGTGGAAATTACAAGACATATACAGATTCTGACTGGAATATTAAGGTTGACTGAGGATTTGCTAAGAGTTTGTCTTTAATGTATGAGAGAAATAAAAAGTGGTCTAAGCCAGGTGTGGTGGCACACGCCTGCAATCCCAGTACTTGGGAGGCTGAGACAGGAGGATAGCAGTTTTGAGGACAGCCTCAGTAATTAGTAAGATTGTCAGCAATCTAGTGAGACCTTGTTTCAAACAAAAAATAAAAACTGCTGAGAGTTTGCCTGAGTGTAGAATGGCCCTGGTTTAAATCCCCAGTAACACACACACACACACACACACACACACACACACACACACACGCATGCACGCACGCACACACACACGGTGGGGGGTGGATGGTCTAGAGTTCTCTGCATTATACTATATCCCATTTATCTTTTATACCTGATAGATAGGCTTAGGGGTTAGTTCCCCTACTAATGTGTCTACAGAATGAACATGGCTTTGGTGCAGATGTAGACCAGAATATCCAACATCTATGCTTAGTGTGGGAGCCACAGTGTCTATATTAAAACACACGTCCAAAGGGCCCTGCCTTCTACCAGTCTCAAAATAGAGAGCCACCCTGTCTTATCACTCACAACCCTGTCTGACAGATAGCTGAGCCCAGGCTCCAGGTTGTTGGGCTGTAGAAGTCATAGGTGAGGAACCAGTCCTACAGCAGGCAGGTTCTGAACTCGGCTGGTATGCATCTGACTCAACGTGCCTCTGTCTTCGGAGACCTAAGTCAGGTAGGGCTTTGCTTCAGCTAACTCCAGCCACTGGCAACCTTAAATCCATTTGTATTTAGGCAGAATAAGGTTTAAAAGCTGCAGAACACATACTCACTCGAGGTTCTATGTCAGCAAGTGTCTCCCTGCCGTCTAGACCAATCTAAACCACTCGGAACTATTTGTCTGTAAGAAATTCTATGGGATTAATTAGAAGGCAGGAGAAAGGAAGTAGAGATGTCCAAAACTCTATAATCCATTAGTGACTTCTGAGTCTTGCACCCCATGAAAGAGAAAAGATGGAAAAACATCTATGTATAAAACCCCAAAGAAGAGCCAGGCGTGGTGGCGCACGCTTGTAATCCCAGTACTTGGGAGGCTGAGACAGGAGGATCACACAGGTTCAAAGCCAGCCTCAGCTACTGAGTGAGGCTCTCGGAAACTTAGTGAGACCCTGTTTCCAAAAGTATTAAAAAATAGGTCTGGGAGTATAGCCCAGATATAGAAAAGCCCCTTGGTTACACCCCAGTACCACCAAAATTAATAATAATAATAATAATAATAATACCCCAAAGAAGCAGGGTGTGGTGACATACTCCTGTCATTCCAGTACTTGAGACAGTCTCAGCAAGTAAAGATTCTCATCAATCTAGCAAGACCCTATTTCAAAATAAAAATAAAAGGAGTGTAAAGCTTTGAGATAGAATGCTCTCAGGGTTCAATCCCAGTACCCCAAACAAACAAAGAGCTCACAGTTTCAAGATTTTGTAAGAATAATAAAACCTTCCTCGTGAGGATGAGGTGAACTAGATCCACAGACACTCAAGGAGGGGCTTCCAGAGACTAGAGTGTAAACAGAGGAAGCAAGATTATAAATTAGAGGAGCAGGGTAAACACACTCTAAGCCCCTCTCCCCAGAGGACCAGTGAAAGACTGAACGGGAGAGGATGGAGACGACCTATGCATCCTAAATCAGAGCCTATACCTTGACTCACTACCCCTGGAATAAATGGCTCTGACCTGAAGATTCTTTCTCTGCTCTGCTCTGGATGGAATTTCTATCATTAGCATCACCAGGACAAACAGCATCAAGATCATTAGCATCACAGTCATCTTTAATCAAAGGGTCCAGCAGCCAGCTGAGCCAGAACCACAGCCCACGTCCACACAGGCCTGTCGCAGGCCACTCCAGGGCAGTGCTGCGTGCCCAAAGACAGACAGGTCCCAAGTGCAATGTCTGACATGTGATTTTAACTCTCAAAACTGATAACAGCAACCTTCATGAGGACAATGTCATCCACAAAACAGATGCAGGAAATATAGTATTTCAATCAAATATAGAAAAGACAATGATACCTTTTAAAGTTTAAATAAAATACAGCGATTTCTACCTTGGCTGAATGGCTGTTTTGTTCCAGGCACTTATCTCTTTTAGGCTTTATAGTAACTCTGAAGAAAATCTCCCACATGCACAGAGGTATGGGTTACATAGCTCCTGCATGAGCAATGCAGGGTTCCAGCCCAGGTTTCTCAGATGCAAGACTCCATTCTCTTAATCACTGGGAAAAACTGCTCTGCTGTAGATTTGTTTTAGGCTTCAGGGAGAAGCCAAGAACCCTTCCCCATGTCTGCTCTGGATTCTTCTGTGTGGACTAACTCAGGAAGCAGTATGATAATGGCCACGGCAGGAATTTAGACTCACAGGCTCTTCTGCAGCAAAGTTCCCAAGCCCCACTTTGCATGTGCATGCCTGCACAGGAAGTAATCTCCATCCCAGAAATGAGTGAAATCCATCTTGAGCATCTTAAGAGCTAAACATTGTCTCCATAGGCCAGGGGTTCTGGAGCCCCAGAGAGAAGATTCTGCTCCCAGTGCCTCTGAACTGCACAAGACTGGGGGTGTTGGGTGAGGTTACTGAATCAAAGACCATAGTGAATCTCTGAGACCTTAGTCATCCTATAATGGTTACATAAAATAATTACCCTATCTGCCTTTTGCAATGATCTTGTTCACTAGTGACCTAGTACCCCCTTTAAAGATACTAGTCTTTAGTATAATGTCTTCCAGTTACATCCATTTCCCTGCAGATGATATAATTTTGTTCGTCTTTATGGCTGAGTAAAATTCCTCTGTGTACATATCCCATCATTTTGTAATATGTTCTTCTGTTGATGGACAACTTGGATGGTTCCATAGTTTGGCAATGGTGAATTGGGCAGCTATAAGCATAGATATGCATGCATTACTCTGGTAGTTTGGTTTCCATTCTTTTGGTTAGATACCCAAGAGTGGTATAGGTGGGTCATATGGTAGGTTCATTCCCATTTTTCTGAGAATCCTCCACACTATTTTCCAAAGTGGTTGCACTAATTTGCAATCTGACCAACAATTCATCAGAGTTCCTACTTCTCCACATCTTCACTGCATCTGTTGTTGTTTGTGATTTTAATGAATGCCATTCTAATTGGGGTTAGGAGAAATCTCAGGGTAGTTTTGCTTTGCGTCTCTCTGACTGCTCTTAATGTTGAACATTTTTTCATACGCTTATTTGCCATTTGTATTTCTTCTTAAATGAGATTAGTCAGTCACAGAAAGTAAAAAATCAGATGTTCTCCCTAATATGCGTAAGCCAGGGAGAAAATGGAGCATAGGGAGGACTCCAGACGAAGGAGGAGAAACTTTAGACGAGTGAAGAAGGCCACCTGAGAGAGATGGGGGGAGAGGGAAACATCTGAATGGACATGATGGACACACACACACACTTATCAAAGTCAATCGCTGCTGAGCAGGGGAGGGAGAGGGGAGGGAATAGACAGGAACTGGGGGAGGCTCAAGGAGAACTATGTGCATGAATGCCTCCACCGCCCTGAACTTCATCAAGATGAATTATTACAATGCACCGATTAAAAAAGACACCAATCCCCAAAAGAACCAGATCACTGAAGAAAAAGTGAGTCACTACAGATACAGTTTCCCAGAGATCTCACTGTATTCTTAGAGTGCTCAGAAGTGACGTAAGCTGAGCTGTCCCCAAAGATCTGAGCACTGAGGCTGACTAGGGCCAGAGGAAAGAAAGGAGTGCACGAGTAGAACAACCTTATGTGTAACAGGTACAAGAAATTTAATTAATTGTTCAAAGAAAACAAATGAAATTATCACAGCAATAACAATCGATGCTATTAACTGGATTCATTCATGGTTTAAAACTTAATCCAGATGTCATAACTCACAGAGGTCCTGGATTTCATTTTCCCTAGTCCTATTCAAAGATATAACTCTAAATATCCCAAGACAGGATTTCTGTAAATTCTTTCCTTATGTAGAAGGTGTGAAAAAAAATCAGTCTCATAGAGCATTGTAGAGTAAACCTGTCCCTAGTTAAAATTTATGGTGTTTTACGGACAGGCAGATAGACGTTTATTCACATTTAAAATTTGCGCAAAATAATTCTGGGCAATGCCAAGTAACAAATCCTCAAACTCTTTCACGTGGGTGATTGTCAATATGGCTGAAAGAGGCTGACGTGTAAAGGCAAAATCATCAATAAGCCCAACCCAGGGTGATTTCATTGAAGACACTGTTCTCAGCACTGAATCAGTTATAGATCTTTATATTGTACATTAACTGTGTATGTATGAGTGTGTGTGTGCGTGTGTGTGTGTGACACAGAGAGAAAGAGAATGAAAGTGTGTGCCTGTGATGTGATGTACACATAAGTCTTCAACAGTGTTCCTGATGCCCAAACCCCCAGGCCAGACTTTAACCCAGGTCTGGCTTAATGTTACTGCTTCACACATTCTCAGACTGCCTCCCTCTTGGAAGCATATTTTTACAAAGAGAAGGGTCCTGAGACCATAGAAATTCCACACACACACAAAAAAAATACTTGTGAAGTAATACCAATTACTGAGAGCCACTGGATCCAAGAAATCAGACTGGCTACTTTAAATCCATACTCAACGCCGGGCGTGGTGGCGCGCGCTTGTAATCCCTGCGCTTGGGAGGCGGAGACAGGAGGATCGCTCTGGTTCGGAGCCAGCCTCGCTGGCTTAAGAGACCCTGTTTCCACATAAAAATGTTTAAAAAATAGGTCTGGGAGTGTAGCCCGTGGGAGTGTATACCGGAGGTAGAAGGGCTTCCAGGAACCCCAGTACCACCAAAAAAATAAAAAATAAAAAATAAATAAATTCATACTCAACAATGGACTCTATTTTTAAACCTTATCAGTTGTCCCTTTACTTACAAACTTGATTCCAAATGCTTATGAATAGTTCCAAAAATTACATTAATGATTAAAAGAAGGCCAATTGTTTTTTTATCCACCAAGCAATGTTCAAAAGAAAGCAATGCATAAAGTGCTTCAACATTTTGAGTATATGGTTTTAGACTTAATTTGAGGAAATTACTTTGATTGTAGAGTTTCTAGACTTAAAGAAAAAAGTCAATTCTTAAGGTCATATCTCATAATTTGTCAAAATATAAATTCTATCTTATCTAGTGAACTCTAGAGTTCCAAAGCTAATCAAGTTCCTTCCCTTTTGGTCAGGCTTAACTAGCCAGTAAGTCTACAAATTGGCTGCAAAGGTCATCTGAACTCAATGGGTCTAAGTAAGATATGTGAGTTACACCTGGACCAGGAGAGCCACTGTGGCCTATATTGCAACCTGAAAGCCTGGGCGTTTCATCAGCCAGTCTCTTTGTGAGAGCCTGTACTTCAGTAAAAATAAGAAAGGCATCCTAGGGTGAGGGCATTCTTGGCTATTGTAGCTAATGGGTTCAACTTCTTAATGGACTTTTTTTTTTTTTTTGGTAGTACTGGGGTTCCTGGAAGCCCTGAAAGCCCTTCTACCTACGGGCAACACTCCCAGACCTATTTTATATTTTTGGAAACAGGGTCTCTTAAGCCAGAGCGGCTGGCTTTGAACCTGCGAGATCCTCCTGTCTCCGCCTCCCAAGTGCGGGGATTGCAAGCCTGCACCACCACGCCCGGCTCTTAATGGACTTTCTATAACAAATTTTTAAAGCTGCTTTGAAGGTTATCTGATTTTATCTTGAAAGAGATACCAGAAGGAGTGAACAATTAAGAATCATCTCTAGGGATTATCACACCCCAAACCTATCTTTTCAAAACATATTCAACTTGACAGTAAAAAAGGAAAGAAAGGAAAATACATTGAATCCCCATCATGTGCTAAGAATTATTCTAATATTTTGTCATCTAATTCTCAGATATCTGTAATGGTATGAAAACAGATTCAGATTTTAAAACATGCCCGAGTTTTTAGAAGTAGTATATGTTGGACCTATGATTAAAAAAATGATCTTAATGTAAACTCAATTTATTCTTTTACCGCATCAGTCAACCAGCCAAGAATAGACCCCTAAACTACTCCTGGAAAAAAGAGACATTTACTACCTATCAGTGTTCCTGGATAAAATCTCAGGTATCATTGAGCTCACTAAAGGGGTTCTTTAGAGTCACAGCACACAGAAAATATTTGGTTCTTATGAGAGAAACAGATCTACTTGGGCCCTAACACAAATTCTTAACTTGAACTTTGCAGGAAATAAAGCAGATTACTCTAATTTGGAGAAGGGTCCCTTGAGTAGAATTAGACATGAAAACAAAACTCATCTGACATCCGATGGAAAACACAAAAGTTGGAATGTTTACAAACGCAATTAAAGTTTCTTTTACTATCCTAAGAGATCTCATCTCTTTAAGACATTTCATGGGCCAAGAGTGTTTCACCAGATGGTCCTATAACCAGAGTCCAGAGGTCCTGGGAGCTCAGAGCAAGGTGGTGTGGAAGAAGCGGAGGGAGATGAAAGGACAAGGCAGGGAGAAGGTCAACAGGAAGAAGTGTCAGCCCGAGGCTGTGCCTGGCTCTGCATCCAGGCCTCTGCTTCTTTCAGAACCCAGGGAAACAGAAGTCTCTGCATGTATCATTGGCTCAGTCCTTAGACACAGCACTTTGGTTTCTTCCGTATGGTACTTAGGCCTCTCTAAAATGGGCACAAAACTTGTTCTTTTGAACTGCTGCTAACATGACCTGAATGTGTCCAACTTGTGCCCTGAAACTAGTAATTCCTAGTTATTAAAGAGGAATGCCTAGTTATTAAAGTACTAGTTATTAAACTAGAAATTCCTTATTAAAGAGGAAAAACGGAAGCCCTGAGAAGTGGAGAAACTTAACTAAGGACACAGACACCTAAGAACCATGATTTACTTGCGTAGCTCTGCAGATACTAAGGCCCACTAAATTGTATACTCTTTTTCTCCCTGTGGTACTAAAGATTGAACCCAGGAGCATTCTACCTCTGAGCAATACCCCCAAGCCCAATTTTATTTTTAAAATTTGAAACATGATCTCACTAAATTGTGGAAGGTCCCACTAAATTGCTGAGGCTGGCCACGAACCTGTGATCCACCTGTCTCCGCCTCCCAAGTACTGGGATTACAGGCATGCACTACCGCGCCTGGTTTAAATTGTATGCTTTTAAAGGTTACATTTTGTGGTATGTGAATTGTATCACAGAAAGGATGTTCTTTTAAAAAGTCACGAATAAGCCAGGAGTGGTGGTGCACGCTTGTAATCCCTGTGCTTGGGAGGCGGAGACAGGAGGATCGCTCTGGTTCAAAGCCAGCCACGCTGGCTTAAGAGACCCTGTTTCCAAATAAAATATAAAAATAGATCTGGGAGTGTAGCCCAGAGGTAGAAGGGTTCCATTCCCAGTACCACGAAAAAAATAAATGAAAGAAAGAAAGAAAGAAAGAAAGAGTCATGAATAACATCCGGGCAGTGTTTTGAAAGAAGTTTCTCTGCCTTTAAAGTCCTACCAGTAGCTCCTAACTCATTTTTATCAGACATCTATGCATGGAACACCGTGCTAGATGCTATGAATATTTAGGAAAACAGATTGCAGTGATTACATAGAAAGCATGTATCACCCGCCACACATTATTCCCATCAGTGAATTAGGCACTATTATTCTCCTTTGTTAAGTCGGGCAGCTGAGACCAAGAGGATTACACACAGTTGCCCAAGTAGCCCCAGGTAGCAAAAAATCAAAGCTGAGACTTGAACTCAAGTCTCACTACAAAGTTTCTGTAGTGTCTGACTAAAACTTATCCTTCATACTAAGCAAGTGAAAAGAAGAAAGACATGAATACAAAAAATCCTAAAGAGTGAATGGAGGCGTTCTGAGAGAAGGCAAACCGTGGTGAGAGTTCCAGAGTTCTAAACTACAAGGCCAGGTGTGCAGTGCGAGGAAGGCTGTAAAATTCTCTCTCCATGTCAAGTCTGGGGCCTAAAAGCCTTCTTGCCACAGCAATCATTTCAAGGCAAAGAAACACAATTCCAAAGATTCATACAACTGAAAATGGCCACAGTACCCCCAAAAGATGCGGGAAACAGCTTTTTGTGAGGTTGCTTTGGCCTAGGAGTCCCTGACGATGAGCACCATGGACGTATCTCAAGGGCAAATTCATTAACACTTTTTGAACAGATACTCATTCTAAGAGTTTATCACGCTCCAGGCACTGTCTAGATGATGAGGTGAATACGCCATGACACCTTTCTCCAAGGAACTGCCCAGGCCACAGGTGACCACCCCGGATACGCGATGTATGTGGCTGAGCCCCCGCCGAGCCCCAGGCAGCATGGGTTTCTATCACAGCACTGCCACTGACCAGCTGTGAATTTAAACACATTTTAACATTTCTTTTTGTGTGTGTTTGGTACTAGGGATGAAACCCAGGGGCATTCAACCTTCGAGCCACATACCCAGCCCTACTTTTTATTCTTTATTTTGAAACAGGGCCTCACTGAGTTGCAGAGGGCCTCACTAAGTAGTAACCGAGGCTGTCCTCGAACTGCGATCCTCCTGTCTCAGCCTCCTGAATGCTGGGATTATAAGCGTGTGCCACCACGCCCAGCTTTAACATTTTAACATTTCTTTATATTCCCATTTCCTTATATGTAAGATGGAGTGACAATAATACTGACTTTTACAGGATTACTATGAAAAAAAAAAGTTAAGGAGGCAAAACCACCACATCTAGAAGAGGGTAAGAGCTGCTGCCACCATCACCTGGGCAGCCAGCAAGGTGAGCAGCCTTGCCTGGGCCCCTGGAGCTTGCTGGCTATTCCTGCTACCCTCAAATATGTTTGATATACTTTATGTAGACAACTGGCACCTCCCAGGTATCCAGGCTACTAATGGATAACAGGGTACTGAAAGAAAACCCACTCTAAATTCACCTCCAACACTTCTGAAAACATTACTTTTATAAATAACCCATTATATTTTGATAGCCTAGGAAAGAGTGTCCAAAGCCCAGACAAATTTCTCTTTTCCTGGCTTGCGCCACTTCCTATTTTATTCTTTCATATTATTTGTGTTTGAGTGTATCTGACACTCCTGAAAGGTATGTGTGTATGTATGTATGTATGTGTGTGTGTATATATATATATATATATATATATATATATATATATTTCATAACAGTTATGTAATAAAATACAGAGGTAAACTAGCATAATGATTACCAGCAACAGCATTGTAATAAGGTACATTATAAGTTCAAATCCTGGTTCCTCCACCTTCTGGCTATGACTGGATATTTTCATGCTTCTTAACCTGTATCTTCACTTATAAAATGGAATAAAATTACATGTAAAAATGTTTGAAGAGATATGGTATTAATATGGCCAGTAGAGAGTAAATTTTCTTTTCTTTTTTTTTTTTTTTTTTTTTTGCAGGTTTGGGGATGGAACACAGGGGCATTCGACCTCCAAGCTACAACCCTGCCCTATTTTTTTTTTTTATTCTTTATTTTGAAATTGGGTCTCACTGAGTTGCAGAGAGCCTCACTAAGTAGCTGAGGCTGTCCACGAACTGCGATCCTCCAGGTCTCAGCCTCCCGAATGCTGGGATTACAAGCGTGTGCCACAACGCCCGGCTGTAAATTTTTAATAAATGTCAAAAGACATGAACGAGATAAGCCTAGTAGCTTGGATTAATTTAATTAAATATGCATTTATTGTGTACCTGGTAAGCTCTTACACTGTTCTACTTTCTGGAAATGAATTATACGAATCCTCTAAAAGTCTCTGTTTTTCACACGTGTATGACACTTAAAAAAGTGTCTCAAAACATATCCTCATATTAGAAGGTGGGACCGGTACCAGCCTCTCTGCAATCACCTTGCAGCTGAGAATGTGAAGAAGGAGGAAGATAAACATGTAGAGAGGTGGAGTCAGATCTGATTGAAAATTATCAGCCCAGCCCATCGACGACTCCCACTAGGCTATATAAGGGTCACTATCACAACTCACCATTACCCTGCAAGCGGCATCAGGCTTTATCCTACCTGTTCCTTTGGTGAACCAGGTAAGAGAGGGTTTCATCCAGCTATATCTACAGATATTTGGTGGAGTTCATGCTAGGAAACCAAGAGTACAAGCTAAGGCAAAGACTGTGTATATTTTGTCATTCTTTACTTTTCTTTCTTTCTCAACATTTTTGTTGATTAGTTTATTTATTCTGAGGTCTTTTTTTAAAAAAAATAAATGTGTCTTCATTGGGAATAATAATGCAAGTAGTACTTTTCCTTCTTCTAGGCCATTGCACACTCCCTTCTTGGGCTTTCTTTTTATTTATCTATTTATTTTTTGGTGGTACTAGGGGTGGAACCCAGAGGCCTTCTACCTCCGGGCTATACTCCCAGACCTTTTTTTTATATTTCATTTGGAAACAGGGTCTCACTAAGTTGCTGAAAGCCTCACTAAGTAGCTGAGGCTGGCTTCAAACCTGTGCGATCCTCCTGTCTCAGCCTCCCAAGCACAGGGATTACAAGAGTGCGCCACCACGCCCGGCCCTTCTTGGGCTTTCTATATGCCATCTTTTCTGGGCTGTGCAGCTTAACTAGGGAAGAGGCTGACACTGTTGAAGTTTCTTCCTTGTTCAGTGTTGGTTCTTACAGCTTCAAGATCTAACTCTCTGCTAGTCAAACTCCTGCTTGCATTGCTGAGCTATTCTCCCTGACGAATGAAAAAGAAGTATCTGATCACATGCTGAAATTAGGATATTTCTTGAGCTCTGAAAGGGGCTATTTTATGCCTCTGAAGCACCAAAGGTATCCTTCCCCTACTTTTCCCATTTTTAATTTGCTAAACGGTTTTAAATTCCAGTTTAACTTCTGGTGCCCAAAAGGGACAAAGGTTCATGGTAGAAGGCAACATAGCGAGACCTTGTTTCCAAATAAAAAATAAAATGCGGCTGGGGGTGTGGCTCAGAGGTAGCATTCCCCTGGGTTCCATCCACAGGACCACCAAGAAAGAAAAAAAAAAGGGAGGGCAGGGAGGAGTGAAACTAGAAATAGACTGGGGCAGTGGTATTTGGGTGTTTCTAGAAACTTTAGAGGTCGTAGGACAATTCCCAGGATACCAAAAATACCAAAAGTATAGAGACATTATGTAGAAGCTAATATATTTGTGATAGGACAAGAAATTTGGAGACCTGACATCTAGTCTCAGCTGGACCAACAGCATGGCATTGCTTGATCTTAGCAATGGTGACCCAGTTAACACAGTTTTACTGTGCTGAAAGGTGCTGCAAAATCCCTGACCCATGCTTATATGTTGAGTTTTAAAGAGACAGAAGTTTTGAAAAATCATAGTAGTAAAATAAGAATTGTTGGCAAATAAAAAAAAAGAAAATGAATGATATTTTTTTCTCTCTTTAGGTTCACTTAAACTTGCAAAACGATGACAGATCTCTTAAGAAGTATTGTCACCGTCATTGATATTTTCTACAAATACACCAGGCAAGATGGGGAGTGTGGCACACTGAGCCAGGTTGAACTAAAGGAACTTTTGGAGAGAGAGTTTCGTCCAGTTCTGAAGGTGAGGATCATGTGCCAGAACTGAAAGCCACTGGGATCCCACGTGTGCTCTGTTACAGGACCAAGATTAGCTAAGAAGTAGACATCCCCAGTGGTCTTTGAGAGAACACTATGAGTTCTGTGAAGGCAGCACGTATTTCTAAAGGAGCAAATGTCTCATCCTCTTCCCTATGCACTCCCATCTCTCAGACTTACCTTCTCATGCACTTAGGCTTGTACTTCTAAGAAAGCAAAAAAATAAATTTGTGCTAAGGCACAAAGTAATGAGTTACCCTATCAAATGAGGAAGAAACATTTAGAGAGGGAAATTACTGACAAGGAGAGTTAACGAAGTGGACAGGATAATTAAAACTAAAACACAGTATAAGCACTTTTTCCCATCTAGTTAGAAAGGACCTGGCTACTGAGTTCAAAAATAATAAATACTAACACAGAATGTGTTAACATATATACTTAAAATTCATGTTAAACTAAAACTTGATATACTAAAACTTGACTTGTTCCACTGCTTCCCATATGCCATAGGTGAATACTTGGTCCTCTAGCTTAGGTCCTTGAAACATCTTCTGAGGATCCCAGTAGTCTCTATTTTCTATTGCCCCTTCCTATTTGCTGGGCCTTATCAACCTAACCACTGATGGAATTAACACTGCAGAATGTCAAACACTCACAAATGCACAGTTAACTTGGTTGTTTTATTTGAGCATGTGCGCTAGGCTGACCAGGTCTCCTTTGGTGTGTCCCTCACATACAGAACCCAGATGATCCAGACACAGTGGAGATCATTATGCATATGCTGGATCGAGATCATGACCGAAGACTAGACTTTACCGAGTTTCTTCTGATGGTATTCAAGCTGGCAATGGCCTGCAACAACATTCTTGGCAAAGAATACTGCAAAGCTTCAGGGTCAAAGAAGCATCAGCATGGTTCCCAAAGCCAAGAGAGAGAAAATAAATCAGAAGAGGAAGAAGAGGAGGCACCAGGATGGAAATCAGGTTACAGGCATTCAAGTCAGAGTGAGGGAGAGGAGCATGGATACAGTTCTAGGGGCTTCAGGGGAACTACAAAATATAGACATGGGTCCAACTCCAGGAGGCTAGGAAGGGAAGATGAATTATCCAGCTCAGAGGGATCTGAGAGAAGGCACCATAGGTCTAGTTCTGGACATTCCTGGAGTAGTGGCAAAGAGAGACATGGTTCTAGCTCTGAAGAGCTAGGGAAAAGAAGAAGCAAGTCATATGGTAGCCCCATTAGGAAATCTGGGAAGGAATATGAATCTGGATCTGAGTCAGAGAGTGAGGGAAGGGAAGGTCATTTTGGTTTGTCATGTGTACTTAAGACTAGTGAACATGAATCAAACTCCATTCAGCCAAGAAAGAGTGGAGGACAAAAGCTTGGGTCTATCTCTGAAGGTTCAGGAGACTGTAGAAGACAAAGTCATGCATGTGGCCACAGCCATTCAGGTGGGCATGGACAGCCACAAAATGCTTCTAATTCTTGTCAAACAGGTAGATTTGGAGGGCAAGGAAGTCAATCTAGCTGTACCCAGTCAGGTTGTCAATCAGGAAGTAGCAGAAGAGAGAGTCGTAGATGTGTCTCAAGCGGACAGTCCTGTGGATACGGTCAAACTGAACCTAGCTCCTGTCAGAGAGGATGGGGATCTAGACAATGCAGTCAACCACAAAGCTGTGGAGGACAACAGAGAAGAGGCTCAAGCCATCGGTGCTGTGGACAACATGGGTCTGGAGGAAGTCAGTCCTCCAGTTATAGTCAACATAGATCCGGTTCCTGTGGCCACCCTTCAAACTGTCATCAAAAAGGGTCTAGTTCAAGTGAATTTTCCCAATGTGGCCAGTATGGGTCTAGTTCAGGCCAGTCCACTCACTGTGAGCGACATGGAACAGGCTCGACTCAGTCCTGTGGTTTTGGACAGCATAGTTCAGGCCAGTCTGGCTATGGCCAATGTGGATCTAGAGCAAGTCAATCTTCTGGCTCTGGTCAACACGAGCCCAGCTCACATCAGTCCTCTGGCTCTGGTCAACATGGATCTTGCTCAGGTCAGTCCTCTGGCTCTGGTCAACATGGGTCTGGTTGGGGTCAGTCCTCTGGCTCTGGTCAACACGGGTCTGGCCTTGGTCAGTCCTCTAGCTCTGGACATCATGAGTCTGGCTCTGGTCAGTCCTCTGGCTCTGGTCAACATGGATCTGGCTGGGGTCAGTCCTCTGGCTCTGGACATCATGGGTCTGGCTCTGGTCAGTCTTCTGGCTCTGGTCAGTCCTCTGGCTCTGGACATCATGGGTCTGGTTGGGGTCAATCCTCTGGCTCTGGACATAATGGGTCTGGCTCTGGTCAATCCTCTGGCTCTGGACATCATGGGTCTGGCTCTGGTCAGTCCTCTAGCTCTGGTCAACATGAATCTGGTTGGGGTCAGTCCTCTGGCTCTGGACATCATGGGTATGGCTCAGGTCAGTCCTCTGGCTCTGGACATCATGGGTCTGGCTCTGGTCAGTCCTCTGGCTCTGGTCAACACAGGTCAGGCTGGGGTCAGTCCTCTAGCTCTGGACATCATGGGTCTGGCTCTGGTCAGCCCTCTAGTTCTGGTCAACACAGGTCTGGCTGGGGTCAGTCTTCTAGCTCTGGACATCATGGGTCTGGCTCAGGTCAGTCTTCTAGCTCTGGTCAATATGGGTCTGGATCAGGTCATTCCTCTGTCTCTGGACATCATGGATCTGGCTCTGGTCAGTCTTCTAGCTCTGGTCAACATGGGTCTAGATGGGGTCAGTCTTCTGGCTCTGGACATCATGGGTATGGCTCTGGTCAGTCCTCTGGCTCTGGTCAACACGAGACTGGCTGGGGTCAATCCTCCAGCTCTGGTCAACATGGGTCTGGTTGGGGTCAGTCCTCTGGCTCTGGACATCATGGGTCTGGCTCAGGTCAGTCCTCTGGCTCTGGACATCATGGGTCTGGCTCAGGTCAGTCCCCTGGCTCTGGTCAACATGGGTCTGGTTGGGGTCAGTCCTCTAGTGCTGGACATCATGGGTCTGGCTCAGGTCAGTCCCCTGGCTCTGGACATCATGGGTCTGGTTGGGGTCAGTCCTCTGGCTCTGGACATCATGGGTCTGGTTGGGGTCAGTCCTCTAGCTCTGGACATCATGGGTCTGGCTCAGGTCAGTCCTCTGGCTCTGGACATCATGGGTCTGGCTCAGGTCAGTCTTCTAGCTCTGGACATCATGAGTCTGGCTCAGGTCAGTCCTCTGGCTCTGGACATCATGGGTCTGGCTCAGGTCAGTCCTCTGGCTCTGGACATCATGGGTCTGGCTGGGGTCAGTCCTCTGGCTCTGGTCAACATGGGTCTGGTTGGGGTCAGTCCTCTAGTGCTGGACATCATGGGTCTGGCTCAGGTCAGTCCTCTGGCTCTGGACATCATGGGTCTGGCTCAGGTCAGTCTTCTAGCTCTGGACATCATGAGTCTGGCTCAGGTCAGTCCTCTGGCTCTGGACATCATGGGTCTGGCTCAGGTCAGTCCTCTGGCTCTGGACATCATGGGTCTGGCTGGGGTCAGTCCTCTGGCTCTGGTCAACATGGGTCTGGTTGGGGTCAGTCCTCTAGTGCTGGACATCATGGGTCTGGCTCAGGTCAGTCCTCTGGCTCTGGACATCATGGGTCTGGCTCAGGTCAGTCCTCTGGCTCTGGTCAACATGGGTCTGGTTGGGGTCAGTCCTCTAGTGCTAGACATCATGGGTCTGGCTCAGGTCAGTCCCCTGGCTCTGGACATCATGGATCTGGTTGGGGTCAGTCCTCTGGCTCTGGACATCATGGGTCTGCCTCAGGTCAGTACTCTGGCTCTGGACATCATGGGTCTGGTTGGGGTCAGTCCTCTGGCTCTGGACATCATGGGTCTGGCTCAGGTCAGTCCCCTGGCTCTGGACATCATGGGTCTGGCTCAGGTCAGTCCTCTGGCTCTGGACATCATGGGTCTGGCTGGGGTCAGTCCTCTGGCTCTGGTCAACATGGGTCTGGTTGGGGTCAGTCCTCTAGTTCTGGACATCATGGGTCTGGCTCAGGTCAGTCCCCTGGCTTTGGGCATCATGGGTCTGGTCGGGGAGAGTCCTCTGGCTCTGGTCAAGAAGAGTCAGGATGGGAAGAGTACAATGGCTCTGGTGAACATGGGTCTGGTTGGGGTCAGTCCTCTGGCTTTGGGCATCATGGGTCTGGTTGGGGTCAGTCCTCTGGCTCTAGTCAAGAGGAGTCAGGAACCGAAGAGTACTCTGGTTCTGGTGAACATGGATCTAGAACAAGTCAGTCCTCCAGTTTTGATCAACATGGGTTAGGTTCAGGTCAGTCATCCAGCTTTGGACAACGAAATTCTAGGTCAAGTCAGTCATCTGGGTTTGGTCAACATAGCGCTGACTCAGGAGAGCCTGAAGGGCAATTAGGATCCAAACAGGGTAAGAGAGGCTCTCAACATGGAGAGTCAGCATCTGGAGTCAAAGGGGGACAGCAATCTCCTCAGAGTCACTCCAGAGACACCACCAGACATGCCCAGTCTGGCCACGGACAGTACCCACAATCTAGATCCAGAACAACTCCACAAAGGCCATCGATTCATAGTGAGTCCAGTGAAGGAGAAGAACACTCAGAAGCTTCTCAGACACATTCAGGATCCACTCAGCGTCATTCTGGGTCCCAACACACAGAGTCAGGATCCAGAGGCCAGGCGAGAGAGGAAACCTCTCAGCAACAATCAAGAGACACCACTACATCCCCACAGTCCAGTTCTCAGACAACTCAACAAGGGACACCTATTCACAGTGAGTCCAGTCACCATGAGGAGCACTCAGGGGTCTCACATGGGCACTCAGGATCCACACAACATCACCAGGGTTCTCAACATGGAGAGTCAGCATCTGGAGTCAGAGGGAGACAGCAATCTCCTCAGGTTCACTCCAGAGACACCACCAGACATGCCCAGTCTGGCCACGGACAGTACCCACAATCTAGATCCAGAACAACTCCACAAAGGCCATCGATTCAGAGTGAGTCCAGTGAAGGAGAAGAACACTCAGAAGCTTCTCAGACACATTCAGGATCCACTCAGCGTCATTCTGGGTCCCAACACACCGAGTCAGGATCCAGAGCTCAGGGAAGACGGGGAACTTCTCAGCGACAATCAAGAGATACCATTGGACACTCTCACTCTGGTCGTGGATCATCCCCTCAGTCTGGATCAAGGACAACTCCACAAAGGACAGGTATCCACAGTGAGTCCAGCGAAGGAGAAGAACACTCAGAAATATCTCAGAGACGTTCAGGATCCACACACAGTCATTCTGGGTCCCAACACACAGAGTCAGGATCCAGAGGCCAGGCAAGAGAGAGAACCTCTCAGCGACAATCAAGAGACACCACTACATCCCCACAGTCCAGTTCTCAGACAACTCAACAAGGGACACCTATTCACAGTGAGTCCAGTCACCATGAGGAGCACTCAGGGGTCTCACATGGGCACTCAGGATCCACACAACATCACCAGGGCTCTCAACATGGAGAGTCAGCATCCGGAGTCAGAGGGAGACAGCAATCTCCTCAGGGTCACTCCAGAGACACCACCAGACATGCCCAGTCTGGCCACGGACAGTACCCACAATCTAGATCCAGAACAACTCCACAAAGGCCATCGATTCAGAGTGAGTCCAGTGAAGGAGAAGAACACTCAGAAGCTTCTCAGACACATTCAGGATCCACTCAGCGTCATTCTGGGTCCCAACACACCGAGTCAGGATCCAGAGCTCAGGGAAGATGGGGAACTTCTCAGCGACAATCAAGAGATACCATTGGACACTCTCACTCTGGTCGTGGATCATCCCCGCAGTCCGGATCAAGGACAACTCCACAAAGGACAGGTATCCACAGTGAGTCCAGCGAAGGAGAAGAACACTCAGAAATATCTCAGAGATGTTCAGGATCCACACACGGTCATTCTGGGTCCCAACACACAGAGTCAGGATCCAGAGGCCAGGTGAGAGAGGAAACCTCTCAGCAACAATCAAGAGACACCACTACATCCCCACAGTCCAGTTCTGGGGCAACTCAACAAAGGACACCTATTCACAGTGAGTCCAGTCACCATGAGGAGCACTCAGGGGTCTCACATGGGCACTCAGGATCCACACAACATCACCAGGGCTCTCAACATGGAGAGTCAGCATCTGGAGTCAGAGGGAGACAGCAATCTCCTCAGGGTCACTCCAGAGACACCACCAGACATGCCCAGTCTGGCCACGGACAGTACCCACAATCTAGATCCAGAACAACTCCACAAAGGCCATCGATTCAGAGTGAGTCCAGTGAAGGAGAAGAACACTCAGAAGCTTCTCAGACACATTCAGGATCCACTCAGCATCATTTTGGGTCCCAACACACCGAGTCAGGATCCAGAGCTCAGGGAAGATGGGGAACTTCTCAGCGACAATCAAGAGATACCATTGGACACTCTCACTCTGGTCGTGGATCATCCCCTCAGTCTGGATCAAGGACAACTCCACAAAGGACAGGTATCCACAGTGAGTCCAGCGAAGGAGAAGAACACTCAGAAATATCTCAGAGACGTTCAGGATCCACACACAGTCATTCTGGGTCCCAACACACAGAGTCAGGATCCAGAGGCCAGGCAAGAGAGAGAACCTCTCAGCGACAATCAAGAGACACCACTACATCCCCACAGTCCAGTTCTCAGACAACTCAACAAGGGACACCTATTCACAGTGAGTCCAGTCACCATGAGGAGCACTCAGGGGTCTCACATGGGCACTCAGGATCCACACAACATCACCAGGGCTCTCAACATGGAGAGTCAGCATCCGGAGTCAGAGGGAGACAGCAATCTCCTCTGGGTCACTCCAGAGACACCACCAGACATGCCCAGTCTGGCCACGGACAGTACCCACAATCTAGATCCAGAACAACTCCACAAAGGCCATCGATTCAGAGTGAGTCCAGTGAAGGAGAAGAACACTCAGAAGCTTCTCAGACACATTCAGGATCCACTCAGCGTCATTCTGGGTCCCAACACACCGAGTCTGGATCCAGAGCTCAGGGAAGATGGGGAACTTCTCAGCGACAATCAAGAGATACCATTGGACACTCTCACTCTGGTCGTGGATCATCCCCTCAGTCTGGATCAAGGACAACTCCACAAAGGACAGGTATCCACAGTGAGTCCAGCGAAGGAGAAGAACACTCAGAAATATCTCAGAGACGTTCAGGATCCACACATGGTCATTCTGGGTCCCAACACACAGAGTCAGGATCCAGAGGCCAGGCAAGAGAGAGAACCTCTCAGCGACAATCAAGAGACACCACTACATCCCCACAGTCCAGTTCTCAGACAACTCAACAAGGGACACCTATTCACAGTGAGTCCAGTCACCATGAGGAGTACTCAGGGGTCTCACATGGGCACTCAGGATCCACACATCACCAGGGCTCTCAACATGGAGAGTCAGCATCTGGAGTCAGAGAGAGACAGCAATCTCCTCAGGGTCACTCCAGAGACACCACTAGACATGCCCAATCTGGCCACGGACAGTACCCACAATCTAGATCCAGAACAACTCCACAAAGGCCATCGATTCAGAGTGAGTCCAGTGAAGGAGAAGAACACTCAGAAGCTTCTCAGACACATTCAGGATCCACTCAGCATCATTCTGGGTCCCAACACACCGAGTCAGGATCCAGAGCTCAGGGAAGATGGGGAACTTCTCAGCGACAATCAAGAGATACCATTGGACACTCTCACTCTGGTCGTGGATCATCCCCTCAGTCTGGATCAAGGACAACTCCACAAAGGACAGGTATCCACAGTGAGTCCAGCGAAGGAGAAGAACACTCAGAAATATCTCAGAGACGTTCAGGATCCACACACGGTCATTCTGGGTCCCAACACACAGAGTCAGGATCCAGAGGCCAGGCAAGAGAGAGGACCTCTCAGCGACAATCAAGAGACACCACTACATCCCCACAGTCCAGTTCTCAGACAACTCAACAAGGGACACCTATTCACAGTGAGTCCAGTCACCATGAGGAGCACTCAGGGGTCTCACATGGGCACTCAGGATCCACACAACATCACCAGGGCTCTCAACATGGAGAGTCAGCATCTGGAGTCAGAGAGAGACAGCAATCTCCTCAGGGTCACTCCAGAGACACCACTAGACATGCCCAATCTGGCCATGGACAGTACCCACAATCTAGATCCAGAACAACCCCACAAAGGCCATCGATTCAGAGTGAGTCCAGTGAAGGAGAAGAACACTCAGAAGCTTCTCAGACACATTCAGGATCCACTCAGCGTCATTCTGGGTCCCAACACACAGAGTCAGGATCCAGAGCTCAGGGAAGACGGGGAACTTCTCAGCGACAATCAAGAGATACCATTGGACACTCTCACTCTGGTCGTGGATCATCCTCACAATCCGGATCAAGGACAACTCCACAAAGGACAGGTATCCACAGTGAGTCCAGCGAAGGAGAAGAACACTCAGAAATATCTCAGAGATCTTCAGGATCCACACACGGTTATTCCGGGTCCCAACACGCAGAGTCAGGATCCAGAGGCCAAGTGAGACAGGGAACCTCTCAGCAACAATCAAGAGACACCACTACATCCCCACAGTCCAGTTCTCAGACAACTCAACAAAGGACACCTATTCACAGTGAGTCCAGTCACCATGAGGAGCACTCAGGGGTCTCACATGGGCACTCAGGATCCACACAACATCACCAGGGCTCTCAACATGGAGAGTCAGCATCTGGAGTCAGAGGGAGACAGCAATCTCCTCAGGGTCACTCCAGAGACACCACCAGACATGCCCAGTCTGGCCACGGACAGTACCCACAATCTAGATCCAGAACAACTCCACAAAGGCCATCGATTCAGAGTGAGTCCAGTGAAGGAGAAGAACACTCAGAAGCTTCTCAGACACACTCAGGATCCACTCAGCGTCATTCTGGGTCCCAACACACAGAGTCAGGATCCAGAGCCCAGGGGAGACAGGGAACTTCTCAGCGACAATCAAGAGATACCATTGGACACTCTCACTCTGGTCGTAGATCATCCCCACATTCTGGATCAAGGACAACTCCACGAAGGACACATAGTCACAGTGAGTCCGGAGAAGCTGAAAAATACTACAAAGAAGTATGTCAGAGACGTTCAGGATCCACACATGGTCATTCTGGGTCCCAACATGCAGAGTCAGGATCTAGAGGCCAAGCGAGACAGGGAACCTCTCAGCAACAATCAAGAGACACTACTACATCTCCAGAGTCCAGTCCTGGGACAACTCAACAAGGGACACCTATTCACAGTGAGTCCAGTCACCATGAGGAGCACTCAGGGGTCTCACATGGGCACTCAGGATCCACACAACATCACCAGGGCTCTCAACATGGAGAGTCAGCATCTGGAGTCAAAGGGAGACAGCAATCTCCTCAGGATCAGTCCAGGGACTCCACTGGACATGTTTCCTCTGGCTTTGGAGAACCTCAAGAGTCCCAGTCCAGAATAACTCCAAGAAGAGCTTCTAGTTATAGCCAAGGCAGTGAAAACGAAGAGTACTCTGAAATCTCTCAGGGACACTCTGGAGCCCCTGAGGGTCATGCTGCTTCTCAGTATGATGAACTGGGTTCTAGTGATATACAGTCACATAATACTCACAGGCAGTCGAGGGATGGTATAAGAAGGTACTCAGGTAGTAATCATCGTCAGTCTGTTGCAAGACATTTTCAGTCTCACAATACTGGTAGACAAAGTCATTGGTCAGGTCATGGTTGTAGACATGGAAGCTACGGTCATGCTGAATATGACTATGGTCAATCTGGGTATGGACCTTCTGGGGGCAGCAGAACTAGTAGTCGTAATTCTAGCCCTTTAGGATCAAGAGATAGAACTAGAAATACATCCATGTCTAGACACATACAGTTCCTTTCTATATCAGACCATGAACCATCCAAAGCAAATGAAAGAAGAGAAAGGCAGGTTTTAGACCATGGTCAGTCACAAGTAAATCATGGTCAGTCAGTTGATTCTGGCATTGCATATGGATCCATTATGGCTAGAAAGCCAAGATCTGGTCATGCCCATTCTGTAGTAACTTTTGAACCATCAAGTGACACTGATGATCAACCTGAATTTGGTTCAAATAGAAGGCAGGGATCTATTCATAGTCAGTCAAGTGACCACTCTGGATCTGACCACAGACAATACGTAGTCCATGGATATTCTGAATCTAATTCAACTGGAAAGCAATCTGGATTCAGCACTAATGAAAGGCAATCATATAGCCATGGTCAGTCAAATGATAGCTATGATCAGTCAATTGACAACAGAAGCCAAAGCCAAACATCCTTTTCTCATCACACCCTGTATAGTCAAAAGCCTGAAGAGTGTTTATCAAGGCATTTATCAAGCAATATCACCTCATGGGGTGGAGGGAGGCCAGAGCAAGAGCTATCAGGGGGCATCATAAGATACAATCAGGATGTAGATGAGATACAATCCAGAGACTCTGAGGACAGAGCCTACCACGGGAAGGGGAGAATAAACTCAGGTTCTTTCTACTTAGATAGCAACACTCCACTCTATGAATATGTCCAAGAGCAAAGGTGCTATTACTTTGAATAAAATCCAGGGGAAAAAATAATCTAGTAACAAACCCAAAGAAGAAATGAAGCACTCAATAATAAAATATTTAACAAGATCTCTTATTTTGGCAGTAAGGGTATATGTCATTCTTCTATACTAACTGTAGTACTATATTACTCTTGTTTGGTGCAGGTCTTTTGGTACGGCTCTGTAATCACTGAGCTCCTTGGATAGAAAATAGTCATTGGAAGACTAAATTTGGGACTAAATTTTTAAAAATGTAACAAAATGACTTGGGTGTTTGGGGATGAAAATGATCACTAAATTTCTTTTTGATACTCAAAATTTGGATTTTCCAAATTTTATTTTGAATGATTATTACCAAATCTATCCAAGAAACTAAGAAACACAGTTTAGGAGCCAAGCTTTCTCTGGTAACACTGTAACACATTTTCATGTCCTGAACAAAGAATGTGGCAGTTCTCTCTGTGAAGATTCAGAATGTTCCCTTCTTTTTGAGTCACCACTGGAACTCTGTACTATTATTGAATTTGCCATGATCTTCTGGATATAGGAACCAGAAAATTGCAGTGCATTAAAATTGACAAAAAAACTTGTCCTCAAACTAGAACTTCTCTTGTCTTTCATTTCAACAAACACTCCCTTTTGGTCACATGAATGTTTTATCTTCTACCGTTGGACACCTAGATGGCAGTGAAGCACTCAGATACTAACAATAAGGAGTCCAAATGCAAACAGCAGCCATCTCTGATCTTTGCCTCAGTGTAATTACTGTCCTTTTACTGAAAGAATGGCTTGATACTGAGTTGACCTCTGAGGCTTTAGTTAATCATGATCATCATAACCAACATCAGACATAACCACAGGTGGTTATATGCTAACACAAGCCAAGCTCTGAAATAAAGGTTACGGCCGGGCGTGGTGGTGCACACTTGTAATTCCCGCACTTGGGAGGCTGAGACAGGAGGATGCACAAGTTCAAAGCCAGTCTCAGCTACTTAGTGAGGCTCTCAGCAACTTAGTGAGACCCTGTTTCCAAATAAAACATAAAACAGGTCTGGGAGTGTAGCCCAGAGATAGAAATCCCCTGGCTTCCATTCTTGGTACCACAAAAAAAGAAAAAAAGAAAAGAAAAGAAGAGTTACGTTGTATGGATTTCTGTCCATAAAAGATATTAACTGGGGTTACTTGTGGTGGGTATAGAGCTATAATCACAGTACTTGGGAGGCTGAGACAGGAGGATCAGAGGTTAGAGACCAACCCCAGCAACTCAGTGAGACCGTGTTTCAAAATAAAAAATAAAAAGGCCAGGGTATAGCTCAGAGGTAAAGTGCCCCCTGGATTTGATAAAAAAAAAAGATAAGTGAACAAAAACATATTAACTTGACATCCCTAAAAATGAAGGCTAATTGAGGCCTGAAATTTCCTATAGAAGACATTTTTAGAATGTATTCTTAGCTAAGAGGAGAAAATATATAAACTTATGAGTAGTAAGAAAAACAAGAGAAAAATATGTAAAAATGATGTTAACTTCAGCAGAAATTTTACTACTACAAAACCAAAGATAATTTTCAGAATGTCAGAGCTAGTAAGAACTGTAAAGACCACCCCTTCAATTTGCAAGTTAATGGAAAATAGTCAAGCAGAACATATTTAAGAAAAGTAAGAAAAGAATAGAAGTAAGAAAAATAAATCAGGCTTTGGTGTTCTACCTCTCTTTGCCCCAAAATCAAGCTGTTTTTCTTTTTTCTATCTTCCATTTGGAATTCAAATAAAATAAAATTCTATGTGCGTATGAAATCACTACCTCTATCACTTCAAGATGGCTGAATATAGGCACCCAGTCCTCACCTCCTCTCTCACAGAAAAGAACTAAAGCAACAGGTGTCCAGTTGCATTTTGAGGTGAGTGGATATAGGAAATCAGCAAGGGAGAGACTGGAAACTTGTGGGTTCAGAGGCCTGAGACAACAGCATAGTTAGACAATAAATCATCTGCCATCCTGGCTCCACAGCCAAGGGAGAGGGGGACTTCCTTAGCAGGGATGAGGGGAAAGAGGGAATCCCAGCAAACTCTATCAGTGCAGATGCTGGCAATCCTAGCCATGGCAAAGTGTTACCGTCCCTACAAACTTGCAGCCTACACAGATGAGTCGGCTGAAATGTGCACCGCATCCTTGCTTTAGAAAAGGTTTTCACATCAGCTCCCAGAGATCCCGTGGAGCTGTAGCCCAGAGCCATCTTCAGAAGAGACCTACTGCCTGACTTTCAACTACTCTAGTGGACAGAAGAAAAAACCTGGCATATTCCCATCTGGGGATTCGTGAACATTTCACTGCCCTGGCTCAGCACAAAGCTGCCTCATGAACTGAACTTGGCCCAGCAGAGTGACTGACGCAAACCCAGACGCATAGGCGCTAGGTGCTGTGTGTGACACTGAGGGGAACGTAGAGCGTCACCGTCAAAACCAGGAGATCGGGGAGTCAGCCCTCTAAGACCAGGGCTGTGGCCAGTGCCAGGGCTGAAGGCAGAGACCCACCAAGTTCATACTCAGAGGGCAGAGAAAGAACACCACAGCCCCATTGCTGCCTGGCCCACAGGGCAGTGCCCCTGGGCACACATGGCCAAAGGAGGCCCAGCAAGGAATATTGCCAGGATCCAGCCACATCCCCTCCCGCTCACTCCCTGGTGGGCAGTACAATGGAGAACTGGGGCAGAAATGCCCTTGCAATCAACCCATTCCTGGGCACGCGTGCCCAAAGGAGGCCCCAGGGGAATCCTGCCTGGCTGTGGCTGCGTCCAGCTCCCGCCGGGAAGCGTCAGGGAGGGAAGAGCCCCAGCCGTCCCCCAGCCCAGCGGGCATGGCTGGGCGTAGCTGAGCTCCTGCGCCTGGATGGACACTCCCACAGGAGCGGTGCAGAGGAGCAGCAGTGTCTGCTGCCACCACACATATGCTGTTCCCACCACCTGTTGCCCTAGAACTTGTCTGCTGGCTTGCTGCTGACAGCAGTGGGTGTGAGTACCACATAGAGGGCGCCGTGGGTCCCCATGAGATGCTTGGTCCCACACCACTGTCTGGTGAAGAGGGTGAGTATCACAATCCCCTCATTGCTGCTAGTACAGTCGGTCTCAGAGACCCTTACAAGTAACAGAGCCAACATCAACATCCCCCTCACCGGCACGAGCCTCCACTCCCAGGGAGGGGCGCCACGCAGCACGTACTCTTCATCCCCTACACCACCTGCCTGGACTAGTAGACGGTCTCCATTCTTGGTGGCCCCCACACACACTGAATGTCTTCAACTGTGACATAGTACTCCCTGTGCTAAACTCACTAACCACAGCCAGGGAAGCTACAAGAAAATGATAAGATGATTCTCCAATAATAAAAATGCTAATAGTGCATAAAATACCAACACCCTCTGGGACCAGCCAGGTGTCTATCACAGACGAACAGATAGAACAAGGTGTCTATCAACAGGTGAATGAACAACAAAAATGTGGAATACACACACAATGCAATCTTACTCAGCCATAGCAAAGAACAAAACTATGTCATTTGCAGGAAAATGGCTGGAATATTATGCCAAGTGGAATCAGTCAGTCTCAGAAAGTCAAGGCTCGTATGTTTTCTCTCATCTGTGGAAGCTAGAAAGAAAATAGGAAACAGAGGGACTTTAGATGATGGAGGCGAGAGACCAGTGGGATGGTGGGAGGGAGAGGAAGAGGAGGTAGGGAGGGGAGAGAGGAGAATCGATGAAGAAAACGGTTCAAATAACAATACAGCCGTATATAGAGGCAGCACTGTCAAGTTCACGAATCTGTCCTGGAAGGGTGAGTCGTAGGGTGGGAGCTGATGGGAATACCCCGAGCCCATATGCACATGTCTCTATCACTGTGAACTTCACTACGATGTGTAATGAAAATGTACCAATAAAAGTATTTTTAAAAGCCAACACCCCCAACATACATTTTAGGACAAAGCCACTTCCCAAGAAGGCCACCCCGTAAAAGTAGTAGAGATATCTGATCCATCATCTGCAAATCTCAAAATAGAAACACAAGAAATACAAAAAACAAGGAAAATGACACCTCCACAATATTAACTTTCTAGCAATCAATAACAAATAAATTGAAATGAATGAAATGCTTGATAAGGAATTCAAAAGAGTGATTATACAAAAGCTCCATGAAATAAAAAAATAATACAGATTAATGGCTAAATAGAATTAGAAAGGCAATGCAGGGTATGAAAGAGAAATTTAGCAAATACAGATTTTGAAGAACCAAATAGAAAATTTTAGAAATAGAGTTAAGTCCAATAAAAATCCAGTTGAAAACTTCAACAGCAAACTAAGTCAAGCATAAGAAAAAGTATTTGAATTTGAAGATGGGGATTTTCTAATATCCCATACAGACAAAAAGAAAAGAAAAAAAAAGAAAAATGAGAATATTCAAGGTCCTTAGAACACCCTTAAAAGAAAAAACTTCGACAGCATTAGAATATGTGAAGATGAGAAATAAAGGCTGAAAGCACTGAAAACCTATTCAATGAAATAACAGCATAAATTTTCCTAATCTTAAGACAGACACGAACATTCTGGTTTACAGAACCACAAATAGTCATGGCCAGAAAAGATCTTCACCACTGCACAGTATGATCAAACTATCAAAGGTATAAGACAAAGTAAGAATTTTTATATCTATAATAGGAAAACCAACTCACATTTTAGAACAGCACCATTAAACGATAAGCACTTTTCTAAGGGGAAGTACTATAGGCCAGAAGGAAATGGAATAATGCATTCCAAGTCCTTAAAGAAAATAACTGCCAAGCAAGATTATTATCTCCATCAAGGCTCTCCTTTAGAAATGAAGAATAGACATTCTGAGATTAGCAAAAACAGGGAATTCATGACCACCAGAACAACCTTACAAAAGATGATTAAAGGAGCGAAATAAAGATAGCTGCCATCATGAAAGCATGTGAAAGTATAAATCCCACTAGAAAAGTACTACAATACACCAATAAAAAAGAAAAATAAATCTGCAAAAGATAAACAAAAATAAATCAAGTATTATTAATTTAGTAAACCATCAGACCCCAATTATGAAAAGGGGAGAAGAAAAGAGCAAAGAATACTCAAAACAACTAGAAGAAAATCAATGAAAATACTTTCTTACCTTTCAATTATAACCTTGAATGAAAATTGATTAGATCATCTAATAAAAAGATACAGACTAACTAAATGGGTATTTTTAAAAAGGAGCTAAGTGTATGTTACCTACAAAAAACCCTCACTTCATATTTAAAGACAAACATGGACT
The DNA here is from genome assembly GCF_963383645.1 of Muscardinus avellanarius. NCBI lineage: Eukaryota > Metazoa > Chordata > Mammalia > Rodentia > Gliridae > Muscardinus > Muscardinus avellanarius. The sequence goes on from NC_137788.1 coordinate 116,361,496, forward strand.
AAAATTGAAAGATTAGAAAATGATATTCCAAGAAAATGAAAATCTAAATCGAGCAGGAGTAGTTATACTTATATCTAACAAAAATAGAACTTAAGGCAAAAACTGTCAAATGAGAAAAAGAAAGTGAATACATGATCATCAAAGGATGAAGTCATCAATAAACTATAATGATTTAAAATCTCTCTATACCTAATGTTAGGGCACCCAATTTTATAAAACAAATACTATTAGACTTAAAGGGAGAAAGGGGCTCCAATAAAATAACAGTGGGCAATTTAAACACCCATTCTCAGCCGGGCGTGATGGTGCACGTTTGTAATCCCAGCATTCCTGAGGCTGAGATCGAAGGATTGTGGTTCGCAGACAGCCTCAGCTACTTAGGCCCTCTGCAACTCAGTGAGACCCAAATTCAAAATAAAGAATGAAAAATAGGGCAGAGGGTGTAGCTCAGAGGTCGAATGCCCCTGGGTTTCATCCCCAGACCCGCAAAAAAAACACACACAAAAAAAACCCATTCTCATCAATAGATAATCAAATTATTCAATCAACAAAGAAACATCAGATATATACTACAGATTAAATGACTTAGACATTTACAGAATGTTACACCCAAAAGCTATAGCACATGAAAGTTTCTCTAGAAGAGACCATATATCAGGCCACAAACAAGTCTTAACATATTCAGAATTATTGAAATAATATGCTATATTTTTTCTGATCATAATTACAACTTTAGAAATTACAAATACATGGAAACTGAACAATGTACTACTGATCAAAGAATGAAGCACTGAGGAAGGCAGGAGGGAAATTTTAAAATTTTTTGAAACAAATGAAAATGCAAACACAAAATACCAAAACCTATGCAATGCAGCAAGAGTAGCATTAAAAGGGAAATGTACAGCAATGAGTGCCCTCATGAAAAAATAGAAAGATATCAAAGCAACAACCCAATGATGCATCTCCAGGACCTAAAAAAGCAAAAAGAAATCATACCTGAAATTATCAGAAGGAAAGAAAAAATAAGTATTAGAGTAGAAATACATGAGACTAAAAAAATAAAAGAGATCAAGAGAGAATTGATTCTTTGAAAGGAGAAACAAAAGTGACAGAACTTTAGCTAGATTAACCAAAGAAAAGACCAAACAGATAAAATTAGAGATGAAAAAAGAGACATTATCACAGAAATACAAAAGCTCATAAGAGATTAGCTTGAAAAACTCTATGCTAACAAATTGGAAAAATCTGTAAAAAATGGATAAATTTCTGGACATCTATGACCTGCTGAAGCTGAACTAACAAGACATTTTTAAAAAGCCTGAATAGATCAATAATAAGTACCTCAATTGAATCAATAATTTAAAAATCTCCCAGTAAAAAGCCCAAGACAGAGGGGATGGGGGGTATAGCTCAGAAGTAGACTACCTGCCTAGTGTATGCAAGGCTCTGGGCTTGATCCCCAAAACCACAAAAAAGAAAAAGCCCAGGACTTGATGACTTCACTGCTGAATTTTACCAAAACTTAATTAATTAATTAATTATATATTTATTTATAGTACTGGGGATGGAACCCAGGGGCATTCTATCTACCACTGAGCTACACCCCCAGCCCTATTTTTTATTCTTTATTTTTGAAACAGGGTCTTACTGAGTTAGTTGCAAAGGACCTCACTAAGTAGCCAAGGCTGGCCGTGAAATGTGATCCTCCTGTCTCAGCCTCCCAAATGCTGGTATTACAAGCCTGCGCCACCACACCTGGCTTCTTCCAAACCTTTAAACAAGAACTAAGGCCAGTATTTTTCAGACTGTTCTATAAAATTGAAAGGGAGAGACCCCTTCCAAACGCATTGTATGAGACCGGCATTACCCTGTTACCAAAGCCAAGGACATTTACAAAAATTCTCAAAAAAGTGCTAGAAAACTGAACTCAACAGCACATCAAAATATCAGACACCATGATCAGGCTGGTTTCATCCAAGGTGTAAAAAGATGGTTCAACATATGTAAATCAATAAACATAATACATCACATTGACAAAATGAAAAAAATTATATGATGATCTCCATATATGCACAAACACATATGACAAAATTACAACACCCCTTCATGATAAAGACACCAAATGAATTAAATATAGAAGGACCATACCTCAGCATAATAGAGGTTATACATGACAACCCATGGAAAACATCATACCAAATGGGATAAATTTTCTCCAAGATCAAAATACTTCATTGCTCCTATTCAACATAGTACTAGTTTTTTTTTCACCTTTTTTTCAGAAAATTTATTTATTTATTTTTTGCACATATTATATATAATATATAAAACACTTTTCCGAGCTTTTAAACATAGCTGAAACTAATGCATATAAGAAACAAAACTAGCTGGGCGTGGTGGTGCACATTTATAATCCCCGCGCTTGGGAGGCAGAGACAGGAGGATCGCGCAGGTTCGAAGCCAGCTGCGCGCACTGGCTTAGGAGACCCTGTTTCCAAATAAAAATGTAAAAATAGGTCTGGGAGTGTAGCCCTGAGGTAGAAGGGCTTCCAGGAACCCCAGTACCACCAAAAAAAAAAAAAAAAGAAAGAAACTAAACTAAATGATATATTCGTCCTAACGCTAATTGTAATCCTAATTCTAAACGTATGTGAAACTCTTACAATACACTGAAATTGAACATAATTGCACATATATATGACATGTAAAACACTTTTCCGAGCTTTTAAACATAGCTGAAATTAACGCATATAAGAAATTAAACTAAATGTTATATTCGTCCTAATGCTAACTGTAATCCTAATTCTAAACAAATGTGACACTCTTACAATACACTGAAATTGAACATGATTTCACATATATATGACATGTAAAACACTTTTCCGAGCTTTTAAACATAGCTGAAACTAACGCATATAAGAAACTAAACTAAATGTTTTATTCGTCCTAACGCTAACTGTAATCCTAATTCTAAACCAATGTGAAACTCTTACAATACACTGAAATTGAACATAATTGCACATATATATGATATGAAAACACTTTTCCGAGTTTTTAAACATAGCTGAAACTAACGCATATAGGAAACTAAACTAAATGTTATACTAGTCCTAACGCTACCTGTAATCCTAATTCTACTTATGGACTTCCTCCCCTCTCTGGTTCTGAGGTCTGCTTCTTTTTTCTTCTTTATGATTTATTTCTTTAAGAATTTTCTGTAGTCTTGGCTTTGAATTCATGAATTTTTTAAAATTCTGTTTATCCTGAAATACTTTTATTTCCCCATTGATTTTGAATAGTAGTTTTGCTGGATGGAGTAGTTTTGGCTGGAAGTTATTTTCTTCCAGGGTCTGAATCACGTCGTACCAGTCTTTCCTAGCATTCCTGACCTGGGTTGTATAGTCTGGGGTGATTCTTATTGTTTTGCCTCTATATGTCAGCTGTCTTTTTGTTCTCACTGCTTTTAAGATTCCTTCCTTGGCTTCTATGTTGGTCATTTTGGTTATTATGTGGCGTGGGGAGGTCCTTCTTGGGTCCTGTCTCAATGGTGTTCTGTATGCCTCCTGGACATGAAGATCCAAGTCTATTTCCATGTTTGGAAAATTCTCTGAAATTATTTCTTTGAAGAAATTACAGATGCCCTTGGTCTGTATCTCTATCTCTTCTTCAATGCCTATTATCCATAAGTTAGGACGCTTCATATTATCCCATATTTGCTGGATGTTTAGGTTTTGTCGCTGTAAAGATTTCTGTATATTGCTGACCGTGTTTTTGGTTTTGGATGTACTGTCTTCTAACATTGAAATTCTGTTTTCCATTTCATCTAATCTTCCTGAATTTCTTTCTATTGCTATCTTCATTTCACTTATTGACTCTTTCATTTCATTCCAGACCTCTTTCTGATTCTTTCTTAGTGTTTCCAACTCATCTTTCATCTCCTCTAGACTTGTTTTAAATCCTTTCATCATATTGTAAATCAAGATTCGGAATTCCCTTCTTGCATTTCTTGTAGGTCAGTATTCGTGACTTCTGTCATTTCTCCACTATTCCTGGTTCTCATATTTTCAATGTTCCCAGGCCTATTCTTTTGATGTCTTTCCATTGATTGTGCGTATTGTGTATAGACCAGTCTTAATAGTGGGGATTTAGAAGAGTTAACAGGTAAGCAGTACTTTTTCGAGTGGTGAGCGTTGGGTGATGGTGGAGTAGCAGGGGTCGGAAGTCAGGAACCATGAACACCAAAATTTTGTTTCTCTTCTTCACAAAATGACAATAAACAGTAGCCAATGCCAAAGGCTGTTGAGTGCGCTGTTGCGGACTTGGTGAACTCGCTGCTGCCACCGAAGGCAATATGGCGCCACTGCCACACCCTCGGTAATATGGCGCCGCTGCCACACCCTTGGCCGTGAGGCTGGCGTATTTCTTTTCTGGCTTTGAGCTCCAATCTGAGTCCCTAGAGAGGGTGCTGAGCCTGGCCCCTGGGAGCTTTAGACGCTCCTTGCGCCGAAAAAACTGGTGAATTACACCCGGCTGTTCCACAGCTGCTCACCTCGGCTCGCTGTCCGCCGTTCCTCTCTGGAGCCTGGTATACTGTTGAGTGCACTTGTCTAGAGCCATCCGGTGAGCTCACTGCTGCCGCCGTCAGTATGGCACTGCTACCGCGTCCAGACCGTGAGGCCAGCATATCTCCTCTCCAGTTCTGAGCTCCGTTCTGAGTCCCCCCCTCCTCTCTGGAGCCCGGCGCTGCGAGAGAAGATGGCGTCAGAGGCGTATGTGGGCTGGTTTCCTCTCTGGCATCTGGCCGTTCTTCTAACCTTCCTTCTCTCTGCCCCTTGTACTTACAGCTTTTATTTCTCTGCTGGTAGTGTTTTCTGGCTATGAAAAGCACTGATTTTGTAGTAATAAAGATTGATTGTTAGCGGGATTCTTAAAACGCCGCTTTACTCAGTCGCCATCTTTCCGGAAGTCCCATAGTACTAGTTTTATATAGAGATATTAGGCAAGAGAAAGAAATAAAAGATATAGAGAAGAAAAAAAGCCAAATTATCCCTGTTTTCAGATTAGAAGATTCTGTACATAGAAAAAGCCCAAAGATTCCAGTGAATGACTTATCCGATCTAATAAATAAATTCAGTAAAATTTCAGGATACAAAACTAACACATAAAAATAAATAGCTTTGCTATAAACCAGTCATGAACTTGCTTAGAAGGAAATCATGAGTCATTTCACCATAGGCACAATAAAAATAAAATACTTTAGAAATAAACTATGGAAGTCAAAGACATCTACAAGAAAATGAGAAAACACTGATGGAAGAAACTGAAGACACACAAAAAATTGAAAGACTCCACATGTTTATGGATTGGGAAAATTAATATTACTAAAATGAATGTCCATACTACCCAATACAATCTACAGATTCAACGCAATCCATGAATCCATCGAAATACCAATGAAATTCTTCAGAGAACTAGGAAAAATCCTATAACTCATATAAAAACACAAAAGACCCAGAATAGCCAAAGAAATATTCATCAAAAAGAACAAACCTGGAGGCATCATGATATCTGATTTTAAGACATATTATAGACCCATAGCAACCAAAACAGCATAGTTTTGACATAAACACACAGACCAATGGAACAGAATAGAGATCTCAGAAATAAACCTACGTCTTTATAGTCAAGTGATTCTCAATGAAGGTTCCTAAAATACAGTAGAGGAAAGATAACATCTTCAACAAAGAGTGCTGGGAAAACTGAATATCCACATGGAGAAGATTAAAATTTGATCTCTATCTCTCACTCTGTACATAAGTCAACTGAAAATGGGTCAAAGATATAAACATAAGATTTGAAACTACTAGAAGAAAATATAAAAAGAAACACTTTTAACACCTAGGTAGAGACAATGATTTTCTGAATAAGACCCCAAAAGCTCAGGAAACCAGAGCAAATAGTAACAAATAGGATTACATCAAACGGAAAATCTCCTGTGCAGTAAAAGAAACTATCCTCACATAGAAGCAACAACTTGAAGAATGGGAGAGAATATTTGCTAGCTATTCATCTGACAGAAGGCGTATATCCAGAATACATAAGGAACTCAAAATATTTAACAATAAAAATAATCTAATTAAAAGTGGCCACATTGTCTGAATAAACTTTTCTCAAAAGACAAATACAAATGGCTGACAAAAATATTAAAAAATGTTCAATACCATTAGCCATCAAGGAAATGCAAACCAAACATAGAATGAGATACCATCTCACTCCAATTAGAAAGGTCAGTATTAAAAATAAAAATCCCACTAATCCTGCTAAAGGTGTAGAGGAAAAGGAACTCTTATACACTGTGAGTAGGAATATAAATTAGTACAGCCACTGCGGAAATATTATGGAGCTTCCTCAAAAAACTAAAATAGAACTACCGTATGAACAAACTCTACACTCTTCAGCAAATATCCCAAGGAAATTAAATCAGCATTCCAAAGGCAAACCTGCACGCCCATGTTTACTGCAGCAGGATTCACAATAGCTAAGACATGGAGTCATCCTAGGTGACCATCAGCTGATGGATGGATAGAGAAAATCTGGCATACATACGCTGGAGTCCTGCCATCTGAGGCAGAATGGATGGGACTGGAGAACATTATGTGAAATGATATAAACCACACACAGAAAAACAAGAGCCGCATATTTTCTCTCATATGTGGGGAAAAAAAATTTGCTGAGAATACAATAGTGATTGTTGGGATTGGGAAGTATGCTGGGGTGAGGGTGTGGACAGTCAATGCACACTGAATACATGTTGAAAATATTATACTGAATCTAATTAACAGGTACAATTAGTATGTGTTAGTTAAAAAATTAAATGGAATACAATCATGAGCACCACTGGAAGAAGTTACATAAAAAATGGGCTTATTCTTCTGATAAGACTCAGAACCTACAGAACCTATGTTGTTTTGGTTTTTTATTGTAATGGCTATATTTTATGAAATTTCAATCATGCTATATGATCAACAAAACACTAGTTCTGTTCTGTTAATTTATTAGTGAAATGAATTAAAATTACCATCATACTATCGATGATACATGAACAAACACGGTGTATATGGTAATTAACCCTAAACAGTAAACAAGTCATACAAACATCCATCACCATTCATTCATAGAATAAATGTTAATCATCGAAGAACATTAGCATTTAAATCTTACACTTAATCTCATATACATAATTTCTATTGCAAATAAAGAAAATAAGATTCCTAGCGATGAACTTGGCCATGCTATACAACTAATTAGAAGTGCTTCTATGACCAGGGCATAAATTTCTAGCTGTCAGACCAAAGCTTTTCCCATTCTGCCAGGCAGTCTGCACTCATGCCATATGTCTATGGGTTTGCATTCTTAAATATGTCAGCATATACTTAGGAGTATCTAAAATTTCAATGGTCTCCTGAATCAATGTTAATTTTCTTTTACTATATATATTGTGGAGGTATAAATAAATAGACTTCAACGCCGGGCGTGGTGGCGCACGCTTGTAATCCCTGCGCTTGGGAGGCGGAGACAGGAGGATTGAGCAGGATCGAAGCCAGCAGCGCTGGCGTAAGAGACCCTGTTTCAAAAATATAAAATAGGTCTGGGAGTGTAGCCCGGAGGTAAAAGGGCTTCCAGGAACCCCAGTACCACCAATAAATAAATAAATAAATAAATAAATAGACTTCATATTTGTGAGTGAGTCCCATAAACCTTTGGCCACACCCATTTGAAGTTTAAGCTTCATTTTAAAAACTTAATATATCCTGGATTGTTAAAATCCTCAATAATTTGTTTTAATCAAAACAGGGCAACTGTTCTTTATAAATCACACCAAAAGTACTTAAAAATAAAAGATAGTTACACATTTTCCTTTGAAGATACAAGGAATGATAAAAGTAAGGGGAAAAAAAGGTTAAAAACTAGGGTGCCCCCTTGTGGAACCTCTGTGAACAAATGAATTTCTTAAGAGGTTATTCGGCTGAAAAGGGAGGAATCAGAAGTATGCACAGTTAGAGATTGTCCTCTCTGCTAACACCTGTGGGCCAGCATCCTACAGGGAAGATGTTTATACCAAGTAATACCCGGTGAAGTCAAAATATTTTCCCCAGCATGGCTGAGACTGTCAGAGAAGAGCACATAGCATTGAAGAGGAACTCTGAGTGGCCAAACTGGGAGGAACAGAGAATAAAACTCGTCTTCCTCCTCCAAACTTTCCAGGTAAGGGTGCCCTTAGGATGACAGAGTGTGCAGGCAGTTTGTAGCCACCACAGCACATATACTGGCTCCTTTGTTCAACTGTAAGCCACAGTCGGCTGTTCCAAGCACTTCTGATAAGGACAGAAGACCACCTAAAATCATAACACATGCTGAGTGCAACCTCTGTTGACCGTGCTAATGCAATCAAAGTGAGCATGTGAACTGTGGGGGGAAAGAGAAAGAAAAAAAAGAAAAAACAAGAAAGAAAATGTGGCAAAACAGCAAAGGAGCAAAGACAGAGGCAATGTTGGATTTGACTGGAAATTAATCGAGCCAGCCAAAAGAAAGCAGCTTTTGCTGTAATAGTTAACTCTCTGGCACAGTTAAAAAGCCACTTACTCAGACTCTGAGAACTGTTGTAAGGAGCATCTTGCCTGATATTTGGGACATGGCAAATCAAAGTGAATGAAGCTCTGCCCACACGCACAGTACAGATTTCCCAGAAGAAGCTCACAAGCTCAGCTTTGTACTAGGAAGCCATCTAGCACAAGGAAGTATGAAATTTATAAGGGAAAATGTGTCTTTTTTTCCTACAGATTACTTATCTATACTGAACTGCCTTCTATACAGCTTTTTTTTTTCATTTATCCATGAAGTACGCTGATGAAAACGTTGTGTCTTCCTATTGCTTACAAATGAAGTAGGAGTCAGGCAAAGGATGAAATGGAGGACCACCCTTTGCCTCCAAATCACTTAGATGTGTTTCTACCTTCACCAGTTTCCTCTAGGATTAAAGCTTTAAGGATTGGCTAATTACCCATCCTTAATTAGGGTAGAAGAGGCAGTTTCCCATAGTAAGACTATTAGGAAGGAGAAACAGAAAGACTGGAAATATATGGATGGAATGGTCTGCTTTGGCTAGAACAAGATTTAGGTAGCTCAAAAATTTACATTCAGGGGTAAAGAGATTGCCCCAGCTTAAAGTCATTACTTTAAGATTTCTCAAAGTTGGGAATTAAAAAAAATAAGTTCTAATCTACTGATAGTAGCCTTCTATAACTGAACTTGATATAAAATACTCAATATTTGTTATTTATTCAACTGCAAATTGGAAGCAACCCAAAACTTATGAAATGCCCACTTTCTATGCTTTAGACACTTTCTGTAAAAAAAAAATTTGGATATCAAAATTATTCATACTTTGTAGACCAAATTGATGGTTAAAAGGTTAAAAAACTTAACCCACGTAGCTGATAAGCAATAAAGTAGCAATTTAAAGTCACACATCACACATTCAACCAGATTTCTTCTATTTCATCAGGCTATTTGATATAGAAGTCTAAAACTCAGAAAGCATACATAAAATGTTAGTTTTCCTTATCTCTTTCCTCTAAAAATCAGTTTATGTTTCCTCTTCTAGAGCTAACGGATGGGCAGACAGATGAACAGAGGGACAGATGAATGGATGGAGAAAAGTAGAGATAGGTGCTTAATTTTCAAGTAGATGTTTAAATTTTTAACTGTTAAAATCTTCTCCATTCCTCAGCAGTACCATTGTTTCTCTCCATCATGAGGGCTTTAACAGAACAGCAGTTCAACCCTTTTCCTCAAGTTCTCAAAACAAGCTTTTGTCAGCTCTAATATTGTTTGTTGAATTGCTAGCCTGGCTAGATGTCTTTAAAATCAGTCAACCAATAACAAACAAAATCATATCCCATCTAAACTAATTTACTCCCAGTATCATTTAACAATGCATTAGAGTCTTCAATTATTCCCAATTGGTACAATTTCACAGGCTGGATAGGGGTTATGTTGCTTTCTAGAGTGTACCATATAAGCTCTCAATTTGGATATTTGGGGACTAGGGGCATCTCAAGTAGCCTTGGTTTTCCAACAGCACGCTAGTTAGTTCCTGCGGTTCTTTGCTTCCACATCCTTGCCTCATGTGTCAGGTTTTGGCTAACCACACCCCAAAGAAGAGATGGGTGAGCTCCACCTATGTGTGACAAAATGATCCTATTTCTACAGCTCTCCTTCAACAAGAAACCCAGGAATGTGGGCTAGGCTGATCAGCAATCCCTCTCTGACTATCCTGCTGACAGAATCCAGATGATCTAGATAATGTGGGTGTGGTCAACATTAGGGTCACTCGATCACTCATCTATTTATTGAAAAGAAGTTAATAACAACTTAATTGGCAGACAGTATACTTGGTACTGAAGTTGCAAATAAAAGAAAGACACTGCCCTTTCAGAGTTAACATGTTCACCAAGGAGACCACAGGGAGAAAACCACAGATATGTCGACTGTGGCAAGAGCTCTGACAGATCTGATCAAGGAACTGCGTTTGCAGAAAAGTGACTGGCTAACCTTGATCAAAAGTGAAGGAGATTTAAAGAAACCTCAGGAACAGAGAGTTTGCAGTTGGTCTTCAGAAATAACCAGGAGCTATCCAGGTGACTTGAGACCACTGCAGGCACTGCTTAAGGTGTATATACAGTCTTAGAGTAAAGGAGACCACAGTGTGCTCCGAGAACCTAAAAATTATCCAGCTTAGCCAAGATACAAATGCATGGGGCAGCATAGCAAGAAAAACCTCAGAACAAATAGGCCAGGGTTGGATCACAGTGAACGTACAGCTGAGCCTTGGTAACATAAAGCTCTTATAAGCAATTAATTGGTTTTATTAGCGTTCAAGAATCATTTTCAAAAGTCACACTGATCGCCAGGCGTGGTGGCACACGCTTGAAATTCCCGCGCTTGGGAGACAGAGACAGGAGGATCGCGCAGGTTCGAAGCCAGCCACGCTGGCGTAAGAGACCCTGTTTCAAAAATATAAAATCGGTCTGGGAGTGTAGCCCGGAGATAGAAGGGCTTCCAGGAACCCCAGGACCACCAAAAAAAAAAGTCACATTGATCATATTTTTATTTTGGAAATTTTTGTATGGCAGAGAGATAAGACTGGAGGTGTAAAGACCAATTCAGATACTATTACAATAATCTGGGTAAAAAAAATGGCAGAAGTTACATGAAACAGAGAAGAGGGGCTGAAAAGAACATTTCTAGAAAGATTTGTAATTATATGGTTTATAGTGACTGAATGAGAGGAAGGTGTCTAAAATGACCTGGATTCTGACTTGAGCCATCAAATATAGCAAGTTTGTAGAAAGAAGGGGTGTGGGATGAGACTTTGATGGGAGAGTAAAATTTGTTGATATTTTCATTAGATGGTACTGAATTAGGTCAAGCCTGGGGTCATAGATTGAAACCTAGAAGTTCAAAAGACTAGCAGGTCATAATTAGACAACTGATTTCTTTCACTTGCCCAGATAATACCACTTCACATAGTTTAAAATATAAACTATTTAACAATGTTTAGAAATTGAGACATCACAACACACACACACACACACACACACACACACACACACACACACACACCTGGATTTCTGTTTTCAGTAAACCCAGGCCAACTTTTTGTTGTTGTTGTTGTGGTATGAGAATTGAACCCAGGGGCATTCTACCTCCAAGCTACATCCCCAGTCCTATTTTATTTTGAAATGAGGTCTCACTAAGTTGCAGAGGGCCTAAGTAGCTAAGGCTGGCCGCAAACCTGAGATCCTTCTGTCTCAGCTTCCCAATTACTGGGATTACAAGCATGTGCCACCACGCCTAGAATTTTAAAACAGAATAGATAACATTCTATTTTAAACATATTTTACCTGTATTAATTTTTACTGATATGAAAGTAATTTTTATCTTTTTTCTTAATTTATGTTATTATTCTTTTAAAGGACAGCTGTGGTTTTGTGAAAGAAATACAATTTTTCTCCATCAATTCTACTATTCTCTTTGTATTTTCATTGGGTTTGTTTTGCCATCCCTTTTCCACTGGAGGCCACTGCACCCGGCTCCAATATTCTCTCTTAATAATCAAATCAGCCAGCCAGAAGTAGTGTGGTCTCACTTTGGACTGGAGCTCCCATCCCACTTGGACATCTCCTCTATCCTGAAGCTGGCTTCATTCACCTAGTAGATAGACACGAATAATTTTAGGGTGATCATTTCCCTAAATCCTCAACTTCCATGTGACTCTTTTCCTAATTTTTTTTTGGGGGGAAGCTGAGGATTAAACCCAGGGGCATTATACCTCTGAGATATACTTCAGAATTAAGTTAATGCTTGCTCCTCAGCCTTGTTAAGTTGCTGAGACTGGCCTCAAACCTGTGACCCTCCTGTCTTAGCCTCCCAAGTACTGGGATTAAAAACATGTGCCACCACACCTGGCTTCCTAAGATACTTCCAAGACTACTGCTGAAGTTGTAGTAGGCCTTCTTTCACTTAAACAAAAGAAAAGTATGCCTGTCACTCATTCCAAATCTAAACATGGTGAATTGCCCGAGACCATAAAGTCCTCTCCACACCAAACAAAATGAAAAATATGAGGCATAATAAAATTTCCAAGAGTTTATTTGGATTAAGAGCCACTATGACTTGGAGAACCCCAGACCTAAAAAGGTTTAGTGTTCCAATACAAAATGTCAGGGGCAGGTATTCATTGTAAAAACCGAGATGCAAACTAAAGAAAATTGTTTGTTTGTAGTGACATATTTTTCTCTGGAGGAGTACATTATTGGAAAGCCCCTAGTCACGTAATCATTTTAGTTAGCTACTTATGATTATCTGAAGTTAAGTTTTATTTTTGTCTAAAATGAGCATTTACCAGAAATAACCCCAGTTACAGTTTGCTTATATTTGCAGTTATGACTCAAGGTAGATTTTGCTAATGCATGCAAGTTAAATTAAATTAGATTAAAGCTAATTTTAAGGCCTAGTTGGTTTGTTCACTTAAGAATTTTTCAGTCCCAATCTCCTTTATAATTCTGCTCTAATATTGCTTTAAAAAGATAGCATTAAAATGGGGGTATCTGAGTTTCAAATGAACTATTTCAACTTATATATAATTTAGAATAGGATAGAGAATATTGTGATATTTGTTTCACTTTTTCTTTGTGTGTGTGTGTTTGGGGGGGGGGGTTCTGGGGATGAAACCCAGGGGCATTCAACCTCTGAGCGACACCAGCCCTATTTTTTATTCTTTATTTTGAAAGAGGGTCTCACTAAGTTGCAGAGGGCCTCACTAAGTAGCTGAGGCTGTCCACGAACCGCCTCCTGAATGCTGGGATTACAAGCGTGCGCCACCACACCCGGCTGTGTTTCACTTTTTCTACAATGATCTGGAGGAAAAGTCCTCAGAGGACAAAGCAAAGTATCAATAGGACATACTAAATGTTAAAATTGTCTTTTTTTCAATATCTAATATAAGTTCTTTCTTATAAATGATTCTCATTACTCATTCCTAGGCTGTATCATTCTATGAAAAGAAAGAAAACAAATTCTGGTGAGGAGGTGGAGAAGTGGGAACTCTAGTATACTGTTGGTGGGACTGCAAATTAGTGCAACCACTTTGGAAAACAGTATGGAGGATCCTCAGAAGAATGGAAACCAACCTACCATATGATCCAGCAATACCACTTCTGGGTATCTACCCAAAAGAAAGGAAACCAAACTACCAAACTAATGCTTGCATATCTATGTTTATAGCTGCACAATTCACCATTGCCAAACTATGGAACCAGTCAAGATGTCCATCAACAGATGAATGGATTACAAAACTGTGGGATATGTACACAATGGAATTTTACTCAGCTATAAAGAAAAACACAATTATTTCATTTACAGGAAAAATGAATGAAATTGGAGGACACTATGCTAAATGAGATTAGTCACTCACAAAAAATAAGAAATTGGATGCTCTCCCTAATATGCAAAAGCTAGGGAGAAAATGGGTCATAGGAGGCACTCTAGATGAAGAAAGGAGATACTATAAATGAACAAATAAGGTGACCTAACTGAGGGGATGGGAGGGGGAAGAGGGAAATTCTCTGATGCAAGCGATGTACTTTAACAAACATTTTGATGTACTAAGTCAAACATGAGAAGGAGGGAGGGGGAGGGAATGGGTGGGAATTGGGTAAGGGCTAAATGGATGACGTGTGCATGTATGTCTCCACCATCTTGCATCCCATTAAGATGTATGAATACAGTGCACCAATAAAAAATAAACAAATAAACATGCATTCTTTTTTAATGTCATTAAGAATAAAATATAAAACACTTCACATATTTACATTCACAACACAAGGTATTGACAAAACAGCCTCAGAGAAAAAGAACATGATCCAGATGGAGAAAGAAAGAACAATTCCTGCTCCAGAGACCTAGGAGAGCAAGGTTGCTCAAGAAAAAAAGAGACCGAATCAAGGGGGCAGTAGAGTTAAGCTCATTAACAACAGAGAGGATTAAGCCAAGTTTAGGATATTTCACTACAGGAAGTCAAAATGTTAACACAGTAAGATAATATAGGAAAAGAAATATATCTTGGTAGAAGTCTAAGCATTTCTTAAAAATAAAATGCCCAAAAAAGCTTATTTTGAGTGACAAGGTTGGTCTTCTGGTATGGATTTGGCTCTTGTTGGTCCTAAGCTGGGGAATATAATCGCAAGGAAATTTATCTCACTAAATTACTGAGTGAGCAAGAAAATTAAAAGTTCTTCACGGAAAAAAGCCAATGAGCATGACAATTATCTCCAGGATGAAGGTGACCCATTGCTTTCTCCATATTTTTTAACCCACTTAATGAACAATTATTTCTAAAGATGAGTGATTTCTCAGACAAGTGATTTCAAGTCTGTTTGTGCTCTTAAAAATGACTACGGACCCTAAAGAGCTTTTGCTTATGTGGGTTATATTAATATTTTCTATATTAGAAATTAAAACCAAGAAGTTTAAAAATAACTTACTCATTTAAGAATAGTAAGGAATCCATTGCATGCTTATAACATAGCACATTTTTATAAAACAACTCTAAAACAAAAAAGTCAATGAGAAATGTGGCACTGTTTTGCACGTTTTCAAATCTCATCAATGCCTGGTTTAACAAAGACAGCTGGATTGTGCAGTCTGTCTTCTGTGTCACACACAGAAAATGCTGTTTTACACTCATGAGAGACTGAGGATGAAACAGAAAAATGACATCTCAGTATTATGTTAAAAGTAGTTTGGGGGAAGATGGCAACCGAGAAAAGCAGGGCTTAAGAGCCCCACTAACAACCAATCTCCATTACCACAAAATCAGCGCCTTTCATAGCCAGAAAACACCATCACCAAAGAAACAAAAAAATCACCAGGCTCCAGAGAGAAAACAGACTGAGAACAGAGCTCAGAGCCACAGAGGAGATACACTGGCCTCATGCCCGAGGACGCGGCAGCAGCGCCATACTGCCAGCGGCAGCGGCGAACTCACCGGACGGCTACAGCAAGCTGAGGTGAGCCGCTACGGAACAGCCAGGCGGGATCTTTCGGTGCAGGGAGCATCTAAAGCTCCCAGTGGCTGAGCTCAGCACATGCTGCAGGGACTCAGAGTGGAACTCAAAACCAAGAAGAAATACGCCAGCCTCACGGCTGAGGGCATGACAGCGGTGCCATATTGCTACCGGCGGTAGCAGCAGTGAATTCACCGAGTCCAGTACAGCTACATCTGCGTACTCAAGAACAGTGAGTCAACTTGCGGGCCACAGAGGAGAAATCCCAGTACTGTACTCCCTGGGACTTGACCCAGTGGGAGAGTGGCGGTGGCAGAGATATCACACCATAGGAGAACGTGCAACCTGGCACCCCCCATAGTATAAAGCAGCCTCTATCGACTCTCTGGGTCGGAGACTCTGTGATACAACCCAATAAAGGAGTAGTGGGGTCTGAGATACTACAGACTCGAGATCCAGAGCACCTTAAGTGAAGTCATAGTGACCCAAGGGAAGAACCCAGAGAAGGCACAAACTTCCAAAATCATGGGAAAGAGGAATAACACTGGAGCAATGAATGCCCACAACCCCACAACATCAGAACCCGATAAAACAGAAAATCAGAGATTTCTAGAAGATCAAATCAGGAAAATAACTGTAGAAATAATAGAGGTGCTTCGAAAAGAACTCAGAGAGAGCCAAAAAGAGATAAAGGATGCAATTAATGAAGTAAAGGCCTCAATTCAAAGCACAAACAACCGATTAGACCACATGGAGAACAGAATCTCGCTCTTAGAAGATGATCATTCCAAAAATGAACGCATAGTTTCTAATATAGAAAAAAATATCCAACAGCAGGAATCTGACATTGAAGAAATATGGGCCCATTTTAAGAGAACTAAGCTAAGAATAATCGGAATAGAGGAGGGAAAAGAAAGTGATACCAAAGGGATCAACAATCTCTTCAAGGAAGTAATAGCAGAAAATTTTCCAAACATAGAGCAAGAGGTTGATACACAGGTCCAGGAAACTTATAGAACTCCCTTTAGACAGGATTGGAGAAGAGGATCCCCATGCCACATAATTGTCAAAATGACCAATGTGGAAGCCAAGGAGAGAATCTTAAAGGCAACAAAAACAAAGGGCCAAGTGACATTCAGAGGCAAACCAATTAGAATCACTCCAGACTTCCCAAACTAAGTCATGAGAGCCAGAAGGGCTTGGAGTAACATATTCCAAACTCTGAAAGAAAACAACTTCCAGCCAAAAATTGCCTACCCAGCAAAACTTTCTATCAAATTAGATGGGGAAATAAGAAGCTTCCATGACAAACAGAAACTGAAGGAATTTATGTCTTCAAAACCAGCGCTAGAGAAAATACTCAAAGAGATTAACTACAAAGAAGAAATAGGTAACACACACCAGAACCAGAGAAACAAGATTTTCCATCCAACAGACAACTAAGATTGGTTATCTGTGGAGATTCATTATTTATGTTAGTCTTTTACCTATCTCTAAATGGTATTGTTTGCCTTTATTGTTGTTAATTTTTAGGATATCTAGTTGGAATATTAATATACCTTCAGATATAGCATTTGGAAATATTTTATCCCATTCTATTAGTAACTTTTAACTCTGTTTACATTGTCTTTGGATATACAATATTTTTTTATTTTTTAGGGAGTTTGTATACTCTTCTGTTGCCTGTGACATAAAAATCATATCCAAGAAATCATTGCCAATTTCAATGTTGTGAGGTTTTATGACCCAGATTTTCTTCTAAAAGTTTATAGTCTTAATATTTATATTTAGGTCTTTTATCTATTTTGAGTTAATATTTGTATATGGGATTAGGTAAGGGTCCAATTTTATTCTTTTCCATGTAATTATTATTTTTCAACAATATTTAGTTAAAAGATTATTATTTCCACCACCAAATGTTCGTGGAAACCTTGTCAAAAATAACTTGACAATATAGGGAAGAATTTAGCTCTAGGCTTTTATTTAACTCCAATGGTTTATATACCTGCCTTTAGAACAGTACTACACTGTTTCAATTATTGTACCTTTATATGGTTTGAAATCAGAAAATATGTATCTTCTAGCTTTGTTCTTTTTCAAGATCGTTTTGGGTATCTAGAGTCCATATTACATATTAGGATAGATTTGTTTTTCTGAAAAATAAATATATAAATATATGATAGTTTCACCTAAAAAAAATAGAAAAAAATATTCTCTGGTAAGAAAGAAAGCAAAAAGAAATATTGAAATGTTATCTTTAAGTCATCAAAAGCTTGGTATCAGACAAATGAAACTGTTATGTGAAATTATCATTTTTAATTTTGGATAAATTACTATATTACTAGATGTCAACCACTAAGCCAAGCATGGGAAGGAGGGATAGGGAGAGAATGGGGTGGGGATCGGGTGGGGGCTGACTGGGCGATGTGTGCATGTATGTCTACAAAAGTTTGTATCCCACTATGATGTATGAATACAGTGCACCAATAAAAATAAATAAATAAAATTTAAAAAAGTAGTTTGGACTTCACATGTACTATAAAACACATTCTGAGAACTCAAGGGAGCTGCTCCAGCCCTAACCATAACTATTTCACAGTTGATCATAGTTCTTTGAGGAGCTAAAACTCTCAAGGCCTCACTTACTGGCTTAGAAATTCAAAGTCGCTATTTATAACACAAGTAAATTCCATTACAGATCTTTTAAAACTTGTCTGTTGTTTTGTTTACCACGTGCCAGAGAGTGGTAGAGGGTTTTGCATGGATTATTCAATGAACAGTCATAATAACTTTGGGAATTAATTATATATTTTAAGGTTCATGAAATGTGTTAACTGTTTTCGGTGTTGTGTGTGTTTTGAGGAGTTTGATAAGTGGAAAAGAGAAAAAGAAAGGACAAGACAAAGAGCCTCAAGAATTACTTTTAATAGAATGCCACGGCTAAAAAGGACTTTATAGCCTGGTGTGAAGCATTTTATCAGGGTTTGTGGGGGAGATTATTTTGGTTTTATTGATAAAGGTTTATGATGAAGTTAAATTTGTAATCAATTTTAATGGATTGGAGGATTGAGTGCTGTTTGAACGAGATGAAGTTGGGTAAATTCGTGAGGATTCAATGGATGTCACTACTTTATACAGTTATGGAAGTTGATTAATGGTGGTGGCTAGTTGATATTTATTAGTGTCCTTTTAGGACACAAACTTCTACTGTTCTTTTTATTGTCCCCAAACTATCTGAGCATCTCTCTCCCAAATGCCCTCTTCCCCAAACAAAACACACAGAGCCACCTACAAAGTCTTTGCTATAATTTCAGGGACTTCACTGGTCCTCTGAGAAACACTCATAGATATTTTCAGGTTAGGAACTCCATGATAATTTTTTCATTTCTCATTACCCCCAATCTTTCATAACTGGTTAGTGACAACTGTTTAATCAGAATAAAGTTGCCGCCACACCCCAGTCCCATGCTCCTTTTGCTATTTCATACTGTCTCTTGGAAACAGAACCAGAGGGAAATGGACTGGTGTAGGTATAGCTGAGATTGATTAAAAGAGAAGTAACACGAGAGCCCATCTTCTTCTAAGCAGTATCAATGTTTTTCTTTATTTTTCATTATGGGCTTATTGTGTTAACATGCAAACATGCAAGTGAAATAAACCAATCTCAGCCAGGCGTGGTGGTGCACGCTTGTAATCCCCACACTTGGAAGGCTGAGACAGGAGGATCGCACAGGTTCGAAGCCAGCCTCAGCTACTTAGTGAGGCTCTCAGCAATTTAGTGAGACCCTGTTTCCAAATAAAGTATAAAATAGGTCTGGGAGTATAGCCTGGAGGTAGAAAAGCCCCTGGGTTCTACCCTCAGTACCACTAAATAAATAAATAAATAAATAAATAAATAAATAAATATATAAACCAATCTCTTATTGTAAATAAATAAAATCCACATTGAAATTATCCTCACTTCTAAAAATCATATGCATAAAAATTACTGTACACATTATTGTTAGTTCATGCAATGCATTCTTTCAACAAAAACACACCAAAGAAATAAAAAAAATACTGGTGTGTGTGTGTATGTGTATGTGAGAGAGAGAGAAACACACACACACACACACACACACACACACACACACACACACACACACGACTGAACCCTGGGAGTCTTCCTTTGAGCTATACCCCTTTTTATCTTATTTGTTTTTTTTTTTTTTTTTTTTTTTTTGGTGGTACTGGGGTTCCTGGAAGCCCTTCTACCTCCGGGCTACACTCCCAGACCTATTTTTACATTTTCATTTTGGAAACAGGGTCTCCTAAGCCAGCGTGCGCAGCTGGCTTCGAACCTGCGCGATCCTCCTGTCTCCGCCTCCCAAGCGCGGGGATTACAAGTGTGCGCCACCACGCCCGGCTTATTTGTTGTTTTAAAACAGGATTTTGCTAGGTTGCGGAGTCTCACCAACTTGCTGAGGCTGGCTTTGAACTTGTGTTTCTCCTGTCTCAGCCTCTCAAGTACTGGGATTACAGGTGTGAGCCACCATGCCCAACAATAATAAGCATTTAAAATTAATTATTCATTTAAAAAATTAAAATATTTATAGTTAAACTATATATAAAAATATATTTATAGTTAAATCCTCCTCTGCCCTACATCCCAAATTAAATCCCTCTAGTCCCTCTCTAGGGATAGTCACTACAAACCTGAGCTTGATTCCTCCAGACACCTTGAAGATATTTTTACAAGCTGGTATAGTGGTGCAATCCTGAAATTCCAGTATTTGGGGAAATGAAAGAAGAAGATTGCAATTCAAAGACAGCCTCAACAATATGCCAATACTTTCGGCAAAATAGGAAGACCTCATTTTAAAAAACCCAAAAGTTAAAAGGAATTAGCGCCAGGTGTGGTGGCGCATGCTTGTAATCCCAGCATTTGGGAGGCTGAGACAGGAGGATCTGCAGTTCAAGGACAGCCACAGCTACTTAGTGAGGCCCTTTGCAACTCAGTGAGACCCTGTTTCCAAATAAAGAATAAAAAATAGGGCTGAGGGTGTCACTCAGAGGTAAAATGCCCCTGGGATCCATCCCCAGTACTGCAATAAATAAATAAATAAATGAAATTGGGGGTATAGCTCAGAGGTAGAATGTCCCTGGGTTCAATCCCCAGTACCACATAAATAAAAAAGATATTTTCATAGACATCTACAGGTATACAGAGAAATACTTAACATTTTGTATGCATTTCTATAAAGAAGGTGTCTTGCTGTATTTACTGAATAAAGTTTGGAGATATTGACTTACACAAATCTAATTCATTCTTTTTAATTTATGCATAGACTTCTATGATAGGTATATACCAAATCTTATTTAGAAATTCATCCGCTGGTAAGCATTCAGGTTGTTTGCAGTTTTTCAGTATGACAAACAATTGTTCCTGTCTCCTTGTTCACACGTGTTTATTTAGGGTGGACCTAGAAACAGAATGGCACATAGGATTGTGCAATTTTAACTTGAAGAGACATTGCCAAATTGTCCTCTAAATTAACCATATCAATTTACTCCTATTGAAGGTATATGTAATTTCCCTTTTCCCAACATGGGCAAAATTATATCAACTTTAAGTTTTGCTAACCCTATACATAAATAATAGCATCCATCATCATTATCCTAATTTGCATTTGCCTGAATACTAGCAAGGTTAAATGTTTTTTATTGTCCTGCTGAGTTTCTTTTATATGAATATATTTTTATTTTTGCTCTGTTTACTCTTTGGTTATCTTATCTAGGTTAGCTCTTTAGGGAGTCTGATACCAATCATTTGCTCATTAAATATATTGCTAATATTTTCTTCCTATTCACCAATTTTCTTTTTTCTAATTTTTTTATTGTAGTCATACATCTTAATGGGATACAAGACTTGTGTGGACATACATGCACATATCGCCCAACTAGCCCTTACCCCCAATCCCCACCTCATTTCCTCCCCATCCCTCCTTCCTATGCTTGGCTTAGTGATTGACTTTGATATGTTTGTTTAAGGACATCATGTGCTTTAGTGAGTTTCCCTCTTGCCCCCTCCCATCCCCTCAGTTAGGTCGCCTTATTTGCTCCCCTACAGGATCTCCTTCTTCATCTAGAGTTCCTCCCGTTACTCATTTCTCCTTAGCTTTCACATATTAGGGAAAGCATCTAATTTCTTTTCTTTTTTTATGTAGAACATATTGAAAATGGCATACATTCAAACTATGCTTGGTACTCTTCCCCCTTCCCCTCCCCCCCAACAATGAGTGTCCAGGTTAACCATGCTATATGTATATTTTACACAAATTCGAATGTAGCTCCTTCATCAATCAACCTCAGCCTTCTTCCTCTATCCTTCCATTCTAGCTTTGATGAGGTTTCTCCTTCATTGTCTGGAGTCCCTCTGGTATCCCTAATGCTCCCTAGTTTTGGCATATTAGAGGAAACATAAGTCCCTTCTCTTTCTGTGCTTGGCTGATCTCACTTAACATAATGTTCTCCAGGTCTTTCCATCTTCTCGTAAATGACATGACTTTGTCTTTTTTATAGCTGAGTAGATTTCCATTTTGTTCATTTCCCTTAATTTTTCAATCCATTCATCTGTTGATGGAGACCTAGGTTGTTTCCATGTTTTGGCTATTACAAATTGTGCTGCTATGAACATGGGTATGCATATGTTGCTGTAGTTCTCTGACCTCAACCCCTTTGGAAACATAGCCAGGAGTGGTAGAGCTGGATCATATGGTTGGTCCATTCCCAGTTTTCTAAGGAATCTCCAAACTGATCTCCTTAGCGGCTGAACTAGTTTGCACTCCTACCAACAGTGTAAAAGAGTTCCTCTTTCCCCACATCCTCACCAGCATCTGTTGTTATTTCGTTTGCCACTCTGATTGGGTTTAGATGGAATCTCATCATAGTTTTTATTTGCATCTCCCTCATAGCTAATGATGTTGAATGTCTTTTCATGTATCTATTGGCCATTTGTGTCTCTTCTTTTGTGAAGTGTCTATTCAGTTCAGTTGGCTATTTCTTAATTGGGTTATTTGTTTTGTTAGTATAGAGTCTTTTCAACTCTTTGTATATTCTGGATATCAGCCCTCTACCTGAGAGGCGGCTAGTAAAGAACTTCTCCTATTCTGTAGGCTTTCTCTTTAGGTTCTTGATGGTTTCCTTTGATGAGAAGAAACTTTTTAGTTTGATGCTATCCCACTTGTTAATTATTGCATTAATTTCCTGCGCTTTGGAGGTCTTATTGAGAAAGTTATTGCCTGTGCCTATATGTTGGAGTGTTGAGCCTATGTCCTCCTCTAATAACTTCCCAATCACTGGTCTAATTTCTAAGTCTTTGATCCATCTTGAGTTGATTCCTGTACATGGTGAGAGGTAAGGATTTAGTTCCATCTTTCTACAAATGGATGGCCAGTTCTCCCAGCACCATTTGTTGAAAAGGCTGTCTTTTCTCCAGCATACAAATTTGGCCCCTTTGTCAAAGATCAATTGACTATAGGTGTGTGGACTTGTTTCTGTGTCTTCTATTCTATTCCACTGGTCAGTCTGTCTGTTGTGCCAATATCATGCTGTTTTTACTACTATTGCTCTATAGTATAATTTGAAGTCTGGAATTGTGATGCCTCTTGCCTGATTTTTATTGCTGAGGATTGCTTTGGATATTCTGGGTCTTTTCTTTCTCCATATAAAATTCATGAAAGATTTTTCTAGGTCTATGAAGAATGTCATTGGTATTTTAATAGGAATTGCATTAAATCTATAGATAACTTTTGGAAGAATGGCCATTTTGATGATATTTATTCTTCCTATCCATGAGCAAGGGAGATCTTTCCATCTTCTAAGGTATTCTTCAAATTCTTTAATGTTGACTTCCGGTAAGATAGCGACCGAGGAAAGCGGCACTTACAAGTCCCGCTAACAATCGAACTCTATTACCACAAAACCAGCGCCTTTCAGAGCCAGAAAACACCACCAGCAAAGAAATAAAAATGGTAAATACAAGGGACAGAGAAAAAGGGCTGGAAAAACAAGACACCAGAAAAAAACCAGCCCGAAGGGCCGCGCCCGCCGCAGCGCGGAGCGGCCGGAGGAGCCGGAGCGGCCAGAGCCACAGCGCAGAGAAGTCAGAGCCGCGGCGCGAAGCGGGGCGGCCGGAGCAGCCGATCGGAGCGGCCAGACCAGCCAGAGAGGAGCGGCCAGAGCAGCCGGAGAGGAGCGGCCAGAACAGCCGGAGCAGCCAGAGCCGCTTCGCGGAACCGCCGGAGCGGCCAGAGTGGCCAGACCCGCGGTGCGGAGCAGCCAGAGAGGCCAGAGCGGCCAGACCCGTGGTGCGGAGCAGCCTGAGCCACAGCGCAGAGCGGCCGGAGCGGCGCGGCTTACATCTCCCCTAGCAGCACCAGGCTCCAGAGAGGAGGGAGACTCAAAACAGAGCTCAAATCCAGAGAGGAGGTACTCTGGCCTCGCGGCCTAGGATGCAGAAGCAGCGTCTTACTGCTGGCGGCAGCGGCGAATTCACCAGACGGCCCTAGACCAACCCACACAACCAGCCACCAGACGCCTGAGAGGAGGGGTGGACAGTGAGCCAAGGTAAGCCGCTGCTGAACAGCCAGGCAGCAGTCAGCAGTTTCTCCGGTGCAAGGAGCGTCTAAAGCTCCCAAGGGCCGGGCACAGCACACCTGGCAGGGACTCAGCGGAGCTCAAAACCAGAGAAGAAATAGGCCACATCACGGCCGAGGGCGTGGCAGTGGTGCCATATTGCCAGTGGCGGCAGCAGCGAATCCACCGAGTTCACTACAGCTCCATCAGCGCACTCAACAAACGTGAGTCAAATTGCGGCCCCAAGGGGAGAAATCCCAGTACTGCACTCCCAGGGACTTGCGCAGATAGTCTCCCTGGGTCGGAGATTTTAGCAGTGCAGCCCAGTGGGGGAGTGGCAGTGGCAGAGATATCATACCATAGTCACAACTCCCCACTAGAGAACACCCAACTTGGCACCCCCCACGGTCTAAGCAGCCTCAACTGACTCCCTGGGTCTGAGACTTTGTGATACAACTCAGTAAAGGCATAGTGGTGACTGAGATACCACAGACTCGAGATCCAGAACATCTTAAGTGAACTTGTAGTGACTCAGGGAAGAACCCAGAGAAGGCACAAACTTCCAAAATCATGGGAAAGAGAAATAACAATGAAGCAGTGAATGCCCACAACCCCACAACATCAGAATCTGATAACACAGAAATCCAAAGATCTCTAGAAGATCAAATTAGGAAAATAACTCTAGAAATAATAGAGGACTTTCGAAAAGAATTTAGAGAGAGTCAAAAAGAGATAAAGGATGCAATTAATGAAGTGAAGGCTTCAATTCAAAGTATAAACAACATATTAGACCACATGGAGAATAGAATCTCGCTTCTTGAAGATGACCATTCCAAAAATGAACGCATAGTTTCTAATTTAGAAAAAAAAACCTGACAGCAGGAATCTGACATTGAAGAAATATGGGCCCATTTTAAGAGAGCTAACCTAAGAATAATTGGAATAAAGGAGGGAAAAGAAGGTGAAACCAAAGGGATCAACAATCTCTTCAAGGAAGTAATAGCAGAAAATTTTCCAAACATAGAGCAAGAGGTTGATACACAGGTCCAGGAAACTTATAGAACTCCCTTTAGACAGGATCAAAGAAGAGGATCCCCACACCACATAATTGTCAAAATGACTAATGTGGAAGCCAAGGAGAGAATCTTAAAGGCAACAAAAACAAAAGGCCACATGACATACAGAGGCAAACCAATTAGAGTCACTCCAGACTTCCCAAACCAAGTTATGAAAGCCAGAAGGGCATGGAGTAACATATTCCAAACTCTGAAAGAAAACAACTTCCAGCCAAAAATTTCCTACCCAGCAAAACTATCCATCAAATTAGATGGGGAAATAAGAAGCTTCCATGACAAACAGCAACTGAAGGAATTTATGTCTTCAAAACCAGCGCTAGAGAAAGTACTCAAGGAGATTAACTGCAAAGAGGAAATGGGTAATACACGCCAGAACCAAAGAAACAAGAATTCCCATCCAGCAGACAACTAAGCAAAGAAGAATAAACAGTATCTCAAACAGAAATAAGATCTTAACATGTTGGGAATTAAAAATTATCTCTCTATAATCACACTGAATGTAAACGGCCTCAACTCCCCAATAAAAAGACATAAAGTAGCAAAATGGATTAAAAGCCAGAATCCATCCATCTGCTGCTTACAAGAAACACACCTTACAAGTAAAGATAGGAACAAACTCAAGGTAAAGGGCTGGAGCAAGGTTATCCATGCTAATGGTACTCGAAGACAAGCAGGAGTAGCAACTATGATATCAGACAAGTTAGACTTCAAACCCAAACTTATTAGAAGAGACAAAGAAGGTCACATTTTACTGGTAAAAGGAATAGTCCAGCAAGAGGAAATAACAATAATCAACATCTATGCCCCAAACATAGGGGCAGCTACTTTCATAAATCAAACTCTTTGTGACATGAAGTCACACATAAATCCCAACACAATAATACTGGGAGACTTCAACACACCTCTCACAATACTAGACCGATCTTCCAGACAAAGGGTCAGTAAAGATGTCTCAGAACTAAAGAACACCATTAACCAAATGGACCTGTTGGACACATATAGAATATTTCACCCAACTACAGCAGAGTTCACATTTTTCTCAGCTGCTCACAGAACCTTCTCCAAAATAGATCACATCCTGGGACACAAAATGAGCACTAGCAAATTTAAAAAATGTTACATACTTCCCTGTGTCATTTCAGACCATAATGGAATGAAACTAGAAATCAACTATAAGAAGACCCAAAGAAACAACATAAACATGTGGAGGCTGAACACCACACTTCTGAATGAAGAATGGGTCATAGAAGATGTAAGAGGTGAAATCAAGAAATTTCTAGAAACAAATGAAAATAAAGAAACAACATATCAAAACCTCTGGGACACTTTGAAGGCAGTATTAAGAGGAAAATTTATAGCACTGAGTGCTCACATAAGAAAAACAGAAAATCTTCAAATAAATAGCCTTACGACACACCTCAAAGCCCTTGAAAAGCAGGAACAATTGAACCCCAAAGCCAGCAGAAGACGGGAAATTATTAAAATTAGAGCAGAAATTAATGAAATAGAGAATAAAAAAACAATACAGAAAATCAACAAAACCAAAAGCTGGTTTCTTGAAAAGATTAACAAGATTGATAAACCACTGGCCAACCTAACTAAAAAAAAGAGAGAATCAACCCAAATTATGAGGATAAGGGATGAAAAAGGAGACATTACTACTGACAGTGTAGAAATCCAGAGGATTATCAGAAACTACTTTGAAAAACTATACTCCAACAAAATGGAAAATCTGGAGGAAATCGACAACTTCCTAGATAAATACAACCTTCCTAAACTGAGTCAAGAAGATATAGAACACTTAAACCAACCAATAACAATCAAAGAGATTGAAACAGCAATAAAGAGCTTACCATCAAAGAAAAGCCCAGGACCAGATGGTTTTTCAAGTGAATTCTATAAAACCTTTACAGAAGAGCTAATCCCAATACTACTCAAACTACTTCGGGAAATAGAAAAAACCGGGACTCTCCCAAACACATTCTATGAAGCCAACATCACATTAATACCCAAACCGAATAAAGACAGTTCAAGGAAGGAAAAGTACAGGCCTATATCTCTGATGAACTTGGATGCAAAACTATTAAACAAAATACTAGCAACACGCATTCAAAACCACATCAAGAAAATCATTCATCACGACCAGGTAGGGTTCATCCCAGGGATGCAAGGCTGGTTCAACATATGAAAATCAATCCATGTAATTCATCATATAAACAGAATCAAAGACAAAAACCACATGATCATCTCAATAGATGCTGAAAAAGCATTTGATAAAATTCAACATCCATTTATGATAAAAAACACTGCAGAGAATTGGAATAGAAGGAACATATCTCAACATTATTAAGGCAATCTACAACAAGCCCACTGCCAGCATCATATTAAATGGGGAAAAACTTCAAGAATTCCCCCTAAAAACTGGAATGAGACAAGGATGTCCACTATCACCACTTCTCTTCAATATAGTACTAGAGACTCTAGCCAGAGCAATAAGGCAAGAAAAGGAAATCAAAAGAGTACAAATAGGAAAAGAAGAACTTAAGCTTTCACTATTTGCTGATGACATGATACTATATTTAGAAAACCCAACAAACTCAACCAAAAGGCTTATAGAACTGATCAACAAATTCAGCAAAGTATCTGGATACAAAATCAATCTTAAAAAATCAGAAGCTTTCCTGTACACCAACCATAAATCCACTGAAAAAGAAATTCAGAAAACACTTCCACTCAGGATCTCCCACAAAAAAATAAAATACCTAGGAATAAATTTGACCAAGGAGGTAAAAGATCTCTACAAAGAAAATTATAAAACACTGAAAAAAGAAATCGAAGAAGATCTTAGAAGATGGAAAGACCTTCCATGTTCATGGATTGGCAGAATAAATATCATTAAAATGGCCATCCTCCCAAAAGTGATCTACAGATTTAATGCAATGCCCATTAAACTACCAAGATCATTCCTCACAGACATAGAAAAATCAGTCCTTAAATTTATCTGGAATAACAAAAAGCCCAGAATAGCCAAGGTAGTTCTCAGTAACAAAAACCACGCAGGAGGAATCACAATACCTGACTTTAAACTATACTACAAAGCCATTGTAATAAAAACAGCATGGTACTGGCAAAAGAACAGATATATAGACCAATGGAGCAGAATAGAAGACCCAGAAACAAGCCCACACACTTTCAGCCAATTGATTTTTGACAAAGGGGCCAAAAACATACACTGGAAAAAAGATAGCCTCTTCAACAAATGGTGTTGGCAAAACTGGTTAACCATATGCAGAAAATTGGATGTTAATCCCACTTTTTCACCCTGTACAAAAGTCAACTCACGATGGATCAAAGACTTGGAAATTAAACCAGAGACTTTGAAGCTCCTTGAAGAGGGCATAGGTCCAACACTACAACACATAGGCACAGACAAACATTTCCTCAATAAGACCCCAAAGGCACAACAAATTAAAAGGAGAATCAATACATGGGATTGCATGAAACTGAAGAGCTTCTGTTCAGCAAAGGAAACTATCAAGAACCTCAATCGAGAGCCAACAGAATGGGAGAAGATTT
The DNA here is from genome assembly GCF_963383645.1 of Muscardinus avellanarius. Classification (NCBI taxonomy): domain Eukaryota; kingdom Metazoa; phylum Chordata; class Mammalia; order Rodentia; family Gliridae; genus Muscardinus; species Muscardinus avellanarius. The sequence continues at coordinate 116,390,393 of NC_137788.1, forward strand.
TTGCCACCTACCCCTCCGATAGAGGACTAATATCTAGAATATACAGAGAACTCAAGAAACTCAACACTAAGAAAACAAAGCATCCAATAACAAAATGGGCAAATGAACTAAATAGACACTTCACGAAAGGAGAAATTCAAATGGCCAATAAATGCATGAAAAAATGCTCAACATCATTGGCAATCAGAGAGATGCAAATCAAAACTACCCTGAGATTTCACCTAACACCAACTAGAATGGCCATCATTCAAAACACAAACAACAACAGATGCTGGCGAGGATGTGGAGAAGTGGGAACTCTAAGACATTGTTGGTGGGATTGCAAATTAGTGCAACCACTTTGGAAAACAGTATGGAGAATCCTCAGAAGAATGGGAACAAATCTACCATTTGATCCAGCAATACCACTGTTGGGTATCTACCCAAAAGAAAAGAAACCAAACTACCAAACTAATGCATGTGTATCTATGTTCATAGCTGCACAATTCACCATAGCCAAACTATGGAACCAGCCAAGATGTCCATCAACAGATGAATGGATTACAAAACTGTGGGATATGTACACAATGGAATTTTACTCAGCCATCAAAAAAACCTCAATAACATCATTTTCAGGGAAATGGATAGAACTGGAGGACATTATGCTAAATGAGATTAGTCAGGCACATAAAATAAGAAATCAGATGCTTTCCCTAATATGTGAGAGTTAGGGAGAAAAGAGGAGCAAACAAGACAACCTAAAGGAGGAGAAAGGAGGGGGGAATAGGAAAATCTCTAAAGCTCACAATGTACTTAAACATATTGAAGTCAATCACTAAGCCAAGCAAGGGAGGGAGGGACGGGGAGGGAATGGGGTGGTTTTTGGGTAGGGGTTAAATCAGCGATGAGTACATGTTTGTACACACCAGTTTTTTACCCCAATAAGTTGTATGAATATAATGCACCAATAAAAAAATAAAAATTAAAAAAAATTCTTTAATGTTTTATAGTTTTTGTTGTAGAAGTCTTTTACATCTTTGGTTAGGTTTATCCCTATGTATTTATTGGTTTTGAGGTTATAGGGAATGGCCAATTTTCTTTTAATAGTGAGTTTGGCAGAGTGTGGTGGCGCCCACTTATAATCCCAGCATTTGGGAGGCTAAGACAGGAGAATCACAGTTTGCAGACAGCCTCAGCTACTTAGTAAGGCACTCAGCAACTCAGTGAGACCCTGTTTCAAAATAAAGAATAAAAAATAGGACTGGGGGTGTAGCTCAGAGGTAAAATACCTCTAGGCTCTATTCCCAGTACTGCAAAAAAAAAAAAAGTGACTTCGTCAACACAACTTTCAAATTTTTAAGCAATCAATATTTTTCTTCATGAATTCCGCTATTTTAGAGCATATTAGAAAATTTTTAAAAGATATCTATATCTTCAAATAAGATAAGAGGTTTTTTTTTTGTTTGGTTGATTTTTGCTTGTTTTTGGTGGGTGTTTGTTTTGATTTGTTTCTGTCTGGTTTGGGGTTTAGTTTTGTACTCTATTCAATCTGAAATATATCTTTGTGTGAAGCATGACCTGATTTTCCTCCAGAGACATCTATTTGTTTAGCATCTAAAATACTTATAAAAAATTGCCATTTTGAGTGACAACTTTTCCCCATCGATTTAAAATGGCACCTTGTCATATTCCAAAGTCATTTTGGGGCTTTCTCCTCTAGTTCATTGTGTTTGCCTTTGTACACCATGTTCAATAACCAAAGCCACATGTCTAGATTCTTGGGGACCAATTTTCCCCACTTTGTTTTCTACTCCAAAAATGTGTTGACTTTTCTTGAATATTTATGCTTCCATACAAATCATAGAATCATTATGTTAGACTCTGGAAAATCTTTCAAACACTTATAATAAACTGCAGTATATTTTTAAATTAATTTAGAGGTAACAAGCCATCTCCTTCCTTTCTTCCTTCCTTCCTTTCCTTTCCTTTTTTTTTTTTTTTTCTGAACTGAGGAGTGAACCCAGAGGCATTCTACCTTCTAGTACCTACAGCCCCAGCCCTATTTTTTATTCTTTATTTTGAAACAGGGTCTCACTAAGTTGCAGAGGGCCTTATTAAGTAGCTGAGGCTGGCTGCAAACCTATGATCTTCCTGTCTCAGCCTCCCAAGTACTGGGATAACAAGCTTGCGTCACTACGCCCAGCTACAGGCCATCTTTATATAGTCTATATTCAAAGAACATGTGCACATCTAGTCTATAGCAATGATCTAAGTTGCAGTGTGTCCCTTTTTGTTCAATTCTTTAAAATTTTTTATTCAAAATAAAGAATAAAAAACAGAGCAGGAGGAGTAGCTCGGAGATCAAATGCCCCTGCGTTCCATCCCCAGACCCACACGCACACAAAAATTGTATTTACTTGACTATAATTATGCATATTTAGGGAATATAATGTGATTTTTGCGTGTGTGTGTGTGTGGTACTGGGGATGGATCCCAGGGCATTCTACCTCCAAGCTACACCCCCAGCCCTAGTTTTATTCCTTATTTTGAAACAGGGTCTCACTGAGTTGCAAAGGGCCTCACTAAGTAATAGCTAAAGCTGTCCTCGAACAGTGATTCTCCTGTCTCAGCTTCCCAAACGCTGGGATTACAAGTGTGCGCCACCACGCCCGGCTTAATGTGATGTTTTGAACTGTGCGTACACTGTAGAAAGATTCAGTGATGATACTTGACATATGTTATTAACATAACTTATATTTGTGCTGAAAATGTAAAACATATACTCATCATTTTGAAATAGGCTTTGTTACAAACTATGGTCCCATGGAGCACCAACAGATCATGAACACTTCACTCTCCAGTCCAGCTGGAAGTCTGTAACCCTTTGATCAGCATCATCCTTTTCCCATACTAACCTGCCCCTCTAGCCTGGTGACCTTTTGTACTTTCTGCTTCTATGAGAGCAATGGTTTTAAGTTGCACCTACAGACCACGTTGTACATTATCTGTCTTGGTGCACCTTGCTTACTTCACCCAGCAAAATGTCCTCCAGTTCCATCCATACTGTAGCAAATCGCAGGATTTCCTTTTAAAAGGCTGCTTAGTATACATGTGTATGCATGTGCGTGTGTATGTCACGGACATATCTGGGCTACTGAGAACAATGCTGAAATGAACATAGCTGTGCAGATAATCTCTTCAACATACTGATCTCATTCCTTTGGGTAGATTCCCAGAAGTAAAGTTGTTGGATCATATGGAAATTTTATTTTTAGTTTTTTTGGGGAAACCTCCATGCTCTTTTCCAAAGTGGCTACCCTAAGTTACATTCTCACGAGGAAAACCGGCCATCATTTTTCCTCAAGGTATGGTACACGAGCATTCTACCACCGAGTGACATCCCTAATCCCCAAACTGACCACCTTAACTTAAAATACTACTCAACTTATTCAGATATTCTTTCATGTTCTCCTGTAAGTTTTGTTTATTTCTATAAAGGCATTTCACTTTTTAATTAGATCTGTTTGGTGTTGATAAAAATGGAATTCTGCTATTATATTTTTAATTGATTTATTTTATATAGGAAGCTATTAATTTATTTATGCCAACTGTCTTTGGTTATCTTGTCGCACTATCTTATTTTACTTGAATATTTGTCAATATTCTTGGGTTAATCTTATCTGAAACTAACAAGTAAATTGTCTTTCAATACTTAGACTTCTTTCTTACTTAATTTTCTTGATTGTGATAAGATACGCATAATAAAATTTGTCATTTTAATGAATACTATTCAGTGACATTAGTACTTTCCCGTTGTTATGTAACAATTACCATCATTCATCTCCAAAACTCTTATATCTTCCCAAGCCAAAACTGTACCTATTAGACAGTCACCCACCATTCCCTCCTCTCCCCAGCCCTGGCCGTAATCATTCTATTTTCTGTCTCTATGAATCTGACCACACTAAGCACCTTATATAAGTGAAATCATACAATATTTGCCTTTTTATGTCTGTTTTTGTCTTCAAGATATAGCCATGTTGTAATATGTTTCAGAGTTCCATTCCTTTTTAAGACCAAATAATACTCACTGGATTTATATATCACATTTTGCTCATCCATTAACAAAGTGAACATTTAGGTTATTTCCACCTCTTGGCTGCTGTGAATACTACTACTACAAGTATGAATATACAAATATCTCTTCATATCCCTGCTTTCATTTCTTTTGGACAGCTTCTCACAGGTGGAATTACTATCTCATTTCTTACTGGTTAGGCCTATGAGGTATTAGTGGTGACAGGAGGTGTGTCTGCCTTACTCCTGACTTCAACAGCATAGTTCCAGTGCTTCATCATTCAAAGTATGTTTGCTACAGGCTTCCTCAGATAAATGCTATCCAATTAAGGAAGTTTCCTCCTATTTCTAGTGTTGAGAATATTCACCATATATGAGTTTTTAATCTTACTGCATCCTTTTTTCAATCTACTAAGATTATTATAGGTTTTTTTGCTTTTTTCTATTTATTTCATTAGTTACATGATTGATTTTCAAAGACTGCGCAAATACTGCAATCTTAGGATAAACTTTATTTAGGAAATACATTTAGCACACCGTTGAAGGTGATGTGCTAATATTTTATTAGTATATTTGTACCTCTGTGTTCTTAAGTAAAATTGGCCTGTAGTTCTACTTCCTTGGGCTTTTATTATCTAATAACCATGTCATGACTATACTAATCTAATTCTATTGGTAGGAAACTTTTGCTCTGGGAATAGTTTATACAAAACGTGGGTCTCTTGGAGGATTGGCAGATCTAGCCTGTAAAACAAGTGGTTCTAACTTTGAAGAGTTTGAAAAAGTCTTTCATGGTTGAAATAGAATCAGAAGTATATTCCTTGGTAGTTCATGCTTTCTTAAAAAATTATCCACTTAATTTGGTTGAAATTTTTATGCATAATATTATATTTTAATTCATAACTATTTTTATTTATTTCACTTTTATTTAAGTATATCTGACAATAATATTCTTTTTTTTTCCAGTTCTGGAGACTGAATCCAGGGACATTCTACCTCTAAGCTATACCCTTCAGCCCAATGTTTTATTATTTACTTTGAAACAGGGCCTCACTAAGTAGCTGAGATTGGCTGCGAACCTGGGATCTTTTTCTGTCTCACCTCCCAAGTACTGGGATTACAAGCATAGGCCACCACACCCAGCAATAATATTTTAAACATATTTTGCCTGTATTATTTTTTACTGATCTTGAAAGTAATTTTTATCTTTTTTCTTTATTTATGTTGCTACTATTTTAAAGGACTGCTGTGATTTTGTGAAAGAAGTAGTTTTTCTCCATCAGATCTACTTTTGTCTTTGTTATTTTCATTGGGTTTGTTTCGCCATCCCTTTTCCACTGGAAGATTAGTTTATGCTTTTACAATTTTCTTTGTGGCTGATAAATGTATTTAAGGTTACACATTTTCCTCTCAGTGCTTTACCTGTATCTCATGGGTTTTATTTATTTATTTTTTCAGAGATAAAGACAGAGGTTTATTTAGGAAAGAGAATAGATGTTCAAGGGAGAATACAGGCCTCCTAGGGCTTCACAGTTCTTATTTTATAGAACCCCTGTGAGGGGTGGGTAGGGTCCTACAGCAGGGGTGGCAGTCCAGAGGATCCTTTGTTTACTAAGCATCTCAGGAATGCAGGTGAGAAAGGCATTGTGATGAAGGGTGTGGGCCTACTGAGGCTTCTATCTGTGATAGAATAGACCTTGTGGGGTGGAGATAAAAATAATGAAGGTTCCAGATTAGATTTTCCTTTCCTTCACAGTTTATCTCCTTTCTATCTAATTGTATGTCTCCAATCCAATACCATTTTCCCCTCTGAGACTTGGATCCCTAAATCTTAAGAGTTGACAAAGGATGAAAGTCCATCTTCTATGGCTTCCTCAACACTGAAAAGGGAGGAGGGCCCTGACTTGCTAGGGATCAGAAGTCATATCCTAATTGACCTTTACAGTAAGATCAGAAGCTAACATCACTGAAGGACTCCACCCCAGGAACATGAGGACCCATGGGTGGGATTTTTTTCTCCTCTGTGCCTGAATTTTTTGTTGTGCCCATCCTGCCAAGCCTGTCATCAGAGCTGCTGAGACAACATTTATAGGACTGGTTATTTGGTCAACAAAGCCATTCATCTGCTTTTCAGTGATGTTGCAATTGCAGTGGACATCTACATAAAAAACTGACATGATAAATGAATTGTACAATAACCCAGAAGTTATCTTTACTCTGGGCCAAAAGATTAGCATTTAAACTGAAAGCCAGGTAGCCAACTTATTAGGTTACATATATTGTTAAACATTCTCAAGGAAAAAAGCCTAAAATACAGCTACAATTTAGCACATTTGCTGCTATGATCCTATTTAATAGTAATCATTTGCTTACTAAAGAGTGTATGTTGCTATTGTCTGTCTTTCGTCTTTTACATAATTGGCAGAGCCATCTATAAACCAAGAATTTCTTCATTAGGTTTAAGGTTATTGTGTCTTTTTCCACTTTATGGGATAACTCATTAACTCTTTAAGTGTCTTTAAAGTTTTTGGTTTAGCAAAGAAAATTCCATAATCAAAAGTAAAAAAAAGGTCCCTAGGAGTAAAAAGAAGCAAGATTTCAGGTTTTTATTACAAAAAGGAATTTAAACAGGCTTTTTTTTTTCTTTTCTTTTCTTTTCTTTTTTTAGTTTGAGCAAGACTCTTAGACCCTCCAGTACCTTACAGGAATAGAAAATTTTTCTTTTATGGTATTCAATGGTCCTGGACCTTCAAAACCTCAAGAGAGACAGGTTTAACTTTATAGCATTTTATAAAGAAGTTTCGGGCATCAGTACCATTTTATATTTCTTCTGACTAAAAGCAAAAGTGTCATTATAAACTATAATGTAGAATACAAGGGGGAGCCAAAGTCAGGATATAGCTAGTTAAATTATGTGGGTGGGCTTTAAAATGGCTCCATGAGTATGACTCTTCTTTTACCCCAGAATAGCACACTTGTTTTGGGTTATACTTTTCCTGATGGATGCTCAAGACCACCCAGCCCAATGTTGAGAAAATATAAGTTATTTTTTCTGTTAAGGTCAGTCAAGGCTCCTCAGGGTCGCTCCTGTGGCATTAGTGAGGCTTACTGCTTTACTTGTGATTTATTTCAGATATTTTTATCTCTATTTTTATTTCCTTTGTGTCTCATGAATCAATAAGCTGTATATTGTTTTTCACATTTAGGATTTTAACATTTCTAGACATGGTTTATTTCTTATCTATCCTTTATTATTGACTTTAATTTTTCATGGTAGAGAATTACCATGGTATGCCTGATGTAATATTTTTGTGTTTTGTTCATGCTTCCTTTGTAACCTAGTGAATGACTAACTTTTATTAACTTTGCATATACTAGTGAAATGAATGTGTATTTCTGTTGAAAGCAGAATTAGACATATATCTATTAATCTACAAATACTTGTTAACTGTATTATTCAATTCTATATTTTTACTGAATTTTGACTTCTAACACAAGTATGAAAATCACTCACTATATTTGTATATTTAATTTTTTACCTTATTTATAGTCATTAATAATTTATATTCCTCAAAATGGAGTATTAGGTACTAGAAGTTCTTCACTAATAATTCTTTGTGAATTCTTCCCTTTACTAATATGCTATATTTGAATTACCAATGTTTCACCTTCAATTCTATTGTTCTGATATTAACATTAGGGTTTGTCTGATATGTCTATTCTATCCCTCCCTTTTCATCCTTTCTTTGTGATTTTGTTTTTGGTGTGTCTTCAATAAACAATATACAGCTGCATATGGGGTGTTTATCTATTCAGAGTTTTTATCTGTTAGTAGAAAAGGTTAGCCATTTATTTTTTCATAAAAAATAGAAAAATTCCTACAGCTAAGGCAAAGTATTAACTAACATGATAGAAGAGGACTAATATCTAGAATATACAGAGAACTCAAGAAACTCAACACTAAAAAAAACAAATCATCCAATCATAAAATGGGCAAGTGAACTAAATAGACACTTCACGAAAGGAGAAATTCAAATGATCAATAAATGCATGAAAAAAATGCTCAACATCATTGGCAATTAGAGAGATACAAACCAAAACTACCCTGAGATTTCACTAACTCCAACTAGAATGGCAATCATTCAAAACACAAACAACAACAAATGCTGGCGAGGGTGCGGAGAAGTGGGAACTCAAAAACATTGTTGGTGGGATTGCAAATTAGTGCAACCACTTTGGAAAACAGTATGGAGAATCCTCAGAAGAATGGGAACAAATCTACCATTCGATCTAGCAATACCACTTCTGGGTATCTACCCAAAAAAAGGAAACTAAACTACCAAACTAATGTGTGTGTATCTATGTTCATAGCTGCACAATTCACCATAGCCAAACTATGAAACCAGCCAAGATGTCCATCAACAGATGAATGGATTACAAAACTGTGGTATAGGTATACAATGGAATTTTACTCAGCCATAAAAAAACACAATTGCAACATTTACAGGGGAATGGATGGAACTGGAGGACATTATGCTAAGCGAGATTAGTCAGTCACAGTGAGTAAGGAATCAGATGTTTTCCCTCATATATGAAAGCTGAGGTGAAAGGGGTCATAGGAGGAACTCCAGGTGAAAAAGGAGATCCTATAGAGGAGCAAATAAGGCAACCTAAAATGGGGATGGGAGGAGGGTAGAAGGAAACTCTTTAAAGCTCATGATATATTTATTCATACCAAAGTCAACCACTAAAGCAAGCATGGGAGGGAGAGATGGGGAGGGAGTGGGATGGAGACTGGGTGGGGGCTGGCTGGGTGATATGTGCATTTATTTCTACACAAGTTTTTAAAATCACCTCTACTTATTTACTCATAACTAATGCAATGTGTTGTGAAAATATTTGTTACACTGTATCATTTAAGAAATAATGACAAGAAAATGTCTGTACACATTCAATACAGATGTAATTATTTTTCCAAATATTTTCCTTTTTTTTTTTTGGTGGTACTGGGGTTCCTGGAAGCCCTTCTACCTCCGGGCTACACTCCCAGACCTATTTTTACATTTTTATTTGGAAACAGGGTCTCCTAAGCCAGCGTGCGCGGCTGGCTTCGAACCTGCGCAATCCTCCTGTCTCTGCCTCCCAAGCGCGGGGATTACAAGCGTGCACCACCACGCCCGGCCAATATTTTCCATTTTTGATTGGTTGAATCTGGGGAATGCAGAACCCACAGGACACAGAGGGCCCACTATATAACAAATCAAGCACATATCAAGAAACGAAACATGGCCACTGATCATAAGCTAACATTGGAAAGCTTAGATTAATGGGAAAAAATACAACTTGCCAAAACTGGTACAAGAAGAAATAAATCAATTCAACAGGCCAGTAAGTGTTAAAAATTTAAATAATAATAAATATTTGTGTTTCCCACAAATATAAATTTATGTTTTTTTTTCCACGAAAAAAGTCATACTCCGATTACTAAGGAGTTCTACTTTTCAGGAATAATTCTTATTTTACATAAGTTCAAGAAAAGAAAAAGAAGGAGCTACTCAGATAATTTTATACAGCAATTTAATCTTGATTAAAAACTAGATATGGGAAATACAATAAAATTATAGATCTATTTTACTTATGAGCATACTTTTAAATCCCAAAGATCATACTGACTATTAAATGTAACTATATCCAACAGTAGATTGATTGATTGATTGCTTGATTTGGGGATTGAACCCAGGGCATTCTACCTCTGGGCTACACTCCACCCCTGTTTTATTTCTGAGTTTGAAACAAGGTCTCATCAAGTTGCTGAGGACCTCATTAAGTAGCTGAGGCTGGCCTTGGACCTGCAATTATCCTGTTTCAGGATCCGAAGTACTGGGATTACAGGTGTGTATCACCACACCTAGCTCAGTTGATTTAAAAATAATGATATAGAGCCGGGCGTGGTGGTGCACAATTGTAATCCCAGCATTTGGGAGGCTGAGACAGGAGGATCGGGGTTCGCAGCCAGCCTCAGCTACTTAATGAGGCCCTCTGCAACTCAGTGAGACCCTGTTTCAAAATAAAGAATAAAAAATAGGGCTGGGGGTGTAGCTCAGAAGTAGAATGCTCCTGTGTTCCATCCCCAGTACCGCAAAATGATAATAATAAGAATAATAATGATATATCATAATTAACTCAGTATGATACCAAGAATGCAAAAACTATTCAAAACAGGTAATGCATCTTTGTGATTTGCTACTTCGATATAGTAAAGGAGAAAAACGGTATGTTTATCTCAATCAATACAGAAAATATATTTGATACATCTCAATGTATATCAAAGATAAAAACTCAAACTAGAAATAGATTGTAAGTTGATTAAGTTGGTAAATGTTATGTTAACAGAATTGCAAACCAAGCTCAAGTCATAGGTTAAAACAAAGTTGATATTTACCTAAAGCCACACACAAAGGTAGACTCCAGAAGGAATAAATATAAAAATATGAAATTTGAAACAATTTTCTAGTGGGGAAGAAGAATGGGAATAAAGAATGAGGAGGAAAGTTTATCAATTGTTCCAAAGAAGACTCTGCCGAGACCAATATTTATAATGTACCATGAGGCAAAAGATATGATTAAGTCAAATCTCCCCACCTGGGATTAAAATGTGTATAGACCTTGGTATATTTAGAGTGTTGATGGCCTCAAGTTTACAAAAACTCTGGGGGCAAAGTCTATGAATGCTTAATTTTGTAAACTCTCAAACTGTCATCCAGAAAGGGGAAATATCCTTTTTTAAAGGCAGAGAGGGAAGGGAACAGAGCTCTAAGAATGAATGGGTTCTGGGTCTCTGACTTCAGAAGGCAAAAGGAAGGAAAGACAAGGGTCTACTGCATCCTTTTCCAGAGCAAGAACTACCCCCACTGCGCCAGGCAGTGTACACTGCTGAGAAGAGCTGGGCCCGCAAACACACTCCACTTTCTATAGAAGTTTCTAGGGCCACTCTCTGATGTTCTCAGGCAGGATCCTGCCCCTGCTTCCAAATGAACTTATCCTTGGAAAAAGTATATGTGACTGATTTTGGTATAGCCTTGATCTGAAGAGAAAGGGAGACAGGCGAGGACTGAGATAAGGGTTTGATATTCCTCTTCCTCTCCTTTCTCTGTTACCACTCTTTCCTTAACATGCCTCTGGTTCTCTTGCAATATCTTTTACATTTATCCCAGAAGCAGAACACAGGAAAAGTAAACAGCAATTATATCAGTCAGTTCTATTTCCATTTGAAGTAACAGAAAAACTCAAATTTTATTAAATCAAAGTGGTCATTTACTGGCTGGTGAAGTTGCCAAGTACTGGAGAGGATGTGCTAGGCAGTGCTCCATTGAAGCTCAAGATGCTGTGAGGGCTGGGTGAGTCTCACGCCCGGCTCTGCTTTCCTCTTGGTTGACTCCATCTGCAGATAGGTTTCTGATACATAGCTGTGAGACAGCTGTAGCAGCTCTGCCCACATCCTTCTGTGTTCAGATCTCAGGGTGAGGGGCTGGCAGGGAGGAAGGGAGGGAGCAAAGTCCTGAGAGTCAGACTGCCTTAGACACCCAGCTCACATGCCCACTGCCCCTACCCACTGAAATCCAAGCAACATTGGTCATCTTCAGAGTCAACAGAAGACCCCTGGTCCCACCCTAACTGCGTGGATTAAGAGAGGGCAAAGGTGGATTCCCAAATGAGAACCAAGGACTGTTGCCAAAACTGTGGAGGCAAGCGATCGCTGTACCTGGACTAATTCCCACCAATTTGGGTAGTATTTGTTATTTGTATTCATTGTTCACTGTTCCCCTAAAGCAAATGAAAACCTTCTTGATCTCCTAGCGTTATCAAAGTAATTCAGCAGATCACACTGCACCTTAAAAGACCTTCAAGTGCTTCTACAACCTCACAGGAATAGAGTCAACTCTTGAAGAACAGTCCTTGACACAAGAAAGAGATGTACATTTCTTAGTCTTCTTTCGTGATGGAAGCACACAGATATGCAAAAAATACATATCAATCAAAATAAGAGTGCTTCGTGTTGGGTACACCGATTCTGTAAGACTTCATAGTTACACAATACTAGTAACTGCCATTTATTGAACACCTGCTACAATGCCAGGCAAGGTGCCAGACCACTGACAATTAATTTAATACCCTCAAGAGCCATGCAAAGTAGGTATTGTTATCCTCACTTGAAACATGAAGAAATCCTCTCATGGAGGTTAAGAAATTTGCTCAGAGTCACAGAGCTGGTAAGTGGAGGAGCCAGTAGTCAGAGGCAAGTATGGGAGGTTTATGAGACTGTGCTGTCAAAACCACAGCACAGGTTTTGTGACCTCGGCACCACGTAGGGGCCAATACTGTGAATAGAGAGTTATAGGGCCACAATCAACTCATGCACCTCATCTAAAATGTTCTTATAGTAAGGAATTTCATGAAGAAAATAAAATGATTACTTGAAGATGATTAACTCCATATTGGCATAAATGTGCAAAATGTTGCCAGGCTACACTTCCAAAGGATAATTAGCTGATGGCCTGACTAGAAAAATGAGAGTGAAGTTAAAAGGTAGATTCTGGAGAATACTTACTAAAATGATTAAACAAAATTTGAGAACAACCTAAATTTCTCAAGTACTGTCTCTCAGAGAAAGGCAGAGAAGTCCTGAAAACAGCCAAAGACAGAAAACCTGGGCTTCGGACTAAAATATCCTCCATTAACCTCCGCACCCCCGCTAATGCATCGCCAAGAGCTGCTTCTAAAATGCTCTTCCTCCAGTATCACTGTCAGTGCCTCAGTTTGAGCCTTCACCATCTCTCCTCTCATTTATTCAACTGCCTATATTCAACTCAGTCCACCACCCTCACTCCTAGTAGTTATTTTTACTGAATTAAAATCTGATGTTGATCATCTAAACTGTGGAGTGTTATCAGAAGTTATTTGCTCCAGCCCCAGGAAACTTCTGACATTCTAAAATAAGATGAACCCTTTGAAACAAATGTTCTAAGAAACAGATAAAACCATACTTTAGGAGATGCAGATAAAACAAGTAGAGGCTCTGGTTGAGTCTTGCTACAACTTAACAAGATCACCATTGACATGGGACTCTAAGAGGTTAGCAAAATGATCATCACTAGTCTCAGTTGCACTTAAAAGACTCTGGAGCCTGGAGTCTCAGCGATCTTTCTGGACATACGTGGTTTAGTGTACTGAGTGGCTGCCAGGATAGGCCCTGTGGCTCTGAGGTTCACCTTCTGAACTCATCTAATTCCCAGACTATTAGACTACGCAACCCTCTGGCCCCAAAGCTAAGCCACGTACACCATTCTGGGCCCTCCCCTGCCTATACCTGGGTACAAGGGGTGTGGTGTAAAGTCTGGTTCTGGGTTACACCGATAATCATGGAGATTATCGATCAAACATCCATATAATCTATCAGGTGTAGGTGGCGAATTGTGATGGATGAGTAACCACGAGACTTCCAAGGGAGTAATAAAATACAAGTTGATAAAAATAAGTAAGTGGCTTGGCATGGTGGCACACATCTGTAATCCCAGTATTTGGGAGGCTGAGACAGGAGAGTCACAGGTTTGAGGCCAGCCTCAGCAACTTGGCAAAAATCCTTAGCAACTTTAGCTTGTTTCAAAATGACAACAGGAGGGGCAGAGGAGGTAGAATGCCCCTGGATACAACTGCCAATAACAAAAAAAGTAAGTGCCAAATAGATAAAGTTCTTCAAGTACTAGGATTTTAGTGAGGGTTCCCAGCACCCAGAACAAGTACTAGCATTCAGAGTCAATGCAATCACTATTAAAATATGAATGTCATTCTTCATAGACCTAGAAAAATCAGTCATAAATCTCATATGGTTAAACAAAGGACTCAGAATAGCCAAAGTAATTCTCAGGAATAAGAATCATGCAGGAGGCATCATAATATCTGAATTCAAGTTTACTACAGAGATATAATAATAAAAGCAGCATGTTATTGGCATAAAAACATATTCATAGACCAACAGAACAGACAGAAGATAAAAAAACAAATAAAAACACATTTAGCCAATTGATTTTCAACAAAGGTGCCAGGCACATAAGTTGGAGAAAGACAGCCTCTTCAACAAATGGTGTTGGGAAAACTGGTTATTCATTTGTAGAAAAATGAAACTAAATCCTTACCTCTCACCCTACATAGTAGTCAACCAGAGATGAATCAAAGACCTAAAAGTTAGACCAGAGACTGTGAAGCTACTGGAAAAAGGCATAGGTCCAACACTCCAACATATAGGCACAAGTAGAAACTTCCTCAACAAGACCCCCAAAGCTCAGGAAATCAAAACAAGAACTAATAAGTGGTACTAAACTAAAAAGCTTATGCACATGAAAGGAAACCACCAGGAGTCTATGGAATAGGAGATCTTTCACAGCTATCCCTCTGATAGAGGACTAATATCTAGAATATATTAAGAACTTAAAAGGCTTTACACTAAAAAAATAACCAAATCAAGAAATGGGCCACTGATTTGAATAGACACCTCACAAAAAGAAGAAATACAAATGGCCAATAAATATAATAAATATCTGTTATTTTCAACATAATTAGCAGGGAGATACAAATCAAAACTACATTGTGATGTGGTATAGAATGGCAGTCATCATGGCAATCATCAAGAAGACAAATGACAACAAAATGTTGGTGAGAATGTGGGAAAATAGGAACTCTTATCTACTGCTGGTGGGATTGCAAATTAGTTCAGCCACTATGGAGATCAGTGTGGAGATTCCTCAGAAAGCTGGGAATGGATCCACCACATGATTCAGCTATAGCACTCCTGATATCTTTCCAAAGGGTCTGAAATCAGAATTACAGTCATATATTCAGGCCCATGTTCAAAGCAGCACAATTCACAATAGCTAAGTCATGGAACCAACCTAGGTGTCCATCAACAGATGAATAGATTACAAAGTTATGGGAAACACACACAATGGAATCCTACATTTAAGCAATCAAGAACAAAATTATGGCATTTGCAAGTAAATGGAAGAACCTGGAGAATATTATCTTAAGTGAAATTAGCCAGTCACCAAAAGTGAAGGGTCATATGTTTTCTATGTACAAGCTAGGGAGTAATTGGGATACCAGAACAATTCCATACAACCTCAGTGGAGTCACAGAGGTAGTCTAAGAGAAGGAGAAGGGGAAGACTGAGGTTCATTAATGGAAATACTACCATTGACTATGTGTACATAAGTGAATATACCAACATCAATCTCAATACTCTGTATCAGAAAGAGAAGAAATGGGGAGCCAAGGGGGGACACCAAGGGCTGTTTGCATGTATATCAACACAATATACATTATGATGTGAGACTACAATGCACACTGTAAATAAATAAAAAGTTACCTAAATTTCAGAAATAAGCATCAGGTCCCCCTTGCTACTCATCTGGCTTTGATCCCTCAGTTATAACAAAGTCTGCCTGGTTCCTTCTCCTCGAGTGACTCATGACAGGAACTCTATTTTGTTCTTCAGTCTTCCTTATGTCTAAGATTAAAATCTTGGTGTTACAGATGAGCTCTAAAGTCCATTGATGTGATACTGTTGGTACCACCTTTCCAACAGATTCCCCTCTAAACCCCCTGCTCATGGTTTCTCTATTATTAAGTTCTGGCCACCTCTCAGACTCTGTTTAACTGAGCTGCACTCCCTAATCTGCCTAGCACTGGCTACTTGACACAACTCTACCCTATTGCTCCTTGTCCTTCATCCTTATTATCATCTCCAAATGCATCACCAAGAGTGCTTGGGAATGTCTCCCCTGCGGTTTCACTTCCAAATGCCTTAAAGCGAGACTCTACCATCTCATCTCTTTTACTTAAACTGCCTATGTCCAACTCAATCCATCACCCGTAGTCCTAATAGTTATTTTACTGAATTAAAATCTGATTCTATCACTTTTCTACTTTAAAAAACCTTCAGCTACTACCCACTGTAAATAATATCCATATCATAAACAATATTCATATCAGATATACTCACATCACTTGGCATGGGTCTTAGACATCTATATATGGTCTTTAGGGTCCTTTTCCTTTTTTTTGTTACAAGACCCAATAAATGCATTCCTTAAAGTTCAGTTCCAATATCACCTCCTCTTGACCCCTCTGAAAGAGAATGAGTTGCTGCCCTTTCTGTCTTATATTAATTTATAAATACTTTTATTATATCACACTGTTTACATGACTGCTCTCTCATTAGATTGTGCACTCTTTTGAGTCAGGGAGCATGCCTTCTTTATTTATTGGCCTGTAGCAAACATGGTGATGAACAAGTAGTCAGCTTGTTTATTGAATGTTTGAGTGAATGTGTGTTGAATGAATGAATGGTCCTTGAATACTATGACATCTCTTATTAACCTGCAGAAATTTTCCCTCCAGAATATATCCTTGTCTGTCTGTCTGTCTATCTCTCTATCATATTCCTACACATAAAAGGAATAGGTGAGAAAGGAGAGTAGAGGCATATTTTAAGTTTTCCACATTCTCCTGTACTTACTGGCCTATGCATGACCCTGTCTGAATAAATCATATTGGTAAAGTCTCTGGTCAGAAGTGGCTATCAAGTCGCTGTCCTGGCTTGCTGTGAATACCCTTCCCCAGTTTTCTGATGCTGCATCCCTATGTCAACCACCCTCACTGTTTCTACGAGATGTGAACTAATGAATAGTCCATCCTTTACTATTCGTACGGGTCACTGCTGATAGAGCCACATAAAAATTTTATAAGCCCTCTTTTTATGATCATCTAAGAATAAATCATGAAGCTCTTCCCCCTGAGCTACAGGGATCATCATTTTTTAAATTGCTTTCTCTGTTCTTACTTTTTCTCTCATTGTTAGAAAAAAAAAATTGCAGGCCAGGCATGGTGGCACACACTTATAATTGCAGCATTCGGGAGGCAGAGACCGGAGGATCATGGTTCGCAGACAGCCTCAGCTACTTAGCAAGGCCCTTCACAACTCAGTGTGACCCTGTTTCAGAAATAAAGACTAAAAAATAGGCATGGGGGTGTAGCTCGGAGGTACAATGCCCCTGGGTTCCATCTCTGGAACTGCAAATAATAATAATAATAAT
Source organism: Muscardinus avellanarius (assembly GCF_963383645.1). Classification (NCBI taxonomy): domain Eukaryota; kingdom Metazoa; phylum Chordata; class Mammalia; order Rodentia; family Gliridae; genus Muscardinus; species Muscardinus avellanarius. Next base: position 116,407,597 of record NC_137788.1, read on the forward strand.
AATAATAATAATAATAATAATTATTCACAACCAGAGTTATTGCATAGATATACCTGCTTTATACTCAAGAATACCCCTGGCCATCTTTGCACTTGTTCTTGAGGGGACTGATAAACTTGCAAGACTTTTGGAAAAATAATCTTATGGATATAAGCACTTCTGGAGAATATCTCTCCACCCAAAAGACTTATTTTTAAGCCTTGTTTTCTCTATGTCTTTTTCTTTCACACATGCATTGTGTGTGTTGTGTATGTGACTTCTGTATCTGTAGTAGTTAGAACAACACGTGTGTTACACACGCACACCTTTGCCATAGGCTTCCTTCAATTCTATTCTCAATAGCCAAGCTGTCAGCCACTCCCAGTGAATGCTTAGGAATGAACTTGTTGGGCACTTAAAAAAATACACATTAGCATAAAATCACTTACCTATATCTGACCCTGCCTCTGGCCATCCTTCCCCTTTATCCCTTACCTGTCTGTCTCTGATTCTCTTTCAGATAAGGCAAGAAAGAAACACAAAGGGGGAAGGGGAAGAAGCTAAAGCAAGCAGAGTCTGAGAGCACTGAAGACAACCTGAAAATCTTGTTTGGAATCAACAATATTTTTCTCCACTGTTGTCCTAGAAAATTCAATGGACAAATAGAGGTGTTCTCACCAAGTACTGCTCCTCCACTACACAGCTAAGCAGAAACCTCAGCTTCTGCTCTGCCAAGGAATCCAAGAGAATAGTCAATCTGGAAAAATTCCAACCCCAAAAGAGTACCTCCCAGGAGATGACTACAACTCCCGTAGGCAACCATTTAACCACAAAGCCCAACTCCCCTTTACTCCTACGGCCACAGTCACACATCTCCAAGGGCTGATCCCTGAATCCTGTCAACCTGACCCACATCAGCAGCCCAGAGGCCAGATGGCAACAGAATGCCTTCCCAGCCCACTGGGGAGGACAGGGGAGGGACATCCAACTGAATGACGGTAATTTAAATCCTATAATTTAGTTGTCAATAACTCCTGCCTTTTAGGGAATCCTCTTCACCCTTGACAAATCCTGGCAGCTACAACATGTAACTAAAGACATCTAAAACACCTCTCTGAAACCTTTTCATTGTGTGGTAATAACACCAGGATGAAGAATGAGATCTCTCTGGGGACAGAGAAGTTTCATATAACAGAGCTCACTGTTCCAAGATCGATGCTTTAAGAAGAGCTCCTTTGGGACTCCGAGGGTACAAGGCTGGTATGTGTGTAAGATTACTTGTGCTGGCAGGAGTGGGATGTGGAGGCCCACGTATTACCCTCCTATTCACGCCACAGGGTGAAAATAATAGGCTGTTAACCTTGAAGTTATTATTCTATGTTAATCAAGTAGCCACTGGCACTGAAATAAGTAAATTCAGGCAAAGAATTTTTCTTGAGATGGAAGAATAGGTTGAAAGGGGGATTTACCAGACACCTACCCAGATCCCTTAAAACTACTCATCTCGTGTTCATTTCCCAGTAAATGATGCAACATGATTCAACAGAGAGAAAATCTGGAAGGAAATGTCCTTACTTGAAGGCCTGGAGCCTGATGTTTTCATTTGCCAGTGATGCCACATTGGACCTTCTGGTCTTCAATTGCAAGGTGAGGATGTGGGACTAATTGATTGTCAAGGTACCATCCAGTTCAAAATTCTCTTGACAGTGATAGGGAACTCAGTATCTCCAAAGATAATTACTTTCATGTGAGGACAACTCTGACTGTTGAAAAGTTCTTCCTCATATAAACCCAAAACATGCTTTCCTATGGTTCCCACCCATTTATTGAGTTCTATCTGCCTTTGGATTGCATGATCTGAGTGCATTCCCTTTTCTAAAGACACCGTTCATCCAGCCTTGGTTCTCTTTCCCACTCATCCAACCAATCATCCCATTGATTTTACTCAAAACACACACCAAGTTGTCCAGATCCTCTGAAAAGTGATCATGAGCATAGAACAAAGAGCTACAGAAAGACTGATAAATGCGGAGTGAAGAATGCCACCATTTGTTTTGTTCTAGGTTTGTTCTCGGTGCTTCTTCTAATGTAACCTATGATGGCATTAACTTTGTGGCTACAACATCACTGCCACAAGGTCACTGCTTCAATTTCATGCCTTTTATCCTGTCCTTGTAAAGTATTTTTTTAAGTCTTATTGGTGCAATGTAATTATAAACATGATACATTCGTATCTGCACACACACATCTCCTGGTGCAGTTCTCTCCTTACTCCATCCCCTCACATGCTAGTAAGGTTGGCGGTGATACTTTCATATATGAACATAATATTACTTATCCCATTTCCTTCCTCAAACCTCCTTTTCCCCTTTCCCTCCTCCCTCTCCCAATCCCTCCCACTATTTTGCTGCTCTCTCTCCTTATTATCATAAAGTCTCTTTTCTGTTTTCTTTGGAGCTTGCACATATGAAAGAATACATATGACCCTTGGCTTTCTGAGACTGGCTGCTTTCTCACAGCATAATATTCTTTAGTTCCCTCTAACCATTTTTCTGCAAATTGCATAATTTTGTGTATACAGACTACATTTTCTTTATCCATTCATCTTTTTATGCACACTTAGGTTGGTTCCATATTTTGGCTACTGTAAATTTTAGTGCTATAAATATGTATCATTATAATATTCTAACTTTGATTTTTGGAAGAATTCCAAAGAGTGGTATAGTTGGTTCATATTGTGGTTCCATGCCTGTCTTTTGAAAAATATCCTTGTGAAGTTTAATTTAGAACTGAAATCAGGATTTTACTTTTGCTTCGTTTTATTAGATTTGAACTATGTGGTACAACATGTTAAAGTCTTCTTGGATCATTGGTCATAAAAAACATTTGCCATCTGTCCACATTTTCATTCAGGTCATTGACAAAATATCATGACTTATAATATAGTCAAGAAAATATTCCTGGAACAGAACGCTGGAGACTGCCCTCCACACTAACAGGAATCAGGAAGATCTGGGTCTTCTGGCCATGAACATGTCAGATCCCAGATCCCAACCCTGCCATTCTCTGAACTCCACTTCCTCAGCTCTCACAGTCCATGCTTGAGATTTAGTTCATGGTCTATTCTTCTGTTGCTCCTGCAATAATTTCTACTGTTAGGCTTACCCAGGACTTGGGGTACTTTGAGGGAAACCACTGTTTAAAACATTAAAAATATAAATAGAACTAGCCAAAAAAGGAGAAATGCTGATACCCAGATCAACTTGGTATGGTGAAAATAACATAGGAATAGAAGATCCAATGACCTGTAGTCGAGTCCTAATTGCTCATCTCAGCACTATCAGTTCTCTCATCTCTAAAACAGAGATGGTAATAATAACCTCACAGGGTTGTGCTGAATATCAGGAGTAATACATGCAAATTCTTAGCACATTGTTAGCACACAGCGAGTACACAATATAGATTACTATTATTATTACATCATGATAAGAAACAACAACTAGCACACAAAGACAATTAAACCCAAGAAGAAAAGAGAAAATGACCTTTGTTCTGTGAATGTTAGCTGAGATTCCAAAAAGAAAGAATTGATAGACTAATAAGTTTAGGAATGAGGACATAAAATTTTTTAACCTTGGGCATATTTTTATCCCTTTGAATCTAAACAAGATCGGAAACATTCTTATTTGCTTATGATACAGGCACTATTATAGAGCCAAGGAATACAAAAGATGATTCCTACAAAGTCAATACCAGGGTGAAAAGAAACACAAAATTCGGGGGTGGAGGTGGCAGACACATAAATAGTTAAAAAAAATATTATCAGTGTTATAACAAAGGTAAATCAAGAATATGTGAGAAAACAGCAATCTACGGGAGATGTCAGGTAAGGATTTGTGCACAAGGTTTTGATTCAAAAAGGTCTTAAAGAGAAATTAAGAGACTTTTCAGGCAGTAAGAATAACATGTAGAGATTCCGAACAGTCGTGGACCATTACAAGATTACTCATGGAATACTGATCATTCTAGACTGACTTTTCCATAGCATTCTGGTAGTAAAAGAATAGCTGGAAATATGTAGATTTGTGTCTATTGTGAAGGTACTTGTATGCCACGTAAAGGAATTCAGAGTTCTGCAGGTAAGGAGCCAGAATAGAAAATGGCGTTATGAGAACGGAAGATAAATTTAGCAACCTAATAGAGGCTACTTATGGCAATTCTTACAAATAACCAACTGAAAGATGGCGAGCCCAGAACTAAAACTGTAGTGCTGGAGATAGAGAGTAAGCCAGCATAAGAAATATGGTGAGTCTGACATAAATAACACGAGGATAGAGGTGAAGAGGAAATGAAATGACTTTGTCTAGCTAAGATGCTCAGTGGATGGAGATGTCAATAGCCAAACATGGACTTTTGGAGGAGAGTACATTTCAGTAGGAGACACAACAATGAGTTTAGTTTTGACCATTGGGACAAAGGTGGTGAAAGGACATTCAAATGGAGATGGGATCTGCTTAACCTATTAGTGGATATCAAGAGAGAGAGATGAGGATAGTAGTTGCCTGTATACATTCAGAAATAACAACCCCACAGTTTAAGGAGGAAAAGTTTATACTGTAAGTGTCTCTGATCCCCAATGTTATTAATAACCTTAAAAATAATATAAAATTAGACTGATGATTCTTGCCTAATAAATTAATGTTCCTAATGATGAATACTTCTAAGTCAAGAGCTCACATTCTTTCTCTATTTTAAAAAATCAAAATTAGCCGGGTGTGGTGGCGCACGCTTGTAATCCCCGCGCTTGGGAGGTGGAGACAGGAGGATCGCACAGGTTTGAAGCCAGCCGTGCTGGCGTAAGAGACCCTGTTTCAAAAATATAAAATAGGTCTGGGAGTGTAGCCCGGAGGAAGGAGGGCTTCCAGGAACCCCAGTACCACCAAAAAAATAAATAAATAAATAAATAAATAAATAAAATAAATAAAAAATCAAAATTAAATTGGCCTATTTTCTTTCTATTTGTAATTTATAGATCAACAATCATCTCATGGTAAATGGTCCCATTATTTAGCAATGGGATTCACAGGTAAAAAGTGGCATAAAGGTAGGCAATTGTGAAGTTTTCCTAACATAAACTGAATTTCAGTTTCTTAAAAATGTGTTCTACCTTTTCAGAGACAAGTATTAGGAAGTGTATTTGTCAACAGGTATTTATCAAGCACTTACAGGTCAAAGTGGGGGTTAAAAAAGTAGGAGTGGGTCCTACATGAAGAACCTGCAGTAGCCAAATAGACCCTATCATAAAATCTCCAACACATGGGGCTTATGGAAACTCAAATTTGAAACTTGCTAAAACAAGCACAGATGAGTACGTGAGGAAGTTGGGAAGTAAACACATGTTGCTGGAGAAAGAGAGGTGGCGATACGGGTGGATCTGGGTTTGGTTGGGAATGAATCAGACCATCCCACAGAGGGTGGCTCCTCCCTGAATGGAGGTGCTATAAAAAGGCCACTAACCCAGTCTTCAGTACCCAGCAAGCTCCTTCAGCTGCATTTGATTTGCTCTTGTGAACAAGGTAAGAGGGAACTCATTTAACGTTGTTTAGTTAGTGTTAAGCAAAGTAGGAATCTGGATGAATTTGCATTCTAAGAAAAAAGGACTGGATGTTTAGGGTTTTCCTGTATTTTTAGTGTTACTGACACTAAAAGTTTATTTCTATATAAAAGCATAAATTTATTTTCCATAAGGCTACTTAATACTCTTTTTGTATTGTTAGATTGTCCATTTTTCATTCATATAACAAATTATATTAACTAGTTTGTATTTGCCAAGTGCTGCTTTTGGCAGCAAACTATATAAACCCCCTACTCTTAGGAGCTTATATTCAATAGGGGGAGACCTTCAGTATACAATAAGTAATAGGATAATTCCAACTACTGATGAGAACAATGAAGAAAACAAGAGAGTGATGTAGTAGAGTGATGGGCGGAGGAGAGTATTTAAAAATTGTACAGCCAGGGAAGACCTCTCTAGGGAACTGTGTTTTGCCCCCCTATTGAATAGTTTTTATAACTGACACAGAGGTGTACATATTTGTGGGGTATAGTATGCTATTTTCATCCATATATGTGAGTGATCAGAGAAATTAGCATATCCATCACCTCAAACATTTATCACTTTGTATTGGGAACATTCAAAATCCATTCTTCTAACTATTTTGAAATATAAAATAAATTATTGTTGTCTACAGTCACCCTACTGCTAGAAAATACTAGAACTTGTTCCTCCTAACTGTATTTTTAGCTTCCACATAAGTGAGAATATGTGGTCTCTTATCTGTGACTGGCTTATTTCAGTTAATAAAATGTCCTCAAGACTCAATCCATATTGCTACAAATGACAAGACGCTATTTTCTAGGGATGAATAATACTTCGCTGTGCATATGTCACATTTTCTTTATTTTGGCTAGTGTGAATAATGCTGCAATAAACATGAGGAGGAAAATTACCTCTTTGACATACTGAATTCGTTTCCTTTGGATATATACCCAGTACTGGGACTGAGAGATCATGTTAATACTACCCTAAGTTTTTTGAGAAACCTCCATACCATTTTCCATAATGGCAGTACCATTTACATTTCTCCCAACAGTATCAGAATTTCTCTTTCTCTACATCTTGATGGAATTTTTTGTTTTTTGTTTCTTGATAATAGTCTTTTTTTTTTTTACTGGAGTGAGATGATATATCTCATTGAGTTGAGATTTTACTGACAAAAGAAGTAAGCCAGAGCAAAGGGCTGGATTCTACATCAGGAATTTACACATTTGAAATAATGATAATGACAATAATAATAATGGTGTGCCTTCAGAAATTTATAAAGGAAATAGTGGTGTCTGATGGAAGAGATCTAGACAGGTTAGGCCAGGTAAAGAGGGTGGTAACAGCATTTGTACATTGAGCACATGAGAACTCTTTGGAGGGCATTATGCAGGGGAGTAATGTATGTTCTTTTGTTTTGTTTTGTTTTTGTTGTTGTTGTTGTTGTTGTTGTTTGTAGTACTGGGGATTACACCCAGGGTATTTTACCACCAACCTCCACTCCAGACCTTTTAACTTTTTGTTTTGAGACAGGGTCTTTCTAGGTTGCTGAGAGTCTCATTATGTTGCTGAGGCTGCCCTCAAACCTTTATCAGTCCTCCTGTCTCAGCTTCCCAAGGACTGGGATTGCAGGCGTGCATCACCACGCCCAACAGTAATCTATTTTGAAAAGATCACTCTGGGTTGCTATGTGGAAAACAGGTGATAGGAATGCAAGAGTGGGAGGAAGTAGATTGTAGTAGTTTAGGTGAGAGATACGGAAATGTAAAACCATGAGGAAAACCTGTTCGCTAAAGCCAAAAACTCCAGCAATGTCCCCTTTATTTTCCTGATACTGGTTACTTATGCCTTTATTCTTCTTTTCTTGATTAATCTTGCAGGAATTATCAGTTTTATTAGATTCCTCCAGGGCTTTGTTGGCTTTGTTGGTTCTCTAAATTCATTTGCTATTTCAGTAAATCCAGTTATCTTTATTATTTCCTTCATTATACTTTCAATTTGTTGTTCTTCAAGCTTCTTAAATGAATGCTTAGGCTATTGATTTTTTAGCCTTTTTTTTTTTCTTTATCAGTACTGGGGATGGAACCCAGGGGTATTCTACCTCCAAGCTACACTCCCAACCCTATTTTTTTTTTTATTCTTTTTTTTGAAACAAGGTCTCACTGAGTTGCAAAGGGCCTCAGTAAGTAGCTGAGGCTGTCCACGAACTGCAGTCCTCCTGTCTCAGCCTCCCAAGTGCTGGGATGACAAGTGTTTGCCACAATGCCCGGCTGCCTCTCTTCTTTTTAAATATATGCATTTAAGCTACTAATACCCAATAGATAAGGAATTAGTGAATCTCAAAAGTTTTGCTACTTCCCACTCTTCTCATTTTCATTCCATCAAAATATCTTCTAATCTTATTGTTGTTTATTATATAATGCATTATTTATTTATATATTGTCGCCTAACTTTCAAACATTTCCAGATTTCAAAAGCTCTCTTCCCATTATTGAGTTCTAGCTTTATTTCAATGTGTTAGAGCAAGAACAAGCTCTCTATCATTTCAATACTGTAAAATCTGTTGAAACTCACTTGATAATCCAGCATATGATCAATTTTAAATGCTCATGGGCATTACAGGATGATGAGTATTCTGCAGTTGTTGGGTGCAGTGTTCAATAGGTATTGATGTTTATATTAATAACTTTACAGAAATCCTCTATATCTTTCCAGAGCTTTTCCCACTTGTTATATCTGTTAAGCGCGGTGGGTTAAAATCCCCCACTATGATTATAGATTCATATATTTCTCTACATAATTCTGTCAATTTTCATAATTCTGTCAATAAGATGGTATTTGGAGACCATGTTATTAGAAGCTTATAAATTTAGATTCTTTAATACCTTCCTGGTGAATTGACCTTTTGTTGTTATGAAATATCCTTACAGCCATACTTTTTGCCTTAAATCTTCTCAACAAATATTACACCATAATAGCTTTCTGTTAGTATTTAAGTTTTTTTCATCCTTTTACTTTCAACCAGAGTTGTCATACATAATGTGTCTCTTTTATAAAAAAACAGTTGATTTTTTCATCCTGCCTAATAGTCTTTGTCTTTAAACTAGAATATGTATGTTATTCATGTTCAGATTTGGTTTAAACTATTTGGTTTAAATCTAGCATATTAGTACTTGGTTTCTATTATCCTCTCTGTTACATTTTTTTCTTGACTTTTTAGATTAAATATCTGTCAGTTAAGTTTCTTTATATTAGCTTATTAATTACATATTCTCTTTGATTCCTTTTATGTTTACCCTAGAAGTTACAACATGCATCCTGGACTTGAGAGAGAGAGAGAGAGAGAGAGAGAGAGAGAGAGAGAGAGAGAGTATTTTTTTTTTTTTTTTTGGTGGTACTGGAGTTCCTGGAAGCCCTTCTACCTCCGGCATATACTCCCAGGCCTATTTTATTTTTTTGGAAACAGGGTCTCTTAAGCCAGCACAGCTGGCTTCGAACCTGCGGGATCCTCCTGTCTCCACCTCCCAAGCGTGGGGATTACAAGCGTGCGCCACCACGCCTGGCACAATAGAGTATATTAATAAATACTTTAATCACTACTCAAGCAATTCAAATATCCATTTTCCCCTCTAACTTCATCTTCTATTATGTTTAATTCTATTTCATAAATCCTTAAAGATGTTATTATGGCCATTTCATGCAATCACTATTCATTTAGAATTTCCCACACATTCATTCTTCCAGATGCTCTTCGTTCTTTACTGCTTCTCTGTGCTTCCAACTACAATCATCCTTTAATGTTTCCTTTATAGAAGGTTTCTGGTGATTAGTTATGTTTTTTAAACAGTTTTACCTAAATGTTTTTGATGGATATTTTTAATTAATATAGAATTACAGGGCATGACTTAAGTTTCCTTCAAAAGGTATGTCTTTTGGCTTTCATTGTTTCTTTTGAAAAGTCAACTATCAGTTTCATTGTTACTTCTTTGAAAATAACAGGTACATTTCTCCCGCTGCTTTTAAAATCTCATCATTGCTTCACATCGTTACATGTTCATAAGTTTTGTTATCATATGTCTAGATCTGGCCTTCTTTGCTATAATCTACTTGAGGTTATAATATTTTTGATTCTTGATATCTTTCATTAGTTCTAGGATATCCTATTTAATTCCCCCAATACTAAATTTCTCCTTCAATCTGAATATAAGCCTCAATAAATTGATAGCTCTCCAATACCTACACATATCTACACACACACACGTGCGCGCGCACACACACACACACACACACACACACACACACACACACATGCACATATATCAGCTTTCTGGTTGTTCCAAAGGAGGGTTAATCTAAGACAACTTAATAACTGTACAAAGTAATCTTAAAAATAGAATCATAGTAGGTCATTCTGTTACCAACAAAGAGCATTTAGTGTCATTCCATCATACCTAGAATAAAATGAACCAATGGTATCCTTTTTTAGAAAAGTATCACTATCTAACCCATGTCTTTATCTCTGAATTTAAACTGTATTACTACTGCCTTGGCCACAGTATTCTAGCTCTTAGTATTTTTCTGTATTTCTAGCATGTCAAGCTGATTCCCATTCTTGGTTTTTTATAATATTTTTATTTTTCCATTTTAGGCTCAAATGTCTATCATAAAAACTTCTCAATTCAACCAAAAGTATCCACAAACTATGCATAGAACTCTTATTTTAATTCTACACAAAGCATTTATTGATAGCTAATTATTTCATTCATTTGCTTATTGTTTTCATAAGAGTAGGCAAGCAACTCATCTGTCTTGTTCTTTATTATATCTGCTCACTAAGGTTGATAAGCCTACCACACTACTGCTATGAATAGGCTCAAGGAGTAAAAATGAGCAATTTTAGTAAATCTGTCAAATTTCTATTGTTTCTGACTGTAGATGCTATGTAGAGAGTTTTTCATAGTAATGTTCCATTTTCAAAAATGGACTACTTATGGGATATGTTTAAAATATTTAAAAAATCATCTAGGCATAGTAGTGCACACTTGTAATCCCAAAATTTGGGAGACTGAGACAGAATCATGGCAGGTGAGGCCCTTTGCAATTCAAAAGTGAGCTACTTAGTGAGGCCCTTTGAAACTCAGTGAGACTATGTTTCAAAATAAAGAATAAAAAACAGGGCTGGGGGTATTGTGCAGGGTAGAATACCCCTGGGTTCATTCTCAATACCACAAAAAATAAAATATAAAAAATCATTATAGTAACTATTATGACCTAAAAACACAACTACAAGAGGAGTAAATTTGTGCTTCTTTGGTCTAGATTCACATACACAACCAAAGAATGGGTAGTATCATGGAAAACATCATTTCCATCATTAACATTTTCCAAGAATATTCAAAAGAAGATGAGGAGAAAGACACACTGAGCAAAAAAGAGCTGAAGGAATTTCTGGAAAAGGAGCTGCAGGCAGTCCTGAAGGTAAGAGCTATTAAATAGAATCAAAGAGTATGGCATTTCTGTTCTTCACCAAGAATCTAATCAAATATTATGCAGAAGGCTTTTTTATCTATTTCACTGGAATTTAAAGAATTAGTCTTAATTCAAAATAAGCAAAATTTTTCTCTCTGTTATACATGTATGTGCACTACACATATATACAAAGATACCTTACATAAAAAATAGCATAAATACATAATTAGAAAATATGAATGCCAATTAGCTAACTCCTTATATTCTTCACTACATCAAAATTGTTACAATGGTATACTTAAGAGATAAAGCAGGGATTATTTATAACTATGACCCTGAATAAAAAACAGGCACTTTCCCAATCATATCTTATCATCTCCTAGCCACCTACAAAGCTTATTTCTGTATAGTAATAATTACCGCAAGTCAAGAAGAGATTAACATATTTCAAAAATAAGAAACAGAGAAAGAGTGACAGACAGACAAAAACAGATTTAGTTCTGCATTTTGTAAAAGGGTTCATAAAACCTAAATTAGACTGGAATATCTGAGCTAACAATGAGTCAATCTAATGTATTATCCTATGTAACTTCCAATTTACAGAATCCAGATGATGGAGACACTGCAGATGTATTCATGGAAATCCTGGACAGAGACCAAAATGACAAAATAGACTTCACAGAATTTTTGGTTATGATATTCAAGTTGGCTCAAGCATATTACCAATCCATCAAGACTAAGAAACAAAACATACCAGTACCAAAGGGAAAAAAGCATGGTCGTATTCCTAAAGGTAAAAGTGAAGACATAGAAGAGAAGGGAACAGAAGAAAAGAAAAGAAAGTCGAAACATTCAGGAAGTGATGATGAAAATAAAAGGTCAAAGAGTCCAAAAGGAAGAGGGAAAAAACGACAACGATCCAGCCCAAGAAGAAAGGAAAGAAGAGATTCTGCATCTTGTAGTGAAGGAGAAGAACATGGAAAGAAACACCATGAATCAAGAGGAAAGCAGAAAAAAAGGTCTCACTCTGCTGAAATAAGAAGTATTGGACAAAACAGAAAAGACGACTCTAGACACGCAGGCACTGGACACAGAGAGACCTCCTCCAGGTCAGAAAGAAACCGTCATGGCAGCATTACCCATGACAGTGACAGCGAAGGGTTTTCAGAAGACACAGGCAGACGATCCCCGTCCACCAGCAGACGTCCTAGGTCAGGGACAAGGACCGACAGTGGGTCCATTCACGGCCAGGAAAGAAACGGTCCTAGGCAGGTAGGGTCCCAGCAAGGACACACAGCTGGACACAGGAGGTCCGACGTAGCTCAGGGACACGCAGGCACCAGCACGAGAGAAAGACAGGGGAGCCATGGTGAGCAGGCAACAGACAGTGTCAGGCACTCAGCTGCTAGACAAGGCCAAACCTCCTCTGCCTCCGCTGAGCACAGGGCCCGGGGATCAGGCACCAGGCAGGCAGGAGTCACCGAAGGACAGTCAGAAGACTCAGACACCCAGTCCGTGTCTGGCCATGGCAGGCCTGCAGCAGGACGGGAGCGAGAACGAGAATCTACACGTGGGCGCTCCGGGGAAACATCTGGACACCACGGGGCTCACCTGTACTACACAGACACCCACGACCAGTCTCGGTCCACTACGCGACAGTCCCAGTCCGGTACCCAAACAACAGGAGGATCGCGCCATGCACAAGTACACAACAGCGCTAGACACACAGGAGATCGGGAGTCTCAGAATTCCACTGGCCGACACACCGAGTCATCCCGAGGCCACTCCGGAACCAGCACCAGGCGAACCCAAGGATCTGGCCACAGGCAGGCCCAGGACAGCTCTCGGCAGGCTGTGTCCGAAGACGAGGGGCATACAAGCTTTCATGGCACCGCGAGATCCGGCAGTAGAGGAAGACAGGATGCCGGTCGCGAGCAGGCCCGGCACAGCTCTGGGCACTCTGTGTCTGAAGATGAGGGAAATACAAGCTTTCATGGCACCGCGCGATCCGGCAGTAGAGGAAGACAGGGTGACGGGCATGACCAGTTCCAGGACAGCTCTAGGTACTTTGTGTCCGAAGACGAGGGGGATACAAGCTTTCATGGCACCGCGAGATCTGGCAGTAGAGGAAGACAGGGTGCCGGTCACGAGCAGGACAGGGACAGCTCTGGACACGCAGGGTCTCGTCAGCACCAGGGATTCTCCCAGGCACACTCTGAATCTTCCCAGGGTCAGTCCCGATCCACCAGCGCAGGCAGGCAAAGACATGGCCAGGATCAATCAGTAGACCGCTCCAGACACTCAGGCACTGGACACAGAGAGACCTCCTCCAGGTCAGAAAGAAACCGTCATGGCAGCATTACCCATGACAGTGACAGCGAAGGGTTTTCAGAAGACACAGGCAGACGATCCCCGTCCACCAGCAGACGTCCTAGGTCAGGGACAAGGACCGACAGTGGGTCCATTCACGGCCAGGAAAGAAACGGTCCTAGGCAGGTAGGGTCCCAGCAAGGACACACAGCTGGACACAGGAGGTCCGACGTAGCTCAGGGACACGCAGGCACCAGCACGAGAGAAAGACAGGGGAGCCATGGTGAGCAGGCAACAGACAGTGTCAGGCACTCAGCTGCTAGACAAGGCCAAACCTCCTCTGCCTCCGCTGAGCACAGGGCCCGGGGATCAGGCACCAGGCAGGCAGGAGTCACCGAAGGACAGTCAGAAGACTCAGACACCCAGTCCGTGTCTGGCCATGGCAGGCCTGCAGCAGGACGGGAGCGAGAACGAGAATCTACACGTGGGCGCTCCGGGGAAACATCTGGACACCACGGGGCTCACCTGTACTACACAGACACCCACGACCAGTCTCGGTCCACTACGCGACAGTCCCAGTCCGGTACCCAAACAACAGGAGGATCGCGCCATGCACAAGTACACAACAGCGCTAGACACACAGGAGATCGGGAGTCTCAGAATTCCACTGGCCGACACACCGAGTCATCCCGAGGCCACTCCGGAACCAGCACCAGGCGAACCCAAGGATCTGGCCACAGGCAGGCCCAGGACAGCTCTCGGCAGGCTGTGTCCGAAGACGAGGGGCATACAAGCTTTCATGGCACCGCGAGATCCGGCAGTAGAGGAAGACAGGATGCCGGTCGCGAGCAGGCCCGGCACAGCTCTGGGCACTCTGTGTCTGAAGATGAGGGAAATACAAGCTTTCATGGCACCGCGCGATCCGGCAGTAGAGGAAGACAGGGTGACGGGCATGACCAGTTCCAGGACAGCTCTAGGTACTTTGTGTCCGAAGACGAGGGGGATACAAGCTTTCATGGCACCGCGAGATCTGGCAGTAGAGGAAGACAGGGTGCCGGTCACGAGCAGGACAGGGACAGCTCTGGACACGCAGGGTCTCGTCAGCACCAGGGATTCTCCCAGGCACACTCTGAATCTTCCCAGGGTCAGTCCCGATCCACCAGCGCAGGCAGGCAAAGACATGGCCAGGATCAATCAGTAGACCGCTCCAGACACTCAGGCACTGGACACAGAGAGACCTCCTCCAGGTCAGAAAGAAACCGTCATGGCAGCATTACCCATGACAGTGACAGCGAAGGGTTTTCAGAAGACACAGGCAGACGATCCCCGTCCACCAGCAGACGTCCTAGGTCAGGGACAAGGACCGACAGTGGGTCCATTCACGGCCAGGAAAGAAACGGTCCTAGGCAGGTAGGGTCCCAGCAAGGACACACAGCTGGACACAGGAGGTCCGACGTAGCTCAGGGACACGCAGGCACCAGCACGAGAGAAAGACAGGGGAGCCATGGTGAGCAGGCAACAGACAGTGTCAGGCACTCAGCTGCTAGACAAGGCCAAACCTCCTCTGCCTCCGCTGAGCACAGGGCCCGGGGATCAGGCACCAGGCAGGCAGGAGTCACCGAAGGACAGTCAGAAGACTCAGACACCCAGTCCGTGTCTGGCCATGGCAGGCCTGCAGCAGGACGGGAGCGAGAACGAGAATCTACACGTGGGCGCTCCGGGGAAACATCTGGACACCACGGGGCTCACCTGTACTACACAGACACCCACGACCAGTCTCGGTCCACTACGCGACAGTCCCAGTCCGGTACCCAAACAACAGGAGGATCGCGCCATGCACAAGTACACAACAGCGCTAGACACACAGGATATCGGGAGTCTCAGAATTCCACTGGCCGACACACCGAGTCATCCCGAGGCCACTCCGGAACCAGCACCAGGCGAACCCAAGGATCTGGCCACAGGCAGGCCCAGGACAGCTCTCGGCAGGCTGTGTCCGAAGACGAGGGGCATACAAGCTTTCATGGCACCGCGAGATCCGGCAGTAGAGGAAGACAGGATGCCGGTCGCGAGCAGGCCCGGCACAGCTCTGGGCACTCTGTGTCTGAAGATGAGGGAAATACAAGCTTTCATGGCACCGCGCGATCCGGCAGTAGAGGAAGACAGGGTGACGGGCATGACCAGTTCCAGGACAGCTCTAGGTACTTTGTGTCCGAAGACGAGGGGGATACAAGCTTTCATGGCACCGCGAGATCTGGCAGTAGAGGAAGACAGGGTGCCGGTCACGAGCAGGACAGGGACAGCTCTGGACACGCAGGGTCTCGTCAGCACCAGGGATTCTCCCAGGCACACTCTGAATCTTCCCAGGGTCAGTCCCGATCCACCAGCGCAGGCAGGCAAAGACATGGCCAGGATCAATCAGTAGACCGCTCCAGACACTCAGGCACTGGACACAGAGAGACCTCCTCCAGGTCAGAAAGAAACCGTCATGGCAGCATTACCCATGACAGTGACAGCGAAGGGTTTTCAGAAGACACAGGCAGACGATCCCCGTCCACCAGCAGACGTCCTAGGTCAGGGACAAGGACCGACAGTGGGTCCATTCACGGCCAGGAAAGAAACGGTCCTAGGCAGGTAGGGTCCCAGCAAGGACACACAGCTGGACACAGGAGGTCCGACGTAGCTCAGGGACACGCAGGCACCAGCACGAGAGAAAGACAGGGGAGCCATGGTGAGCAGGCAACAGACAGTGTCAGGCACTCAGCTGCTAGACAAGGCCAAACCTCCTCTGCCTCCGCTGAGCACAGGGCCCGGGGATCAGGCACCAGGCAGGCAGGAGTCACCGAAGGACAGTCAGAAGACTCAGACACCCAGTCCGTGTCTGGCCATGGCAGGCCTGCAGCAGGACGGGAGCGAGAACGAGAATCTACACGTGGGCGCTCCGGGGAAACATCTGGACACCACGGGGCTCACCTGTACTACACAGACACCCACGACCAGTCTCGGTCCACTACGCGACAGTCCCAGTCCGGTACCCAAACAACAGGAGGATCGCGCCATGCACAAGTACACAACAGCGCTAGACACACAGGATATCGGGAGTCTCAGAATTCCACTGGCCGACACACCGAGTCATCCCGAGGCCACTCCGGAACCAGCACCAGGCGAACCCAAGGATCTGGCCACAGGCAGGCCCAGGACAGCTCTCGGCAGGCTGTGTCCGAAGACGAGGGGCATACAAGCTTTCATGGCACCGCGAGATCCGGCAGTAGAGGAAGACAGGGTGCCGGTCGCGAGCAGGCCCGGCACAGCTCTGGGCACTCTGTGTCTGAAGATGAGGGAAATACAAGCTTTCATGGCACCGCGCGATCCGGCAGTAGAGGAAGACAGGGTGACGGGCATGACCAGTTCCAGGACAGCTCTAGGTACTTTGTGTCCGAAGACGAGGGGGATACAAGCTTTCATGGCACCGCGAGATCTGGCAGTAGAGGAAGACAGGGTGCCGGTCACGAGCAGGACAGGGACAGCTCTGGACACGCAGGGTCTCGTCAGCACCAGGGATTCTCCCAGGCACACTCTGAATCTTCCCAGGGTCAGTCCCGATCCACCAGCGCAGGCAGGCAAAGACATGGCCAGGATCAATCAGTAGACCGCTCCAGACACTCAGGCACTGGACACAGAGAGACCTCCTCCAGGTCAGAAAGAAACCGTCATGGCAGCATTACCCATGACAGTGACAGCGAAGGGTTTTCAGAAGACACAGGCAGACGATCCCCGTCCACCAGCAGACGTCCTAGGTCAGGGACAAGGACCGACAGTGGGTCCATTCACGGCCAGGAAAGAAACGGTCCTAGGCAGGTAGGGTCCCAGCAAGGACACACAGCTGGACACAGGAGGTCCGACGTAGCTCAGGGACACGCAGGCACCAGCACGAGAGAAAGACAGGGGAGCCATGGTGAGCAGGCAACAGACAGTGTCAGGCACTCAGCTGCTAGACAAGGCCAAACCTCCTCTGCCTCCGCTGAGCACAGGGCCCGGGGATCAGGCACCAGGCAGGCAGGAGTCACCGAAGGACAGTCAGAAGACTCAGACACCCAGTCCGTGTCTGGCCATGGCAGGCCTGCAGCAGGACGGGAGCGAGAACGAGAATCTACACGTGGGCGCTCCGGGGAAACATCTGGACACCACGGGGCTCACCTGTACTACACAGACACCCACGACCAGTCTCGGTCCACTACGCGACAGTCCCAGTCCGGTACCCGAACAACAGGAGGATCGCGCCATGCACAAGTACACGACAGCGCTAGACACACAGGAGATCGGGAGTCTCAGAATTCCACTGGCCGACACACCGAGTCATCCCGAGGCCACTCCGGAACCAGCACCAGGCGAACCCAAGGATCTGGCCACAGGCAGGCCCAGGACAGCTCTCGGCAGGCTGTGTCCGAAGACGAGGGGCATACAAGCTTTCATGGCACCGCGAGATCCGGCAGTAGAGGAAGACAGGGTGCCGGTCGCGAGCAGGCCCGGCACAGCTCTGGGCACTCTGTGTCTGAAGATGAGGGAAATACAAGCTTTCATGGCACCGCGCGATCCGGCAGTAGAGGAAGACAGGGTGACGGGCATGACCAGTTCCAGGACAGCTCTAGGTACTTTGTGTCCGAAGACGAGGGGGATACAAGCTTTCATGGCACCGCGAGATCTGGCAGTAGAGGAAGACAGGGTGCCGGTCACGAGCAGGACAGGGACAGCTCTGGACACGCAGGGTCTCGTCAGCACCAGGGATTCTCCCAGGCACATTCTGAATCTTCCCAGGGTCAGTCCCGATCCACCAGCGCAGGCAGGCAAAGACATGGCCAGGATCAATCAGTAGACCGCTCCAGACACTCAGGCACTGGACACAGAGAGACCTCCTCCAGGTCAGAAAGAAACCGTCATGGCAGCATTACCCATGACAGTGACAGCGAAGGGTTTTCAGAAGACACAGGCAGACGATCCCCGTCCACCAGCAGACGTCCTAGGTCAGGGACAAGGACCGACAGTGGGTCCATTCACGGCCAGGAAAGTAACGGTCCTAGGCAGGTAGGGTCCCAGCAAGGACACACAGCTGGACACAGGAGGTCCGACGTAGCTCAGGGACACGCAGGCACCAGCACGAGAGAAAGACAGGGGAGCCATGGTGAGCAGGCAACAGACAGTGTCAGGCACTCAGCTGCTAGACAAGGCCAAACCTCCTCTGCCTCCGCTGAGCACAGGGCCCGGGGATCAGGCACCAGGCAGGCAGGAGTCACCGAAGGACAGTCAGAAGACTCAGACACCCAGTCCGTGTCTGGCCATGGCAGGCCTGCAGCAGGACGGGAGCGAGAACGAGAATCTACACGTGGGCGCTCCGGGGAAACATCTGGACACCACGGGGCTCACCTGTACTACACAGACACCCACGACCAGTCTCGGTCCACTACGCGACAGTCCCAGTCCGGTACCCGAACAACAGGAGGATCGCGCCATGCACAAGTACACGACAGCGCTAGACACACAGGAGATCGGGAGTCTCAGAATTCCACTGGCCGACACACCGAGTCATCCCGAGGCCACTCCGGAACCAGCACCAGGCGAACCCAAGGATCTGGCCACAGGCAGGCCCAGGACAGCTCTCAGCAGGCTGTGTCCGAAGACGAGGGGCATACAAGCTTTCATGGCACCGCGAGATCCGGCAGTAGAGGAAGACAGGGTGCCGGTCGCGAGCAGGCCCGGCACAGCTCTGGGCACTCTGTGTCTGAAGATGAGGGAAATACAAGCTTTCATGGCACCGCGCGATCCGGCAGTAGAGGAAGACAGGGTGACGGGCATGACCAGTTCCAGGACAGCTCTAGGTACTTTGTGTCCGAAGACGAGGGGGATACAAGCTTTCATGGCACCGCGAGATCTGGCAGTAGAGGAAGACAGGGTGCCGGTCACGAGCAGGACAGGGACAGCTCTGGACACGCAGGGTCTCGTCAGCACCAGGGATTCTCCCAGGCACACTCTGAATCTTCCCAGGGTCAGTCCCGATCCACCAGCGCAGGCAGGCAAAGACATGGCCAGGATCAATCAGTAGACCGCTCCAGACACTCAGGCACTAGACACAGAGAGACCTCCTCCAGGTCAGAAAGAAACCGTCATGGCAGCATTACCCATGACAGTGACAGCGAAGGGTTTTCAGAAGACACAGGCAGACGATCCCCGTCCACCAGCAGACGTCCTAGGTCAGGGACAAGGACCGACAGTGGGTCCATTCACGGCCAGGAAAGAAACGGTCCTAGGCAGGTAGGGTCCCAGCAAGGACACACAGCTGGACACAGGAGGTCCGACGTAGCTCAGGGACACGCAGGCACCAGCACGAGAGAAAGACAGGGGAGCCATGGTGAGCAGGCAACAGACAGTGTCAGGCACTCAGCTGCTAGACAAGGCCAAACCTCCTCTGCCTCCGCTGAGCACAGGGCCCGGGGATCAGGCACCAGGCAGGCAGGAGTCACCGAAGGACAGTCAGAAGACTCAGACACCCAGTCCGTGTCTGGCCATGGCAGGCCTGCAGCAGGACGGGAGCGAGAACGAGAATCTACACGTGGGCGCTCCGGGGAAACATCTGGACACCACGGGGCTCACCTGTACTACACAGACACCCACGACCAGTCTCGGTCCACTACGCGACAGTCCCAGTCCGGTACCCGAACAACAGGAGGATCGCGCCATGCACAAGTACACGACAGCGCTAGACACACAGGAGATCGGGAGTCTCAGAATTCCACTGGCCGACACACCGAGTCATCCCGAGGCCACTCCGGAACCAGCACCAGGCGAACCCAAGGATCTGGCCACAGGCAGGCCCAGGACAGCTCTCGGCAGGCTGTGTCCGAAGACGAGGGGCATACAAGCTTTCATGGCACCGCGAGATCCGGCAGTAGAGGAAGACAGGGTGCCGGTCGCGAGCAGGCCCGGCACAGCTCTGGGCACTCTGTGTCTGAAGATGAGGGAAATACAAGCTTTCATGGCACCGCGCGATCCGGCAGTAGAGGAAGACAGGGTGACGGGCATGACCAGTTCCAGGACAGCTCTAGGTACTTTGTGTCCGAAGACGAGGGGGATACAAGCTTTCATGGCACCGCGAGATCTGGCAGTAGAGGAAGACAGGGTGCCGGTCACGAGCAGGACAGGGACAGCTCTGGACACGCAGGGTCTCGTCAGCACCAGGGATTCTCCCAGGCACACTCTGAATCTTCCCAGGGTCAGTCCCGATCCACCAGCGCAGGCAGGCAAAGACATGGCCAGGATCAATCAGTAGACCGCTCCAGACACTCAGGCACTAGACACAGAGAGACCTCCTCCAGGTCAGAAAGAAACCGTCATGGCAGCATTACCCATGACAGTGACAGCGAAGGGTTTTCAGAAGACACAGGCAGACGATCCCCGTCCACCAGCAGACGTCCTAGGTCAGGGACAAGGACCGACAGTGGGTCCATTCACGGCCAGGAAAGAAACGGTCCTAGGCAGGTAGGGTCCCAGCAAGGACACACAGCTGGACACAGGAGGTCCGACGTAGCTCAGGGACACGCAGGCACCAGCACGAGAGAAAGACAGGGGAGCCATGGTGAGCAGGCAACAGACAGTGTCAGGCACTCAGCTGCTAGACAAGGCCAAACCTCCTCTGCCTCCGCTGAGCACAGGGCCCGGGGATCAGGCACCAGGCAGGCAGGAGTCACCGAAGGACAGTCAGAAGACTCAGACACCCAGTCCGTGTCTGGCCATGGCAGGCCTGCAGCAGGACGGGAGCGAGAACGAGAATCTACACGTGGGCGCTCCGGGGAAACATCTGGACACCACGGGGCTCACCTGTACTACACAGACACCCACGACCAGTCTCGGTCCACTACGCGACAGTCCCAGTCCGGTACCCGAACAACAGGAGGATCGCGCCATGCACAAGTACACGACAGCGCTAGACACACAGGAGATCGGGAGTCTCAGAATTCCACTGGCCGACACACCGAGTCATCCCGAGGCCACTCCGGAACCAGCACCAGGCGAACCCAAGGATCTGGCCACAGGCAGGCCCAGGACAGCTCTCGGCAGGCTGTGTCCGAAGACGAGGGGCATACAAGCTTTCATGGCACCGCGAGATCCGGCAGTAGAGGAAGACAGGGTGCCGGTCGCGAGCAGGCCCGGCACAGCTCTGGGCACTCTGTGTCTGAAGATGAGGGAAATACAAGCTTTCATGGCACCGCGCGATCCGGCAGTAGAGGAAGACAGGGTGACGGGCATGACCAGTTCCAGGACAGCTCTAGGTACTTTGTGTCCGAAGACGAGGGGGATACAAGCTTTCATGGCACCGCGAGATCTGGCAGTAGAGGAAGACAGGGTGCCGGTCACGAGCAGGACAGGGACAGCTCTGGACACGCAGGGTCTCGTCAGCACCAGGGATTCTCCCAGGCACACTCTGAATCTTCCCAGGGTCAGTCCCGATCCACCAGCGCAGGCAGGCAAAGACATGGCCAGGATCAATCAGTAGACCGCTCCAGACACTCAGGCACTAGACACAGAGAGACCTCCTCCAGGTCAGAAAGAAACCGTCATGGCAGCATTACCCATGACAGTGACAGCGAAGGGTTTTCAGAAGACACAGGCAGACGATCCCCGTCCACCAGCAGACGTCCTAGGTCAGGGACAAGGACCGACAGTGGGTCCATTCACGGCCAGGAAAGAAACGGTCCTAGGCAGGTAGGGTCCCAGCAAGGACACACAGCTGGACACAGGAGGTCCGACGTAGCTCAGGGACACGCAGGCACCAGCACGAGAGAAAGACAGGGGAGCCATGGTGAGCAGGCAACAGACAGTGTCAGGCACTCAGCTGCTAGACAAGGCCAAACCTCCTCTGCCTCCGCTGAGCACAGGGCCCGGGGATCAGGCACCAGGCAGGCAGGAGTCACCGAAGGACAGTCAGAAGACTCAGACACCCAGTCCGTGTCTGGCCATGGCAGGCCTGCAGCAGGACGGGAGCGAGAACGAGAATCTACACGTGGGCGCTCCGGGGAAACATCTGGACACCACGGGGCTCACCTGTACTACACAGACACCCACGACCAGTCTCGGTCCACTACGCGACAGTCCCAGTCCGGTACCCGAACAACAGGAGGATCGCGCCATGCACAAGTACACGACAGCGCTAGACACACAGGAGATCGGGAGTCTCAGAACTCCACTGGCCGACACACCGAGTCATCCCGAGGCCACTCCGGAACCAGCACCAGGCGAACCCAAGGATCTGGCCACAGGCAGGCCCAGGACAGCTCTCGGCAGGCTGTGTCCGAAGACGAGGGGCATACAAGCTTTCATGGCACCGCGAGATCCGGCAGTAGAGGAAGACAGGGTGCCGGTCGCGAGCAGGCCCGGCACAGCTCTGGGCACTCTGTGTCTGAAGATGAGGGAAATACAAGCTTTCATGGCACCGCGCGATCCGGCAGTAGAGGAAGACAGGGTGACGGGCATGACCAGTTCCAGGACAGCTCTAGGTACTTTGTGTCCGAAGACGAGGGGGATACAAGCTTTCATGGCACCGCGAGATCTGGCAGTAGAGGAAGACAGGGTGCCGGTCACGAGCAGGACAGGGACAGCTCTGGACACGCAGGGTCTCGTCAGCACCAGGGATTCTCCCAGGCACACTCTGAATCTTCCCAGGGTCAGTCCCGATCCACCAGCGCAGGCAGGCAAAGACATGGCCAGGATCAATCAGTAGACCGCTCCAGACACTCAGGCACTAGACACAGAGAGACCTCCTCCAGGTCAGAAAGAAACCGTCATGGCAGCATTACCCATGACAGTGACAGCGAAGGGTTTTCAGAAGACACAGGCAGACGATCCCCGTCCACCAGCAGACGTCCTAGGTCAGGGACAAGGACCGACAGTGGGTCCATTCACGGCCAGGAAAGAAACGGTCCTAGGCAGGTAGGGTCCCAGCAAGGACACACAGCTGGACACAGGAGGTCCGACGTAGCTCAGGGACACGCAGGCACCAGCACGAGAGAAAGACAGGGGAGCCATGGTGAGCAGGCAACAGACAGTGTCAGGCACTCAGCTGCTAGACAAGGCCAAACCTCCTCTGCCTCCGCTGAGCACAGGGCCCGGGGATCAGGCACCAGGCAGGCAGGAGTCACCGAAGGACAGTCAGAAGACTCAGACACCCAGTCCGTGTCTGGCCATGGCAGGCCTGCAGCAGGACGGGAGCGAGAACGAGAATCTACACGTGGGCGCTCCGGGGAAACATCTGGACACCACGGGGCTCACCTGTACTACACAGACACCCACGACCAGTCTCGGTCCACTACGCGACAGTCCCAGTCCGGTACCCGAACAACAGGAGGATCGCGCCATGCACAAGTACACGACAGCGCTAGACACACAGGAGATCGGGAGTCTCAGAATTCCACTGGCCGACACACCGAGTCATCCCGAGGCCACTCCGGAACCAGCACCAGGCGAACCCAAGGATCTGGCCACAGGCAGGCCCAGGACAGCTCTCGGCAGGCTGTGTCCGAAGACGAGGGGCATACAAGCTTTCATGGCACCGCGAGATCCGGCAGTAGAGGAAGACAGGGTGCCGGTCGCGAGCAGGCCCGGCACAGCTCTGGGCACTCTGTGTCTGAAGATGAGGGAAATACAAGCTTTCATGGCACCGCGCGATCCGGCAGTAGAGGAAGACAGGGTGACGGGCATGACCAGTTCCAGGACAGCTCTAGGTACTTTGTGTCCGAAGACGAGGGGGATACAAGCTTTCATGGCACCGCGAGATCTGGCAGTAGAGGAAGACAGGGTGCCGGTCACGAGCAGGACAGGGACAGCTCTGGACACGCAGGGTCTCGTCAGCACCAGGGATTCTCCCAGGCACACTCTGAATCTTCCCAGGGTCAGTCCCGATCCACCAGCGCAGGCAGGCAAAGACATGGCCAGGATCAATCAGTAGACCGCTCCAGACACTCAGGCACTAGACACAGAGAGACCTCCTCCAGGTCAGAAAGAAACCGTCATGGCAGCATTACCCATGACAGTGACAGCGAAGGGTTTTCAGAAGACACAGGCAGACGATCCCCGTCCACCAGCAGACGTCCTAGGTCAGGGACAAGGACCGACAGTGGGTCCATTCACGGCCAGGAAAGAAACGGTCCTAGGCAGGTAGGGTCCCAGCAAGGACACACAGCTGGACACAGGAGGTCCGACGTAGCTCAGGGACACGCAGGCACCAGCACGAGAGAAAGACAGGGGAGCCATGGTGAGCAGGCAACAGACAGTGTCAGGCACTCAGCTGCTAGACAAGGCCAAACCTCCTCTGCCTCCGCTGAGCACAGGGCCCGGGGATCAGGCACCAGGCAGGCAGGAGTCACCGAAGGACAGTCAGAAGACTCAGACACCCAGTCCGTGTCTGGCCATGGCAGGCCTGCAGCAGGACGGGAGCGAGAACGAGAATCTACACGTGGGCGCTCCGGGGAAACATCTGGACACCACGGGGCTCACCTGTACTACACAGACACCCACGACCAGTCTCGGTCCACTACGCGACAGTCCCAGTCCGGTACCCGAACAACAGGAGGATCGCGCCATGCACAAGTACACGACAGCGCTAGACACACAGGAGATCGGGAGTCTCAGAATTCCACTGGCCGACACACCGAGTCATCCCGAGGCCACTCCGGAACCAGCACCAGGCGAACCCAAGGATCTGGCCACAGGCAGGCCCAGGACAGCTCTCGGCAGGCTGTGTCTGAAGACGAGGGGGATACAAGCTTTCATGGCACCGCGAGATCTGGTAGTAGAGGAAGACAGGGTGCCGGTCACGAGCAGGACAGGGACAGCTCTGGACACGCAGGGTCTCGTCAGCACCAGGGATTCTCCCAGGCACACTCTGAATCTTCCCAGGGTCAGTCCCGATCCACCAGCGCAAGCAGGCAAAGACATGGCCAGGATCAATCAGTAGACCGCTCCAGACACTCAGGCACTGGACACAGAGAGACCTCCTCCAGGTCAGAAAGAAACCGTCATGGCAGCATTACCCATGACAGTGACAGCGAAGGGTTTTCAGAAGACACAGGCAGACGATCCCCGTCCACCAGCAGACGTCCTAGGTCAGGGACAAGGACCGACAGTGGGTCCATACACCCCCAGGAAAGAAAGAGCACAGGCAGGGAAAGACCTACCCATGAACAATTCAGAGACAGCGCTAAACACTCAGGTTCCCATCCGTTAGAGAAGGATCATCGGGGTCAGTCTCAGTCTTCCAATGGGCAAATAGGATCAAGTCCTTTAGAACGAGAAGGGTTCCAGTCTGTTCAGTCCTCAGACAGTTCCAAACACTCAGTGACCCATGACAATAATTACAATTCTGGGGTTAGTAAGTTGCAGTCTTTTATTGGTGAAAGGCAATGGTATGGATCAGGTATAGGTTGGAGACATGGCAGTTATGGGAATGCAGATTACGTGTATGGTCATACAGGGTTTGGCGAATCTCTGACTAGAACTAGAATTTAGTCACAGTTTTCGTCTTATGGAAATCAAGAAAAGATATTAAAATGGAAAAGCCCTTGGATCAGTTTGAAATATATGACGACTAACACAGTAGGTAGTAGTAGATACCCAAGAATTTATAGCTGTTTAAATTACATATCAAAACAGCTAGATTTCAGTCCATCACAAAGATATCATCATTGTGAATGTGAGAAAGAATTGGGAAAGGAATTAACCCAAATAGTAACATACAAATATTATAACATAACTTTGAATCTACAAACGTTTCATAATCCTTTTGGGGAAGTTAGAAAATAATCTTGTCCTATCACTTTAAGATACACTAAGTAGTTGATTACTTTTGTGGTTTTTTTCTTTTCATTCTCTATAGAGCTTTCAACTTCATAGTTAGGAAATGTAAAAGAAATCAATGTCATAGAAAACTGTATTTGGATTACTATGAGGATTGGGATTTGATGTACGGGTTTTTGCTTCTGAAAGATTAAATTTTAGACCTACTCCATATTGGTATACTAATTTTAGCTAAAAGTTTCAAAGAGGCCAAAAATATAAACCTCACTCATCTGAAGACCAATGCTGGTATATTACAATTAGGGTTTGGCATATCTGCCCCTATCATACTCCTATTGGAACTCAGTTTTCTTTCAATTCAATAAATCCTTTCATTCCATAAAATCACATTAGAGATATAGAATTATAAAAAGTAAACTGTATAAAAATTGAGAATAAACAATTGGTCATATAACTTAATTTGTCTCTTTCCTTTTTTTTAGGCAGGGGACTGTTGATTAAACCCAGGCACATTTTACATTTGAGCTACATCTCTAGCCCTTTTTGTTTTTCACTTTGAAACAGGATCTCACTAAGTTGCTGAGACTAGTTTAAAACCTGTGAAACTGCTGTCTCAGCCTCCCAAGTGCTGGGATTACAGGCATTTGCCACCATGCCTGGCTTATTTTGTCTCTCTTATGCTTTTTCCTCATACATTTAAAAGGTTTACTTCCCTATGGACAGAATTAAATATCTTTCCTATATCCTGAGAAATCCTGTTGACTATACAGAAGTATATACCATGCAAAAGTAATAACTAATTAATAATAAAAAAAGATATTATAGCTATATTTTTCTCCAACACACTGTCCCACAGTGACACTGATATAAGGTAAAAGGGCTTTGTTCAATCATGAATACCACCATTAGTACGAATGCATCAATCCATGAGGTATTAGTCATGTCAAACAAGGCCAAAAAACAGAAACCACTGACCTGGATCCTTATGTCAAAGACACCAGAAGATGCTTTCCAATGAATGCTAGTGAGAACAGAGAAATCGTGCTAAAATTTCTTGACACGTGAAAAGCATTCAAGAAACTGTTTTCCTGAACTCTAAGGAAAACACATGTATCTTTAAGATTTAGGCAAGTGGGTGAAGACAAAGAAAAAAGGAATAGAGAAATGTCAACAAGTTTCTACTATTAGAAGAAATACCCTTTCATGAGAATCCTACCCAAATCTTACTTCTCATATTATGGGCTGAAAGGGATGCAGAGGCCCATGTTCACATTGTGCAGACAAGTTTAGCATGCAAATAATCCATGCCAGAATAGTAATTCCATTTCAAGCCTCCAAGCTCTGAGTTTGATAGTTTTATAACACAGTTTATAAAACCTGCCTTTCTTGACATTTTACTTGAATAAATCAAGTGGACATGGCACTGATTGTCAAAGTTTAAATGATCTCTACTACAGTGAAGGGAGGAATGGAAAGCAACACTATGATGTCTGTTTGTTGTCCACAAGCCACTTCAAGGTGGCACTTCCTTCCTCCTAGTGTCCTGTTTCCCTGCTTGAAGTGCTATCCACAAAAAAACTACAAAGCAGCAAACTTCATAAAGAATCAGACCAGCAGGCCTCACTCAGCTGCCACAGACAGGGGTGGGCATGGGATGCCTCGGTCTCTTCTGTGGCCACTCTCTAAGGTGGGCAGCCCCAACAAAGTGAGAAATAAAGAAATTACAATGCGGAACCAGCACAGACCTGGTCCAACTAAGGTGGAGGTACAGAGTGACACTGACAGACATTACAATAGGTACAGACTGAGATACACATCCAACAATAGCTGAACTCTCCATGTTTTCTGAAGAACCCATAAATGACTGAAAATGTTTTCTTTTCTATCCCTATCCACTCAAGGACAGAATTAACAGATACTCCTTTTTTTAGCGGGACATAAAATCACTTTACTCAAAAAGGTGAACAAGTTTCACTATAGACATCAATTTTTCTCTGTCCTTTTCCTTTATTCTTATAAAATATGTTTCTGTCTTGTTATTAAGTCAGTTGACCAACTCTCTCACCTGTAAGGGAAAGACAAAACAAGAATCCAAACCAAGTCAATGGCAAGAGAATGTCTGAAATTGAAGGCAACTAAATTTCACCACTGACTGAAGCTGGAGGGTAAAAAGAAGGAAAGAGTCAAGGATTATTTCTAGATATTTATATATATACTTCAAAAAAAGAAGTCAGGACTTGAGTCTTCAGTATATATGTAGTTTATTGAACTAGTTAAAAGTGCAGACTGTGGAGCTATAATCTCAGGGCACAATTTCAGACCTGTCACTAATTTACTGTACCCCTTTGGAAATTTACTCGAAATATCTATTCCTTGGTTTTATCAGATGAAAATTCGAATAGTTCCTCTCTTAGCACTGTTAAACAGATTGAACTGATACATGACCAGCACTTAGGACAGTACCTGGCACATAAGAAGCACTGAGTAAATGGCTGCCCCCACAGATGAGAAAGACAAGAGGAAGAAACCAAGGAGAGAATTTAAGAAAACATGTGAGGAACAGGATGGCAACCAAGAGGGGACTTTGTGCTTCAGTCGTGAGACTCAGAACTCAAACCGAGAAGACTGCTTCTTGATGAGGGAAGAAAAGCAGTGAAAAACTCAACAAAACAATAAAGGTTGAAACATGGTGGAATAAGAGCCAAAAGAGAAGGCAGAGGATGTAGAGCTCCATGAGTCTTACCTGGTGAATGGAGTCCAGTGGAGATGGCATCAGTGCCAAGTTGGCCAGGCTGCTCTAGGGCTGGTAGCTCGCAGCATCACATCTCACAGAGACCTTCAGCAAAGAAACAGTATATGATTATGAAGCCAGTGGCTACAGTCCATTACCAAAAGCAGTTGGCATTTTGATCCATGCACAAAGACCTAGCCACCCAGACAATCCAGCCAGATCCTGCAGCTCCAGCTGAACACATCTCTCCTTGCAAAGACCCAGCCAGATCCAGCAGAACCCATCTCTTCCTGTGAAGACCCAGAGTGGTGCTCATTAAGACCATAAGTTAACAAGCTGTCCCAGCAGGACATCACCTTGCGCAGCCACAGGGACTTGTATGTCAAGTAAATAGATTCACAGGGTTCTGAGACTGCAAATCACACCTACAGGCTTGTAAGACACAGCAGAAACAGCCCCTAGAGACATTCAGGTGGAAGGTACCTACAATCCATAGTTCACTGAGCCCTTATAATCTCCTGGGATCATCACAGGACATCTACCCATGGTATCTGGGGTTAAATAATTCAGCCTACCAAGTTGCAGGCTCAGAAAGCAGTAAACGTGTACCTGGTCATGTTTGGGTACTACAAACATGAACACCAGAGGCCACAAGGGCTCAAATGATTGCAACCACCCAGAGCAGCAGTGATGTCCCTGGGCTAAAAATCTGAGTCACTCAAGCCCCAAGCTCAAAACAGACCAATCTTTCCCTTCCAGAGGCTAGGCTTTGGTGGTACCATCTTGGCCTAGCCACACCTGGAAGACAGGAGACCAGCAGGGTTTCACTTATTCACAAGTATAGGCTGGAAATTCAACACTCTGTCAGCAAAGTTTGTGCTTGACATGCATGCATGCTAGCAACTGACAGTACCTCACATAACTGTAACAAGCAGATAAGAGGCAGTGTCTCAGGGGCCATCAAGCTCAGCAAGTTGGTCCACAATCTAAGAATATAGCAACTGTCAGCTTTGCTGGGCCTAAGCCCACTGGACACAGAGGTTAGAGGTCAGTGCTCTGCAGTATCACAGGCTCACAATCAGCAGAAAAGTGATGGTATTTGTGAGGCCCTAAATCCCAACCAGCAAGCTGCAGTGTCAGAATAGAACATCATAATCTCTAGCCCTACAGAGTTTGGGTCTAGAGAACACAGCGGCTTATAGCCAATCAGACTCCTGTTTGCCTTCACTAAAAAATACATCTAGTTATAGAGGCTCTGGGGGACAAGCTCAAAACTTTGATTACATGAGTCATATTGGTAAAAGCAAATATATACCCCCACATAGACTTATTATAAAGTGATAACAAATAGATACAGGACTCACAAAGAAAAAGGAAGAAGATGCCAAGACAAAAGAAATGTAAACTTAAAAACTCTGAAAATATGAGAATGAAGAACAGCAAGGAAACAATGAACTCCCACAACTCAACTAGGTGATCTATAGAAAACAGAACCATCAGTGATCTGTAGAAAATGCAAGATGGAGAATTTTGAATTTTGACCTTCAAAAGTGTACAGAAAATGAAGAAGGAAATTGAGACTCTAAAAAAGAACCAGAAAGAGGCTTTGAGTAGAATGACGGAGTCAGTAATTGAATTAAAGACCACAATAGAAATCAACTCTGGCAGGATAGATGACATGGAAAATAAATGTCACTCTTGGAAGACAGTTCATTCAAATCTGAAAACACAGTTAACAATATACAGAAGACATTAGACATTACAATACAGCTTAAACATTCAAGAAATATGGAAAATACAAAATGTCCTAATTTATGGATAAAGGGCATTAAAGAAGGTCAAGAAGCACAAACCAAGGATTTAAAAAAATCTTCAGAAAAATAATTTCAAAGAATTTTCCAAACAGAAAAATATTTGAACATCCACATGTAGAATACATACCAAACACCATTAATATCAAGAAGGACCTCCCTACACCACATACTATCAAAATGACTAAAAGCAGAAAGAAAAAAAGAATGGGTGTAATTCAGGGGCTAAATAATTAAAATCACTATAGACTTCTCAGCCCAAGTCATGAATACCTGGAGGGACTAGTATGATGTACTCTAGTCACTGGAAGAAAACAACTTCCAACCAAGACTGCTATATCCAGCAAAGATATCATTCAAAATTGATGGAGAAATAAAAACATTACAAGACAAGCAGAATAAAGAATTCATGACTACCAAGACAGCACTAGAGAAAATACTTAAAGAAATCAAACATAAAAAATAAAATAAAAAAATTGAAACCAGAGAAGTTAGCCCCATCCGGTGGACAAGAAATAGCACTACATCAAACAGAACTCAAAATGACAGGAAACAAAAATCAATAAGAGCAAAATCTCAATAATAACAATGAATGTCAAAGGTCTTAACTCCCCAATTAAAAAACAGAGACTGTTAATATAGATTATAAAACATAATCCAACTATATGCTGCTTGAAAAAACTCATGTTATAGCTAAAGATGTCCATATGTTAAAGGTGAAAGGATGGAAAATATATATCCTGCAAATGAAGACCCAAAACAAGAAGGGATAGCAATGATCATATCCAAAAACAGACTTTAAGCTAAGACACACCAGAAGAGACAAAGCAGGTAATTCTCATTAATAAAAGGAATAATCCAATTAGAAGATATAATGACAGAAAACATTTATGCCCCAAATGTGGGTGCACCCACATTTGTAAAACAAATTCTTTGGGACACCAGGTCTTAAATAGCCCCAAATACAATAATATTAGGAGACTTCAATACACCACTCACACCACTAGATAGATCTTCTGGACAAAATATGAGTAAAGAGTCTTCAGACCTAAAGAACAGTATAAACCAAATGGGCCTATTAGACCTCTACAAAATATTTCAACCAGAAACAACTGAATACACATTCTTCTCAGCTGCCTATGAACTTTCTCCAAAACAGACTACATCCCTAGCCACAAAGGAATCACAAGAATTTTTTTTTTTTTTTTTTTTTTTGGTGGTACTGGGGTTCCTGGAAGCCCTTCTACCTCCAGGCTACACTCCCAGACCTATTTTTTACATTTTCATTTAGGAAACAGGGTCTCCTAAACCAGCGCGCACGGCTGGCTTCGAACTTGCGCGATCCTCCTGTCTCTGCCTCCCAAGCGCGGGGATTACAAGCATGCGCCACCACGCCCGGCACAAGAAAATTTTTAACATGTGATATAATCCCCTGCATCTTCTTAGATCACAACAGAATGAAAGTAGAAACCAACAACAGGAAGATCAAGTCTTATAATAACATGGAGAATGAATGATACACTCTTTTTTTTTGTTTCAAAAATTTTTTTTATTGGTGCAATGTATTCATACATCATAATGATATAAAGAAAATATTTTTGTAGACATACATGCACACATTGCCCAGTTAGCCCCTACCCAATCCCCACCCTGTTCCCTCCCCATCCCTCCTTTCCATGCTTGGCTTAGTGGTTGACATCTAGTTTTATAGCAATTTATCCAATATTAACGATGATAATCTCACAAAACAGTTTCATTTGTCTGATACCAAGCTTTTGATGACTAAAAGATAACAGTTCATATTTCTTTTTGCTTTCTTTCTTACCAGAGAATATTTTTCTCTTTTCTTTTTTTTTTTTAGGTGAAGCTATCATACATTTATTTATTTTTCAGAAAAAAATCTATCCTAATATGGAATATGGACTCTAGATACGCAAAACAATCTCAAAGAAGAACAAAGCTAGAAGATGTATATTTTCTGATTTCAAACCATATAAAGCTACAATAATTGAAACAGTGTAGTACTGTTCCAGAGGCAGATATATAAACCACTGGAGTTAAATAAAAGCCTAGAGCTAAATTCTTCCCTATATTGTCAAGTTATTTTTGACAAGGTTTCCACGAACATTTGGTAGTGGAAATAATCTTTTAACTAAATATTGTTGAAAAATAATAATTACATGGAAAAGAATAAAATTGGACCCTTACCTAAAACCATATACAAATATTAACTCAAAATAGATAAAAGACCCAAGTATAAATCTTAATAGTATAAACTTTTAGAAGAAAATCTGGGTCATAAAACCTCACAACATTGAAATTGGCAGTGATTTCTTGGATATGATTTCAATGGTGCAGGCAACAAAAGAGTATACAAACTCCCTAAAAAGTAAAAAAATATTGTATATCCAAAGACAATGTAAATGGAGTTAAAAGTTACTAATAGAATGGGATAAAATATTTCCAAATGCTATATCTGAAGGTATATTAATATTCCAACTAGAAATCCTAAAAATTAGCAACAATAAAAGCAAACAATACAATTTAGAGATAGGCAAAAGACTAACATAAATAATGAATCTCCACAGATAACCAATCTTAGTTGTCTGTTGGATGGAAAATCTTGTTTCTCTGGTTCTGGTGTGTGTTACCTATTTCTTCTTTGTAGTTAATCTCTTTGAGTATTTTCTCTAGTGCTGATTTTAAAGACATAAATTCCTTCAGTTTCTGTTTGTCGTGAAAGCTTCTTATTTCTCCATCTAATTTGATAGAAAGTTTTGCTGGGTAGAAAATTTTTGGCTGGAAGTTGTTTTCTTTCAGGGTTTGGAATATGTTACTCCAAGCCCTTCTGGCTCTCATGACTTGGTTTGGGAAGTCTGGAGTGATTCTAATTGGTTTGCCTCTGAATGTCACTTGGCCCTTTTTTTTGTTGCCTTTAAGATTCTCTGCTTGGCTTCCACATTGGTCATTTTGACAATTATGTGGCGTGGGGATCCTCTTCTCTGATCCTGTCTAAAGGGAGTTCTATAAGTTTCCTGGACCTGTGTATTGACCTCTTGCTCTATGTTTGGAAAATTTTCTGCTATTACTTCCTTGAAAAGATTGTTAATCCCTTTGGTTTCACCTTCTTTTCTCTCCTCTATCCAATTATTCTTAGGTTAGCTCTCTTAAAATGGGCCCATATTTCTTCAATGTCAGATTCCTGCTGTCGGATTTTTTTTTCTAAATTAGAAACTATGCGTTCATTTTTTGAATGATCATCTTCTAGGAGCAAGATTCTATTCTCCATGTGGTCTAATCGGTTGTTTGTGCTTTGAATTGAGGCCTTTACTTCATTAATTGCATCCTTTATCTCTCTTTGGCTCTCTCTGAATTCTTTTCGAAACACCTCTATTAATAATTTCTACAGTTATTTTCCTGATTTGATCTTCTATAAATCTCTGAATTTCTGTTTTATCAGGTTCTGATGTTGTGGGGTTGTGGGCATTCATTGCTCCATTGTTATTTCTCTTTCCCAAGATTTCGGAAGTTTGTACCTTCTCTGGGTTCTTCCCTGGGTCACTACGACTTCACTTAAGGTGCTGTGGATCTCAAGTCTATGGTATCTCAGTTTACACTATTCCTTTACTGGGTTGTATCGCAGAGTCTCAGACCCTGGGAGTCAATCGAGGCTGCTTTATACCATAGGGGGTGCCAGGTTGGGCGTTCTCCTATGGTGTAATATCTCTGCCACCACCACTCCCCCACTGGGTCAAGTCCCTGGGAGTACAGTACTGGGATTTCTCCTCTAGGGGCCCCAATTTGACTCACTGTTGAGTGCGCAGATGGAGCTGTCGTGGACTCGGTGAATTCGCTGCTGCTGCCGCTGGTAGCAATATGGCGCCGCTGCCGCGCCCTCAGCCGTGAGGCTGGCGTATTTCTTTTCTGTTTTTGAACTCCACTCTGGGTCCCTGAAGGGTGCACTTAGCCCAGCCCCTGGGAGCTTTAGATGCTCCCTGCACTGAGAGATCTGTCGAGTCCCACCTGGCTGTTCCGCAGCAGCTCACCTCGGCTCGCTGTCCGCCGCTCCTCTCTGGAGCTTGGTAGGCTGTTGAGTGTGTTGGTCTGGTGCCGTCCGGTGAACTTGCTGCTGCTGCCAGCAGTAAGGCGCTGCTGCCGCGTTCTCGGGCGTGGGGCCAGCGTATCTCCTCTCTGGTTTCTGAACTCCATTATGAGTTCCCTTCCTCTCTGGAGCTTGGTGCTGCAAGGCAAAATGGCGCCCGCCGCTTCACGCCGTGGTTCCGGCTGCAGCACTGTGGTCTGGTTTCTGGTATCTCGTTTTTCCAGCCCTCTTTTTCTCTGTCCTTTAAAATTACATTTTTTGTTTCTCTGCTGATAGTGTTTTCTGGCTATGAAAGGCGCTGATTTTGTGGTAATAGAGATTGGTTGTTAGCGGGGCTTGTAAGCCCCGTTTTGCTCCGTTGCCATCTTCCCAGAAGTCTCTGAATGATACACTCTTGAAAGAGGATGGGATCAGAAAATCAATAAGGGAGAAACAAAAAAAAATCCTGTTTCCTGTAATTAAATGAAAATAGAGACACGACATATCAAAATCTAAGGGACACTTTGAAGGTGGTGTTAAGAGGAAAATTTATAGCACTGAGTACCCACATAAGAAAAACAGAAAGTCACCAAATAAACAACATGACACTCCTCAATGATCTATAAAAACAGAAAGTCTCATCCCAAAGCCAGCAGAAGGCAGGAGATAATTAAAATCAGAGAAAAAATAATGGAATAGAGAATTAAAAAAAAACTACAAAGGATCAACAAAACAAAAAGATGGTTCTTTGAAAAGATTAATAACATTGACAAAACCCTAGCCAACCTAACTAAAAGAAAGAAAAAATAAACCTAAATTACTAAAATCAGAAACGAAGCTGGGTATGGTAGCTCACACTTGTAATCCCAGCGCTTGGGAGGCTGAGACAGGAGGATCGCACGGGTTCGAAGCCAGCCTTAGCTACTTAGTGAGGCTCTCAGCAACTTAGTGAGACCCTGTTTCCAAATAAAGTATACATTAAAAAAAAAAAGTCTGGGAGTATAGCCCGGAGGTAGAAAAGCCCCTGGTTTCCACCCCCAGTACCACCAAAAAAAAAATTGAAACCAGAAATGAAAATGGAGATGACACCGCAGATAGTGGGAAAATTCAGAGGATGACAGAAACTATTTTGAAAAGTTAAATTTCAATAACTTGGAATATATGGAAGAAATAAACAGATTTCTAGACACATACAACCTACCTAAAGTGAACCAAGATGATATAGAAAACCCAAACCAACCAATGGCAAGGAAAGCAATAGAAACAGCAATAAAAAGTCTGTTATCAAAGAAAAGCCCAAATTCAGAAAGATTTCCAGCTGAATTCTACAAAACCTTTACAGAAGAACTAAATTGAATACTTTACAAGTTATTTCATGAAATCAAAAAAGATGGAATTCTTCCAGACTCCTATGAGGCCAGTATCACATTAACACCAAATACAAATAAAGATACCTCAAGAAAAGAAAAGTACAGACCAATATCATTGATGAATATAGATGCAAAAATTCTAAACAAAATACTAGTTATGTCATTCAAAACCACATTAAGAAAACTTTACACCATGACCAAGTTAGTTTCATTCCAGGAAAGTAAGGCTAGTTCAACATACACATATCAATATATATATATAAAATTCACCACATAAATACAACTAAGGACAAAAATCACATTATCATCTTAATAGACACTTAAAAGGCATCTGAAAAATCCAACACCCATTCAAGTTAAAAACACTGCAGAAAATTGCAACAGAAGGAAGGTACCTCAACATCATTAAGGCAATATACAAAAATCCCAAAGCCAACATTATATTAAATGGAAAAAAACCTGCATGAATTCCCTTTAAAATCAGGAATGAGACAAAGATGCCCACTATCACCACTCCTTTTCAATAGAGTCTTTAAAACTCTTGCCAGAGCAGTAAGACAAGAGAAGGATATCAAAGGAATTCAAATAAGAAGAGAAGAATTAAAATTCTTTTTTTTTTTTTTTGCAGATGAAACAATCTAGAAGACCCAAAAATCTTAACCAAAAAACTACTAGAGCTGACTAACAAATTCAGCAAAGTAGCAAAATGCAAAATCAACCAATTTTAAAAAGTCAGTAGCTTTTCTATATACCAACCATAAACTCACTGAGAAAGAAATCCATAAAACAATTCCATTCACAAAAACCTCAAAACCAATAAAATACCTAGGAATAAAACTAACCAAGGAGGTAAAAGACCTCTACAATGAAAATAATAAAACACTAAAGAAAGAAATTGAAGATCTTAAAACATAGAAAGATCTCCTTTGCTCTAAGGCAGAATAAATATTATCAAAACAGCCATTCTAGTAAAAGTGATCTACAGAGTCAATGCAATCCCTATAAAACTAACAATGCCATTCTTCATAGATCTAGAAAAATCAGTCATAAATTACATGTGAAGAAAAAAAAAGACTCAGAATAGCCAAAGCAATTCTTAACAATAACAACCATGCAGGATGCATCACAATTCCTGATTTAAAATTACTTTAAAAATACTAAAAATCCATGGTAATAAAAACAGCATGGTATTAACACAAAAACAGACATACAAACCAATGGAACAAAACATAAGATACAGAAACAAATCCACACACAGCCAACTGATTTTCAACAAAGGTGCCAAATATATATGTTGGAGAAAAACAGCCCTTTCAACAAATGGTGTTGGGAAAACTGGTTATCCATTTGTAGAAAAATGAAAATAAATTCTTACTTCTCCCACTGCATAGGTGTCAACTCAAAATGGATTAAAACCAGAGACTGTGAAGCTACTAGAGGAGAATATAGGTCCAACACTCCAAAATATAGGCATAAGTAGAAACTTCCTCAACAAGACTCCCAAAGCTCAGAAAATGAAAATAAGAATTAATAAGTGGAATGGCATTAAACTGTTTCAGTACATCACATGAAACCATCAAGAGTCTACAGAGAAAGCCTACAGAATGGATAAGGTCTTTGCCAACTATTCCTCTAATAGAGTACTAATATCTAAAATACACAAAGAATTTAAAAGACTTTACACTAAAAAAAATAACCCAGTCAAGAAATGAGCAACTGAATTGAATAGACACCTCATAAAAGAAGAGATACAAATGGCCAATAGATACATAAAGAAATGTTCAACATCATTAGCAATCAGGGAGATGCAAATCCAAACTACACTGAGATTCCACCCAATCAAAATAGCAACGATCAAGAAGTCAAATAATAGTAAATGTTGGCGATTAATGTGGGGAAATAGGAACTCTTCTACACTGTTGATGGGAGTGCAAACTAGTTCAGCAGCTATGGAGATCAGTGTGGAAATTCCTCAGAAAGATGGGAATGAATCCACCATATGATCCTGCTATAACACTCCTGGGTATCTTTCCAATGGGTCTGAAATCAGAGAACTACAATAATATATGCATGCCCATGTTCATAAGAGCACAATTCACAATAGCTCAATATGAAACCAACCTAGGTGTCCATCAACAGATGAATGGATTACAAAGTTATGGGAAAGACATACAATGGAATTCTATAATCAAGCAATCAAGAAGAATAAAATTATGTCAATGGAAAAAAATAAAATTATAATGGAAGAACCTGGAGAATATTATGTTAAGTGAGATTATTAGACAGTCACAGAAAGTGAAGGGTCATATGTTTTCTCTCATATGCACAAGTTAGGGAGTAATTGGGATACCAGTGTGATTCCAGACAATGGAGGAGAAACCTCAGTGGAGCCAACGAGGTTGTCTAAGGGAAGGGGAGGGAGAAGACTGAGGTTTATTAATGGAAGTACTGCCATTGACTGAGTATACATATGTGAATATACCAACATTGATCTCAGAACTCTATATCAAGAGGAGGGAAAATGGGGAGGCGGGCCACCAAATGCTATGTATATCATGTCAACATGATTTACATTATGATTTGAGACTATAATGCACCAAAATAAAGGCACATTATAAAAAAAGAAAATCTACTATTAAAGTTCTACTCATGATCAAATACCAAACAGGTCACGGGAACAGATTTTCAAACTGACTCTATCTTCCAAGTCCATGTTCTTGTCTCTGAAAAGAAGTGAGTGTTGTTAAAAGAGTCAAATAAAGTGAGAAATAAAATATGATCACTGACTTAGTAACTTAACTTTGTGATCTTAGAAAAAGCTATTCCTATGAAGAGGTGGTAATGTAAACAAATTGTTGGAAAGCTTAGGAGCAAATTATATATCTTTGCTAATGGTTTTTAAGAAACAGGACTGGATTTTAGGAGAGAAGCTGACTGAGGGAAGTAGCACTTATCTGTCCTGCTGACACTCGGTATCTATCACTGTGAAAACAGAGTTCTGACAAAAGAAAGAAACCAGCATAAATTTGAATAGAACACCAACAATTAAAAAGTGGCAGAAAAAAGCTAGAAGGCAGATCAAAGAGCAGAAAAGTACTCCCCCCTAAAAACCCTCAGCAAATAGAGCCAAGAATCTGAAACGAAGTAAACAGTTACAGCTCATCTGAATTGTAAGCAATTCGCCCCTCCTAAGCAGACCCTGACTCCGAGCTCACCATGCCCTCCAGAGATACAAAGCAGCACTCAACAACACTGTAAGTGGTTCCTCAGGAGATTGTCCAGCACAGCTGCAGGAATTCACACTGCCAGCGATAGATTTCACAAGGTCTGAGACTTTGTGGTACAACCTGGTAAAGGTGGGGTGGAATCTGATGTCAGACATACCAGAGGTACATATAAGCAGACAGCCCCCAGGGCCAATCAGGCAAAAAGGCCCACAGTCCCCAGGGCTCAGAACCAGCAAGACCTCCAGAGATCACCACAGACCACCCTATCTTAGTAACTGGGGAGAAGTCAGACCAACCCAACCCTAGCTGTGGAGAAGAGGGACTCCTATGTATACACTGGATCTGATCCCAGCAGCATGTGCCTCTTATGCAGGTAGGGAGAGACTCAAGATCAGCACTGGTGGAATGCATGGTGACCTGCATTTAACACTAGAGTTAGCCCCACTGATGCCGGGTGCCTGCATAGACTGAGAGAGTCTCAGAAATCCAGGCTTGCAGCAGGAAAGGTGCCAGTGGCACTCAGTGCCTGCACAGAGAGACATCAGGTCAGTGTCCCAATTATTGAAAGATACCAAAAAGCAGGACTATAATCTGACATCATTACTATTGACTGGAACATGCTCAATAACCTATTTTAGAATATGAACATTAACAGCTGAAAAAATCCAAGCAGACCCAGGAGGACTAAAGAGACCAAGTCTGCTCAATATTTATATATTTGTAGGGTTATTTTTATATATTTGTAGGGTTATTTTGTTGCTATTTGTTTTTTGTTACTTTTAATTGTATGTGTATGCTTGTTTCTCTCTTCACCACCCCTTTCACAAGCTTCTTCCCTTCTTCCCTGGTACATATCTATTCTCCTCTCTCTCTTCCTTATTTATTTTTCTTTTTTTGTCTTATATTAAGCTCACTTAATACAACTGTACTAAACACTCTACATTGGTTACTAGAATCTTACTACATGTTCACTATTTCTAATCTCTACTACATATTACCTTACCAAACTCATACTCTCATCCTATTTGGTCCCATTTGCAACTTTACCCTATTCTTTAATTTATGACTTTATCACTTTCCTCCTCACTCAAGCTCACCATTGAATACAATACAACTTGCTCCTGTATATACCAGCTGACACCAGCAGATTGAGAGAAATCTATCAAAAGCAATAAAGATACAAACTTAAGAACCATGAAATCATGACAAGGAAGAATAACAAAGAAGCAATGAGCTCCCACAACCCCACAATAACAGAACCCAACAACACAGAATTGTAGAGATCTCCAGAAAGATAGATCAGAAATTTAAAAGTAGAAATGATACAGGATTTCTGAAAAGTATTTAGAGAGAGCCTGAAAGAAATAAAGGATGCAATCATTGAAGTGAAGACATTAATACAGACTATGCACAATAGAGTAGACCACATGAAGAATAGAATCTCTCTCTTAGAAGATGATCACTCCAAAAATGAACACATAGTATATAATTTAGAAAAAAACAATTCAGCTTTCCAAGAAGATGGCGACCGAGAAAAGCAGCATTTACGAGTCCTGCTAACACTCGATCTCTATTGCCACAAAATCAGTGCTTTTCATAGCCAGAAAACACTATCAGCAGAGAAATAAAAAATGTAAACACAAGGGACAGAGAAAAAGAAGACTAGAAGAACAACCATAGACCAGAAAAGAAACCAGCCCGAATTGCGGCCATGGAGCCATGCCGGCACCATCTTCCCTCACAGCACCAGGCTAGAGAGGAAAGGTAAACAAGGAGCTGAAGTGAGCACCTGCGGATCATTCGGGTGTAATTCAGCAGTTCTTTCAGCGCAAAGAATGTCTAAAACTCCCAGTGGCCAAACTCATCATGCCTTCCAGAGACACAGAAGAGCTCAAAACCAGAAAAGAAATATGCCAGCCTTACAGCCGAGGGCATGATAACGGCACCATATTGCCAGCAGCGGGGGCATGGAGACAGCCCCAGATCAGCACGCACAATAACTGTGAGTGAAATTGTGGCCCCTAAAGGAGAAATCCCAGCACTACACTCCCAGGGACTTGTGCAGCTTTGATAATCTCCCTGGGTCTCAGATTTTGCAGTCCAACTCAGTGAAGGAGTAGTGGTAGCAGAGATACCACACCCTAGTCGCAGCTCCCCATGGGAAAACACCCAGACCAGCACCCTCGTAGTCTCGCGCAGCCTCAATTAACTTCGTGGGTCTGAGACCTTGCGATACAACCCAGTAAAGGAGTGGTGGTGGCTGAGATTACCACAAACTTGAGATCCAGAGCATCATAAGTAAAGTCGTGGTGACCTGGGAAGAGCCCAGAAAAGGCACAAACTTCTGAAATCATGGGAAAGAGGAACAACAATAGAGCAATGAATGCCCATAACCCCATAATATCAGAACCTGATAACACAGAAATTCAGAGATCTCCAGAAGATCAAATCACGAATAAAACCATAGAAATAATACAGGACCTTCAAAAAGAATGTAGAGTCTAAAAGAAGCAAAGGATGCAATAATTGAAGTAAAGGCATCAATTCAAACTATAAACAATCGATTAGACCACATGGAGAATAGAATCTTGCTCCTAGAAGGTGATCACTCCAAAAACAAATGCATAACTTATAACTTAGAAAAAAATCAGACAGCAGGAATCTGACATTGAAGAAATATGGGCCCATTTTAAGAGAGATAACTAAGAATAATTGGAATAGAGGAGGGGGAAAAAGGTGAAACCAAAGGGATCAATAATATCTTCAAAGAAATAATAACAGAAAAATTTCCAAACATAGAGCAAGAGGTCAATACACAGGTCCAGGAAACTTATAGTACTCCCTTCAGACAGGATCAGAGAAAAGGTTCCCCACGCCACATAATTGTCAAAATGACCAATGTGGAAGCCAAGCAGATAATTTTTTTTTTGGTGGTACTGGGGTTTCTGGAAGCCC
This sequence comes from Muscardinus avellanarius, assembly GCF_963383645.1. Lineage (NCBI taxonomy): Eukaryota > Metazoa > Chordata > Mammalia > Rodentia > Gliridae > Muscardinus > Muscardinus avellanarius. The sequence goes on from NC_137788.1 coordinate 116,449,972, forward strand.
TTCTACCTCTGGGCTACACTCCCAGACCTATTTTTACATTTTTATTTGGAAACAGGGTCTCCTAAGCCAGTGCGTGCAGCTGGCTTCGAACCTGCGCGATCCTCCTGTCTCTGCCTCCCAAGCGCAGGGATTACAAGCGTGCACCACCACACCCGGCTTTAAGCAGAGAATCTTAAAGGCAAAAAAAAAAAAAAAAAAAACAAACCAAAATCCAAGTAACATTCAAAGGCAAACCAATTAAAATCACTCCAGACTTCCCAAACCAAGTCATGAAAGCCAGAAGGGCTTGGAGTAACATATTCCAAACCATGAAAGCCAGAAGGGCTTGGAGTAACATATTCCAAACCCTGAAAGAAAACAACTTCCAGGCAAAAATTTCTATCAGCCAGCAAAACTATCTATCAAATTAGATGGGGAAATAAGAAACTTCCATGACAAACAGAAACTGAAGGAATTTATGTCTTCAAAACCAGCACTAGAGAAAATACTCAAAGAGATTAACTACAAAGAAGAAATAGGTAATACACACCAGAACCAGAGAAACAAGATTTTCCATCCAGCAGACAACTAAGCAAAGAAGAATAAACAGCATTTCAAACAGAAATAAAAATCTTAACATGTTAGGAATTAAAAGTTATCTCTCAATAATCGCACTGTATGTAAATGGCCTCAATTCCCCAATAAAAATACATAAAGTGGCAAAATGGATTAAAAAACAGAATCCATCCATCTGCTGCTTATAAGAAACACACTTTACAAGTAAAGATAGTAACAAACTCAAGGTAAAGGGCTGGAGCAAGGTAATTCATGTTAAGTAGCCATCTAACAAATGTGAAGTAGTATTTCACTATAGTTTTTATTTGTATTTCCTTAATGATTAGTTATATTATGATAATGATTAGTGATATTCATGTGTTTATTGGTCATATAAAAATCTTTGGAGATTAGTTTAGTCTTTTACCTATTTCTAAATTGTATTGTTTGCTTTTATTGTTGCTAATTTTTAGGATTTTTATTTGGAATATTAATATACCTTCAGATATAGCATTTGGAAATATTTTATCCCATCTAACAGTAACTTTTAATTCTGTTTACATTGTCTTTGGATGTACAATATTTTTTTTATTTTTTAGGAAGTTTGTTTATTCTTTTGTTGCCTGTGCCTTTGGAATAATATCCAAGAAATCACTGCCAATTTCAATGTTGTAAAGTTTTATGACCCAGGTTTTCTTCTAAAAGTTTATAGTCTTAAGATTTACATTTAGGTCTTTTATCTATTTTGAGTTAGTATTTGTATATGGTGTTAGGTAAGGGTCCAATTTTATTCTTTTCCATGTAATTATTATTTTTCAACAAAAGTTAGTGAAAAGATTATAATTTCCTTCACCAAATGTTCTTGGAAACCTTGTCAAAAATAACTTGAGCGTATATGGAAGAATTTATTTCTAGGCTTTTTATTTTACTCCACTGGTTTATATATCTGCCTTTATAGCAGTAATACACTGTTTCAATTATTGTAGCTTTATAAGGTTTGAAATCAGAAAATGTACATCTTCTAGCTATGTTCTTTTTTGAGATTGTTTTGGGTGTTTAGAGTTCATATTTCATGTTAGGATAGATGTTTTCTGAAAAAAAATAAATGTATGATAATTTCACCTTTAAGTAAAAAAAAAGAAAAAATATCCTCTGGTTAGAAAGAAAACAAGAAATAAATATTGAAATGTTATCTCTAAGTGATCAAAAGTTTGATATCAGACAAATGAATCTGTTATGTGAGATTATCATTGTCAATTTTGGATAAATTGCTATAATATTAAAAAAAAGAAAAAATAGGATCAAATGTTCTCCCTAATATGCAAAAGCTAGGGAAAAATTGGGTCATAGGAGGAGCTCTAGGTGAAGAAGAGTCTATAGATGTGCAAATAAGGTGACTTAATTGAGGGGGAGGGAGGGGAAGAGAGAAATTCTCTATTGCATATGATGTACTTTAACAAACATATCAAACTCAATCACTAAGCCAAGCAGGAGGAGGAGAGAGGGGAAGAGAATAGGACAAGAATTGGGTATGGGCTAATTGGGGGATGTATGCATGTATTTCTCTACCATCTTGTATCCCATTAATGTGTATGAATGCAATGCACCAATAAAAAAAAAGAAAAAAAAAGAAAAAAAAAGAAAAAACAATTCAACAGCATAAATTGGACATCAAATAGATATGGGCCCATCTTAAAAGAGCTAACCTAAGAATAAAAGGCATAGAAGAGGGAATAGAAGGGATTAGCAATCTTTTCAAAAAATGTAGTATCAGAAAATTTTCCAAACATAAAAAAGAGGTTGATATAGAGTTGAGAGTGGTAGCACCTGCTTGTTATCCCAGCACTGGGAGGCTGAGACAGGTGAATTGGAGTTCACAGACAGCCTCAGCTACTTAGTGAGGCCCTTTGTAACCCAGTGAGACCCTGTTTCAAAATAAAGAAAAAAAATAGAGCTGGTGGTGTAGCTCAGAGGTAGAACGCCTCTGGGTTCCATCCTCAGTACTGAAAAAAAAAATCTCAATAATCATGCTGAACATAAATGGCCTCAACTCCCCAATTAAAAGATATAAAGTGGCAAAATGACTTAAAAAACAGAATCCATCTATCTGCTGCCTGCAAGAAACATACCTTACAAGATAGTAACAAACTAAAAGTGAAGGGCTAGAGCAAGGTAATCCATGCCAACAGAATTAGAAGACAAGCAGGAGAAGCAACTATGATATCAGAAAAGTTAGACTTCAAGCCCAAGTTTATCAGAAGAGACAAAGCAGGTCATTTTTTACTGGTAAAAGAACAATAGTCAATATTTATGCCCCAAACATAGGTGCAACTACTTTCATAAAACAAACTCTTTGTGACATTAAGGCACACATAGATCCCAATACAATAATACTGGGAGACTTCAACACTCCTCTCATACTGCTAGATTGATTTTCTAGACAAAATGTCCGTAAAGATGTCTCAGATCTAAAGAACACCATAAACCAAATGGACCTATTAGACACATATAGGATATTTCACTCAACTACAGCAAAGTTCTCATTTTTCTCAGCTGCGTAAAGACCCCTCTCCAAAACAGATCACATCCTGGGCCACAAAATGAGCACTAGCAAATTTAAAACATGTAACATACTTCCCTGCATCTTTTCAGAGCACAATAGATTGAGACTAGAAATCAACTATAAGAAGACCCAAACTAACCACATAAACATGTGGTGACTGAACACCACTCCGCTGAACAAAGAATAGGTCACAGAAAAAGTAAGGGGTGAAATTAATAAATTCCGAGAAACAAAAATAGAGATACAACATATCAAAAGATCTGGGAAAGCTTGAAAGCAGAATTAAGAGGAAAATTCATAGTACTGAGTGCCCACATGAGAACAGAAAATCACCAAATAAAGAACCTAATGACATACTTCAAAGCCCTTGATAAACAGTTTAATCCCAAATGCCAGTAGAAGACAGGAAATTATAAAAATCAGAGCAGAAATCAATGAAGTAAAGAATTTTAAAAATACACAAAATTAACAAAACCAAAAGCTAGTTTCTCAAAAAAATAAACAAGAGAAACTTTCTGGGGAAGATGGCGACCAAGAAAAGCGGGGCTTAAGAGCCCTGCTAACAACCAATCTCCATTACCACAAAATCAGCGCCTTTCATAGCCAGAAAACACCATCACCAGAGAAACAAAAAAATCACCAGGCTCCAGAGAGAAAACAGACTGAGAACAGAGCTCAGAGCCACAGAGGAGATACACTGGCCTCATGCCCGAGGACGCGGCAGCAGCGCCATATTGCCGGCGGCAGCAGCGAATTCACCAGACGGCTACAGCAAGCCGAGGTGAGCCGCTGCGGAACAGCCAGGCGGGAATTTTCAGCACAGGCAACATCTAACTCCCAGTGGCTGAGCTCAGCACACGCTGCAAGGACTCAGAGTGGAATTCAAAACCAAGAAGAAATAAGCCAGCCTCATGGCCGAGGGCGTAGCAGCGGCGCCATATTGCCACCAGTGGCAACAGCAGCGAATTCAACGAGTCCAGTACAGCTACATCTGCGAACTCAAGAACAGTGAGTCAAATTGCGGGCCACAGAGGAGAAATCCCAGTACTGTATTCCCTGGGACTTGACCCAGTGGGGGAGTGGAGGTGGCAGAGATATCACACCATAGGAGAACGCCCAACCTGGCACCCCCCATAGTTTAAAGCAGCCTCTATCGACTCCCTGGGTCGGAGACTCTGTGATACAACCCAATAAAGGAGTAGTGGGGTCTGAGATACTACAGACTCGAGATCCAGAGCACCTTAAGTGAAGTCATAGTGACCCAAGGGAAGAACCCAGAGAAGGCACAAACTTCCAAAATCATGGGAAAGAGGAATAATACTGGAGCAATGAATGCCCACAACCCCACAACATCAGAACCCGATAACACAGAAAATCAGAGATTTCTAGAAGATCAAATCAGGAAAATAACTGTAGAAATAATAGAGGTGCTTCGAAAAGAACTCAGAGAGAGCCAAAAAGAGATAAAGGATGCAATTAATGAAGTAAAGACCTCAATTCAAAGCACAAACAACCGATTAGACCACATGGAGAACAGAATCTCGCTCTTAGAAGATGATCATTCCAAAAATGAACGCATAGTTTCTAATCTAGAAAAAAATATCCAACAGCAGGAATCTGACATTGAAGAAATATGGGCCCATTTTAAGAGAGCTAAGCTAAGAATAATTGGAATAGAGGAGGGAAAAGAAAGTGATACCAAAGGGATCAACAATCTCTTCAAGGAAGTAATAGCAGAAAATTTTCCAAACATAGAGCAAGAGGTCGATACACAGGTCCAGGAAACTTATAGAACTCCCTTTAGACAGGATCAGAGAAGAGGATCCCCACGCCACATAATTGTCAAAATGACCAATGTGGAAGCCAAGCAGAGAATCTTAAAGGCAACAAAAACAAAGGGCCAAGTGACATTCAGAGGCAAACCAATTAGAATCACTCCAGACTTCCCAAACTAAGTCATGAGAGCCAGAAGGGCTTGGAGTAACATATTCCAAACTCTGAAAGAAAACAACTTCCAGCCAAAAATTGCCTACCCAGCAAAACTTTCTATCAAATTAGATGGAGAAATAAGAAGCTTCCATGACAAACAGAAACTGAAGGAATTTATGTCTTCAAAACCAGCGCTAGAGAAAATACTCAAAGAGATTAACTACAAAGAAGAAATAGGTAACACACACCAGAACCAGAAAAACAAGATCTTCCATCCAACAGACAACTAAGATTGGTTATCTGTGGAGATTCATTATTTATGTTAGTCTTTTACCTATCTCTAAATTGTATTGTTTGCCTTTATTGTTGTTAATTTTTAGGATTTCTAGTTGGAATATTAATATACCTTCAGATATAGCATTTGGAAATATTTTATCCCATTCTATTAGTAACTTTTAACTCTGTTTACATTGTCTTTGGATATACAATATTTTTTTACTTTTTAGGGAATTTGTATACTCTTCTGTTGCCTGTGCCATTGAAATCATATCCAAGAAATCACTGCCAATTTCAATGTTGTGAGGTTTTATGACCCAGATTTTCTTCTAAAAGTTTATAGTCTTAAGATTTATATTTAGGTCTTTAATCTATTTTGAGTTAATACTTATATATGGGATTAGGTAAGGGTCCAATTTTATTCTTTTCCATGTAATTATTATTTTTAAACAATATTTAGTTAAAAGATTATTATTTCCACTACCAAATGTTCGTGGAAACATTGTCAAAAATAACTTGATAATATAGGGAAGAATTTAGCTCTAGGCTTGTATTTAACTCCAATGGTTTATATATCTGCCTTTAGAACAGTACTACACTGTTTCAACTATTGTAGCTTTATATGGTTTGAAATCAGAAAATATATATCTTCTAGCTTTGTTCTTTTTCAAGATCGTTTTGGGTATCTAGAATCCATATTCCATATTAGGATAGATTTTTTTCTGAAAAATAAATATATAAATATATGATAGTTTCACCTAAAAAAATAGGAAAAAAAATATTCTCTGGTAAGAAAGAAAGCAAAAAGAAATATTGAAATGTTATCTTTAAGTCATCAAAAGCTTGGTATCAGACAAATGAAACTGTTATGTGAGATTATCATTTTTAATTTTGGATAAATTGCTATAATACTAGATGTCAACCACTAAGCCAAGCATGGGAAGGAGGGATGGGGAGGGGATGGGGTGGGGATCGGGTGGGGGCTGACTGGGCGATGTGTGCATGTATGTCTACAAAAGTTTGTATCCCACTATGATGTATGAATACAGTGCACCAATAAAAATAAAAAAATAATAATAATAAAAAAAGAAAAAATAAATAAATAAACAAGATAGATAAACCACTAGCCAACCTAACCAAAAGAAAGAATCAATCCAATTACAAAAATAAGAGATGAAAAAGGAGATACTGCCACTACCAGTGTAGAAATCCAGAGGATTATCAGAAACTACTTTGAAAAACTATGCTCCAACAAAATGGAAAATATGGAAGAACTTGACAAATTTCTAGATAAATACAACCTTTACAAACTGAGTAAAGAAGATATAGAAAATTTAAATCAACCAATAGCAATCAAAGAGATTAAAGCAGCAACAAAGAGCATACCATCAAACAAAAGCCCAGGACCAAATGGTTTCCCAAGTGAATTTTATAAAAATTCTGAAGGCAGGGGTTGGGAAGACATTCTGGAGAAGATGCTTTCGAAAATTAAAACAGGGACCAGATTATGGAGCATCTTGGAAGCCACAGTAAAAAAGGCTGAACTTTTTCTTCCCAACTTTATTGAAGGGTGATTGAAAAGTAAAAATTATCTATGCTTACAGTATACAATATGATGTTTTGATGTTGTATACAAGTGAAATTATTATTCCAATCTAATTAACATATCCCCAACCTTATACAGTTACCTTCTGCTGGCATGTGCATGGTGAGAACCAATCTGGAGACCAAACTTGCCTTCAAAACTGATAAGGCAGGCCGGGCGTGGTGGCGCACGCTTGTAATCCCTGCGCTTGGGAGGCGGAGACAGGAGGATGGCGCAGGTTCGAAGCCAGAGGCGCTGGCGTAAGAGACCCTGTTTCAAAAATATAAAATAGGTCTGGGAGTGTAGCCCGGAGGAAGAAGGGCTTCCAGGAACCCCAGTACCACAAAAAAAAAAAAAAAAAAAAAAAAAAAAAAAAAACTGATAAGGCATCAGTGGATTACCATCTCTTGCTAAAGTTAGCAATAACAAGACTGCCACCTACTGGCTAGACAGATACTAGTCTGTTCATTCAGACCCATCAGGCCTTGTGTTTCTTCCACTGAAAACTGTCATATTTGCTTAGATCATCCACCTGCTTTATATTTCCTTAAGGCATATGGATACGTGACCCCTCCTGCAATGACTAAAGCATACTGAAACTCTCTTCATCACTACCAACCCCATTTCACTCTATAGTCAGACAAAGAAACTTGAAATCAGTCAAGGGTACCAAGAGAGTTTGAAAGTAATCAAATGAGAATAAGCAAAGGCTATTTTCCCACGAATATTAGTCCAATTTCAACTCTGTACCAGGCCAGAGCACAGTAAATACAAACATACTACAAAAATAGGGGGGAGGAGGAGGAGGGGAAAGGAGCTTAGCATGAAAAGACAAAAGCTGCAATAATTTCCTTTAAAATCAGGAACAGAATGCCCACTATCACCACTCCTCTCAAAAATAACCCTATAAAAACATTTATTTTAAGTGCTATAGGAGAATTTTAATTAGAATATTGATTCAAAGTCAGGCATGGTGGTACATGCCTATAATTCTAGTACTTGGGAGGCTGAGACAGGAGGACTGCAGGTATGAGGCCAGCCTTAGCAATTTAGCAAAACCCTGTTTCAAAATAAAAATAAATAAGAAGGAATGGGGGTACAGCTCAGAAGTACAGTGCCCTTGCGTTAAAAGTCCTAGTGCCAAAACACAAACAAAACAAAATAATATCAATTCAACAAAATAACATATTCAAGAAAGGATTTTTTGTTTGTTTTTTGTAGTAATGGGGATCGAACTCAGAGGCATTCTAAGGGTCTCACTAAGTTGCTGAGGCTGGCCACAAACCTGCAATCCTCCTGTCTGAGCCTCTTAAGTACTAGGATTACAAGTGTGTACCACTATGCCTGGCTCAAGAAGGAATTACTAATTTGAAAAGCCTCAAATTGAAACAAAGATTGGAAAGTTAAGAAAATAATTTTCATATCTAACACATGAATTACAGAAATAGCTGAAAATCAAGTACCAACAATATATAAAAGGCTTAAAAATATCCTACTGAGGGCACAAGAAAATAACAAAGAGATTAATGCCATTAAAGAGAAGTTGATCCACCATATAACCTGAGAACAAATCAACACAAAATGACCAGCATGGGGACATATCTTTACTAAACTTTAAAGGACTTTTTAGGCCTTGAAGAAAAAAAAGATTGCAAGGTACAAAGTCAGACTCAAGTTTTGTTACATAACATTGCCAGCACACAATAAAGGCAACATTCTGAAGGAAATTATAATCTCAAATATTTTGTTAAAAATATTTAAGAGAGATGAGTAAAGTAGTGGAAGGGGATCAGAGGAGAGAGGAAGGGAGGGAAAGGATAGACGGGGAATGAAACTGACCAAATAATATGTGCATATGTAAATCACTATGGATCTCACTATCATAATGCACCAATTTAGAAAAAAATATTTTTATCTAGTCAGGATTCCTCAAGTGGCAGGTGTTCTCAAATGTCAAAAATCTCAGAGAATACAGCATCCATGAAGCAAAAGTAGGAGTTGCATTGTCAACATGGCTGAATAGAGGTATCCAGTGCTCATGTCCTCCATAAAGAAGGAACAAAGCAACAAGTAAATCCCCACACACTCTGGAAAGGGCAGCAGGAGATGACAGGAGGCCAGGTGGCACAGATGCAGATGCCTAGAGAGGTACACAAAGCACCGGCACTGTGACCTCTCCTCCCTAGTCAGGACCAGCCTGGAGCCAAGGACGACTCCCTACTGCAGGAAAGAGGGACGTGCAAACGCCTCAGAAAACCCTATCACCAATACACACGCTTGGAGTTTCTGCTACAGAAAAGTCTTCATAGGCCCTGAACCCAGTTTGAAGACTTGACTATAGACTGCATGCCCGTATGGCTCCAAAGAAACTCATCTCGTATCTCCTTGCTCCCTGATACACAGCTATTATGAGAAGGGAATGTCCTGCTCTGGAGACCAACAACCACTTCGTCTTCCTCTCCTGCAGGTCCCATGGTCATTCCATCATGCTCACAGGAAAGATAAATATTGATAAGGATGCAAATAAAGAAAAAGAAAGCCTTGTATGCTGTAGGTGGGAGTGTAAGTTGGTACAGCTATTTTAGAAAACTATGTGAAATTTCCTTAAAAAAAAATGGCAAACAGAACTACCGTTTGATCCAGCAATCCCATTTTGGATATGAAGAAAATGAAATCAGTATCTCAAAAAGCTATCATTACTTTCCTATTTATTACTTTACTCATAATGAACACAGTAAGGAAACAAACAAAATGCCTGTCAGTAGGGGAATGGATAAAGAAAATGCAGCGTATATATATGCAATAGATTATTATTTAGTCTTAGGAAAGAAGGAAATCTCCCATTTGTGACAATCATGAACCTAAAAGAATTATGATAAAGTGAGATAAGACAGAAAGGGAAAGATAAATATCACATGATCTCATATGTGGAATCATTTAATTGAACTCAAAGAAGCACAGAGTACAATGGCAGTCGGCAGGGGGTAGAGGGAAATGAGGAGATATTGGCTAAAGAGTATGTTTTTTCATGCCAGATAAATAAATTCTGAAGACCTAATGTATTTTATATTGACCATAGTTAATAATTCTATATTATATATTTGAAATATGTTAAAAGGATAGATCTTAAGTATTCTCAACATTAAAAAATGTAAAGTAATAGATATGTTAATCATCTTAACTGTGATCATGTGTGTATATACAAAGATCAAAACATGTTGTACAACTTAAAATATGCATATATACTAAATGTATATATAATTTCTATTTATCAATTATACTCCAATAAAGCTGAAAAATAAACCTCATAGAAAAAAAAATGGGCCTGATAATCTCGTGAAATGAAAAGAAGATAAAGCCAGCCCTACATTTAGTTCACAAACAAGTATTTATTTTACTTTTACAAATGGCAACTATTTCCAATAAGAACTTTAGTTAGCTCTTTCTAAAATACAAATTTATGCAAATCAATAAATGTAATTCACCAAATTAATAGAAATAATATGATTTTATTAACAGATGCAGAAAAAGCATTTGACAAACCCCAACACCCTTTCATGATAAAAAAGAAACCACTGAGAAAATTAGAAATAGAAGGAAGCTACCTCAACATTATAAAGGCTATATACAACAAATCAAAAGAATTCCCTTTAAAATTATGAATAGGGAAAACTAACAGAATTTCCCTTAAGATCAGGAACAAGACAAGAATGTCCACTGTCACACCACTCCTATTCAACATAGTACTCAAAATTCAAGCCTCAGCAGTAAGACAGGAAAAAGATGTCAAAGGAATACAACCAGAGAAAGAAGAACTGAAACTATCTTTGTGATGGCATGATCTTTTACATAGAAGATTCAATAAACTCATCAAAAAGACTTATAAAGCTAATACTTTCAGCAAAGAAGGATATAAAAATCAACCTACAAAAATCATTAGCATTCCTTTATACCTATCACAAATCCACTGAAAAAGAAATACAGAAAACAATTCCACTCACAATGACCTCAAAAAAGATAAAATACTTAGGAATAAATTTAACCAAAGATGCTGGGCATGGTGGCACACACTTGTAATCCCCGCGCTTGGGAGGCGGAGACAGGAGGATGGCGCAGGTTCGAAGCCAGCCTCGCTGGCTTAAGAGACCCTGTTTCCAAATTTAAAAAATATAAAAATAGGTCTGGGAGTGTATCCCGGAGGTAGAAGGGTTTCCAGGAACCCCAGTACCACCACCAAAAAAAAAAAAAAATTAACCAAAGAGGTGAAAGGTCTCTATAATGAATATTATAAAACACTAAAGAAAGAAATTGAAGAATAATTTGGAAGATGGAAAGACCTCCCATGCTCTTAGATAGGCAGAATAAATATAATCAAAATAGCCATCCTGCCAAATGCTATCTACACATTCAACATAATTCCTATCAAAACACCTGGCAGAGGTAGCGCATTCTGCTGTATGACAGAGTCGCAGCTGGGAAAAGAATTCCGGAAGACTGCAAAACTGAAGCCATTATCTCTCATTATCTTAATTATTATAATGATAATATTAATTATTCTTTGGGAGAATTTGAAAATTATTTTGAATAGGGATTGCTGTTTTGTAATAACTTGGGAAATTGATATAAATATGACTGGAAAATGTCCTAAGATTTGTGCTGGTAATATTACTAAGGAAAATATGACTAATGGTGAAATCTTTAAGAAGCTACATAGAAAAGAGCTCTCTGCTCCTCTGCTTATAACACCTAACTCACTTAAGGTTTTAGCCATGAAAGGAAAAGCAACTTTAGGCAAATTATATGTACTGTGCAAGGCCCTCTGTATGTTGCTTATGTTAGGGGATCAACTGTGGTATCACCCTCGGGGGGCTAGTGCTAATCAGAATACTTTTCTACCTCCAACCAGTCCTCCCATTTCCTATACAGGAATATATGATGAGAACGGAAGTCACATAGTTAATATTAATGGAAAATGAGTTGACATTAAAACTCTCCCATTCCTACAGAAGTTGGGTAGGAAGGGACCTCCTTGGTGACTGCTCACTAAAGCACAAAAGAATTCTCTCAGTAAACAATAAGTATTATAGAAAATTAAGGTGTAGACACTGTATGTTAGATTATGAGAAATACAATAAGTTCAGTGTTGGTTTGGTGGTTAGGTCAGAATATATTAATAGAATACCTAGTGGTTAGAATAGCGGATAATAGCAATTAACCTTAGAAGTAGAGACAGTAAGTCTAGCATTTAGCAGTCAAAATAGAAAATAAAATAAGTTTAGTTATAGTTCATCATTTATGATATAAAAGGTTATAGGTTAAGCATAGCTCAGTAAATGTTTAAAAATATTATAAATAGATTAGAATAAGTTATGTAAGTCACCTCTTAACATATTTAAATGAAGAATAGAAAGAACAGGATGAATAGGTGGTTTCGAAGTGTGCCTGCTTCGTGGAATTTAGGTTAATGAAAAGTAAAGTACGTATGATGTGGTTTTGAAAAACTAAATGAAAAACAAAGTACACATAATGTGATTTGCTGTAATCTGTAAGACTCACGTATAAATTATATTCATGGGCACAGGCAGATATGCCTTCTCCCTGCTACTAAGCACAGTGTCTCTCATTCTTCAATTTCACCGACCCTACATCTCCTTCAAGACTCCTGGACCGGCTGAGTCTGGACCCCGGCAGATACCATCATCATTTTTCATAGACCTAGAGAATCAGTTATAAAATTCATATGGAAAAACAAGACACCCAGAATAGCCAAAGCAATTCTCAGCAATAAGAACCATGCAGAAGGTATCACAATACCAGACTTCAAACTGTACTATGAAGTGACAGTAATAAAAACAGCATCGTATTGATACAGACACACAGAACGATGAAAGAGAATAGAAGACTCAAACAAAGCCCCATATCTATAACCAATTAATCTTTGATAAAGGTTCCAAAGATATACACTGGAGAAGACACAGGCTTTTCAACAAATGCTGTTGGGAAAACTGTACAATCATATGTAGAAAAATGTGACTAACCAGGCGTGGTGGCGCACACTTGTAATCCCAGCATTTGAGAGGCTGAGACTGGAGGATCACAGTTAGCGGACAGCCTCAGCTACTTAGTGAGGCACTCCATGACTTAGTGAGACCCTGTTTCAAAATAAAGAATAAAAATAGGGCAGGGGGTGTAGCTCGGAGGTCAAATGGCCCTGGGTCCCATCCCCAGACCCGCAAAAAAAGGGGGGGGAGACTAAACTCTAACCTCTCACCCTGCACAAAAGTCAATTAAATATGGCTCAAAGCCCTAGAAATTAGATTTAAAAAAAAAACTTTGAAACTGCTAGAAAAAGTGTAAGACCAACACTCCAACAGGTAGAAACGTCCTCAATAAGAGCTCAAGAAATTAAAACAAGAATTAATGAATGAGATATAATTAAATTTTAAAACTTCTGCTCAGAAAACCATCAAGATGCTACAGAGAGCCCACAGAATGGGAGATCTTCACCACGAACCTCTCTGACAAAGATCTAAAATCCAGAATTTATTAAGACCTTAAGAGGCTGAACACTAAAAAAATAAAATAAAATAAAAAATAGTCAACTGAACTTAATAGACACTTTTCTAAAGAAAGACATACAAATGGCCAAAAAATATATGAAAAATATTCCATCATCTTTAGCAATCAGGAAAATGCAAATCAAAACTACACTGAGATTCCATCTAAATCCAGTTCAGTATGGCAATCATCAAGAACACAAAAATAAAATAATAGATGCTGGTGAGTATGTAGAGAAATCAGAACTCTATTACACTGTTGGTGGTACTGCAAACTAGTACAGCCACTTTGAAATCTGTGGAGATTTCTTAGAAGGTTGGAAATGGAACTACCATATGACCCAGTGATAGCCCTCCTGGACATCTGCCCAAAGGAGATAAAATTAAAATATTATAATCAGACCTTCATATCCATGTTCATAGCAGTACAAATTACAATAGCCAAACTATAGAATCAGCCTAGATATCCATCAATAGATGAATGGATCACAGAACTTTTTAAAATAAATTTTTATTGGTACATTGTAGTCATACATCTTAATGGGATAAAAAAAAAACTTGTGGAGATGTACATGCACACATCACCCAATCAGTCCTTACCCAATCCCTAACCCCTTCCCTCTCCCTCTGTCCTTCCCATGTTTGGTTTCCTGATTAACTTTGATATGTTTAAGTACATTATGTGTTTTAAAGAGTTTACCTCTTCCCCCCTCCCATCCCCTCAGATAGGTCACCTTAACTGCTCTTCTATAGTATCCCTTCTTCATCTAGAGTTCCTCCTATTACCCATTTCACACATTAGGAAAAGCATCTGATTTCTTATTTTTTGTGACATTTCACTGTAAATGCCATAATTTTGTTCTCCCATATGGCTAGGCAAAGTTCTGTTTGTGTACATATCCCATAGTTTTATAATCCACTCATCCACTGAAGGACATCTTGGCTGGTTCCACAGTTTGGCAATGGTGAACTGTGCAGCTATGAACATGGTTGCTCATGCATTAGTTTGGTATTTTGGTTTTCATTCTTTTTGGTAGCTACTCAGAGGTGGTATTGCTAGATCATATGGTAAGCTCATTTTCCTTCTTCTAAGGATCTTCCATATTGTTTTCCAAAGTGGTTGCAATAACTTGCAATCCCTCCAACAATGTATTAGAGCTTCTATTTCTCCACATCCGAAAAATTACAGTTTTTTTCTTCCTTGGAAGTCCTTCTTTTAATTTCCACACTTATTCCCACTTACTGAAATCTTAAAAGCCAGAAGGTGAGTAACTTTAACAAGATGATCTACTCACAACCAATTTTTTTTTTTAATAGAGGTCACTTGGATCTGGGAATCTGCTGAGAGATGAGGTGAGACAGCAGCAGCTTCTAGTGCTTTCTGGCCACATGGTTGCAAGGACCTACTGGCCCTTTGCTGTGGAGCAGGTCCCAGTCCCAGGCCTGCTGCGTGGCAGGCTCCAGGCCCGGCCCAGCTGGCTCCAGACCCGGCCTCTGCACGGCAGGCTCTGGGCCCAGCCTTGCTGGCTTGGATCACAAAACTTTGGTATATATACACAATGAAATTTTACTCAGCCATAATAAAAACAAAATCTAACCATTTGCAGGTAAAGAGAACTCAAGAATATCAATACTAAGTGAGTACACCCCGTCCCAGAGAAAAAGTAGATGTATTTTCTCTCTTATATATGGAAGCTAGAGAGATGTTCAGAAATAAGGGCAAAATCAGAGAGATGAGCAGAGACTCCAGGGGAGTGAGTGAGGGGGATTAGGGAAAGAAGGGAGACAAGATAAAGTCATAAAGAATGCATAGAAGCAATAATGCCATTAACATATACAAAATTGCCAATTCCTACCTCAAAACCTTGTGGGGTGAGGGGGAGGGTGGGAGAGTCCTGGTGGGGACAGCAACAACAGTTGTATGTGTATATTTTTTTAACACTCTGTACCCTACTATTAGGTAAAATCACAATACACCCAATTAATATATATACATATAAAAGGCCCAAAAATAAATAAATAAATGCAACTTTATTCTTTAGCATTAGGTATTTGAGCTTCCTGAATGAAAATAACTAGTGAAAAATATAAGAGGAAAATTATAGTATAACTAATATGGACCAGTCTACAATTTCCCAAGCTAAAACACTTAATTCATTTGAGATTCATCCAGAAGATTTTAAAATCAGAAATAAAATTTATTATGTTTTTAGGTGTCATAATTTAATAAAAGATGGAGTTCTTCGAGGAGTTAAAATCCTCAGAGGAGCCAGGCGTGGTGGCACAAGCTGATAACCCCAGTGTTTAGGAGGCTGAGACAGGAGGATCATAGGTTTGAAGCCAGCCTCAGCTACTTAGTGAGCCCCTCTGCAACTTAGTGAGACCCTGTTTTCAAATAAAGTATAAAATAGGTATGGAAATACAGCCCAGAGTAGAAAAGCCCCTGGGTTCTACCCCCAGTACCACACACACACACACACACACAAAAAAAAAAATCCTCAGAGGTGTCACCACCACTTTGACAACTTGTAGCACATTCTAATGGTGTTTTCTATGCTGTTTGCTTACTATATGCCAAGCACTCTGCAGAGGATTTTACAAGGATTAACTCATTTAATCCTCAAAATAACCCTGAGGTAGATACTGGTACACATATTTTATGGATGAGAAAATTAAAACATAATAAGGTAATTGAGTTGCCCAAGGCCACGCAGAAGGTAAGGGTGGAACCAGAAGTTAATCCCAGCAGTAAAACCACAAAGTTCTATTCCTGTCCACTGTGCAACAATGCATCTCAACCTGACACAGAGATGAGGCAAAGTCTCAGAAGGAATCAGACTGGGCCTTCACTGCCTGGCCTCTAGGACTAAGAAACTGTGAAACCTACTGAAATCATCTCTGGGACCATGAGTCCAAATAACTGCAGTGTGAGAACATTAACAACTTTCATAATGGATAATATTAACAACACTGATAAATAATCAATAGCTTGTACTATGATGTATCACTTCTCTGCCTTAGCTTTATACTTTTCACACATTCATTTGGAAACTTCCTAAATAGACTATTGCCAATGACCAAATCAATATTCACTGTTATGACAAAAGTCAGTATCCACTTATCATTAACAAATTCTCAGACAACTAGGAAGAAAAGGATACAGATAGACATAAGTTAACCAAAGGCATATCCAATATAGCAGTAATAGCTAAAAACTACAAACTACCCAAATACCCATCAAAAGTAGAAAAATACAAAATTTTGTAACACATTCATATAATTCAATATAATAATAATGAGAATTAATGGATAATGGATATATGCATAAAATGAGTGTTAAGTGAAAGAAGCCACATATAGCAGTACTATATGATTCTTTAATATATAAAGTACAAAAACAGGTAAGACCAACTTAGTGTTAGGAGACAGGATAATGACTGCTCTTTTACAGGGTGGAGGGCCTAGAAGGAGACCCAGCTGAGGCTCTTTGGGGGAGGTGGTGGCAACGTTCTGCTTCTTAGTCTGGGTGTTGGTTACAAGAATGTTTGGTATGAGAAAATCCATCCATTTGTACCCTTATGATTTGTGTACATTTCTATATATATAAAAAGTTCACACAAATACAAAGTCTGGAATGTAGGCAGCAGGTCAAAAGGAAAATAATGTATGCCTCCTCTGTACTCTCCCCGTCCTTTGTGAAGGCTGACTGTATTCCTCCCCATGCTTCCCTCTCCTATACATCCTCTGACCATCTGATGACTCCTTCATAATTATTTCTTAATTCTACCTTCAGTCTCACATTTCCAACTTAGATTTCAGCCAGGCATAGTGGCATATGACTGTAATCCCAATACTTGGGAGGCTGAGACAGGAGGATCACAGGTTCACAGCCAGCCTGAGCCAAATAAGTGAGACCCTCAGCAACTTATTAAGACCATGTGTCAAAATAAAAATTAAAATAGGGCTCTGGGTATATCTCAGAGGTAGAGTACCCCATACTCCTCCCCCCACCCCAAATCCCCAGTACCAGTACCATACACAAACATGCATGCGCGCGCATGCGCGCGCACGCGCGCGCGCGCACACACACACACACACACACACACACACACACACACTTATGTTTCAGCACCCTGAATGTTGATGACCTCAAGATGCCAGAAAGTATAGGGCACAAGATAAGATGATTAACCAAACAAGGCCATATAATATCTGGGAGTTAAGGGGGAGCACTCTGGCATGCTGGAAAAGTTTAAGAGAAGAAAAGGCACCTGGGAATTAAACTTGAGAACCCTGACAGCTGAGGGTCCTGACAGAAAAGAAGGCAGAGAATAACCAGGACAAGGAAGGAAGAAGGAACCCCGGAGGAAGGAAGGGGCTAAATTGAGCTGCCGGGGAGCTCCTCACCCCCACTCCTCCCTCCCCTCTTGCGCCTAAGAGAGACCAGGGGCCACAGCACACAACCCTCTCTGCTGAAAAGCTTCTGTCAGCCACTCCAAAACCCACCCAAGCCCCCAACTACACCTGAGAAATGAGGCTCCCCTAAATATTTACAATGCAACTTTGGATGGGAGGCCCTATTTAATATAAGGGAAGGAGAGCTCAGAACACTTCAGTGTGCCTGAAGTCAGCCAGGGACAAAGAAGAAAAGAATGAATGCCATTTCTCAGGTTTTAACCACAGAGTATCATGGTCTTCCCCACTTTTATACTATTCCCCTATTTTTTTTCTTACAATGTTCCTACCTCTTTTGCCATGTTTTTCCAGGAAGGTTCTCAATCACTGAGTTTAAAAATATAAAATAAAGAAGCAAATGTAAATATTTAGAGGAGCCTTACTCACAAGTGACAATTACCCTGAACTTGTGCTCTATCTTAAGACATGAAAGCCTGCTATGATATTTTAAAGTTTAGAAAGGGTACAGAAAGGACCAGATCAAATATCCTTTAAGGGGGAGGGGGACACATTTACCTATGTATATTCTTGAAAAAGAAAAAGACATTTACATTTGTATGACCTCTCTACTGGTATATGTCTATACAAATGTAAAAGGTAACCCAATTAAGACAGCTGATATTAGGATAACAACTAACCTCTGATAATTATATAATAGCTATGTTTTAATACAGCTAAACTATTGAGCAATGTGTCAGATAATTGAACTAATTAGCATATATAATATTTCAAAACAGCTCTTTAAAGGAGGCATTAATTATCCTCACTTGAATATGAGGAAACAAGATTCAGAAAGGCTACTGTGCCCAAGATGAACAGCATAAGAAGGAAGAGACTGGAGGCAAACCCAAGCAGGAGTGGGCCAAACTCCACAGCCTTTGTAGTTAACATTGCTCCATGCTGCCTGATGGTCTGATCTACTCAACATGGCACAAATGTGACAACAGTCATGTTAAATCAACCCCATCATATGAAAAAAAAACCTCAAAAGGGATTTTTTGAGTTTTTTTTAATAAGAATTGCATAAAAACTAAAAATAATAAATAAAACATACCCACAGTACAGATGAATATAATGGTACTTATTTTGAGTGACAGTACACTTTACGTGAGCACTAGTGGGTGCCAACAAAGAAAAAGGAAACAGTGGGAAAAGTGTTGGATTCCAGGGCATGTGGATTAAAATTTTTGAACAAAGAGAGCACATTACCTCTAACCATTTAAGAAGTATTCCAAAGAGGGAATTCACCCTGAAATAGTCAAGACTCAAAAGTATCTGTTACACATAATTTCACCAATATGCTTACCACCACTGGGGATGTCATTTAAAATATGATTCTTTCTTAGGGGATTTTGCCCCAAGTTGTTTGGGAAATCCTAAAATAGAGATGAATCCTTGGGAAACTACAAGCCTCTGTGAGAACAAGTTGCTATTCAGGGATGCATGGAATGAAATAAAATACTGATGGAGAGACTGAGCAGGTCTTTATGACACAAGATGAGCAGTGATAAAGGAATCTATGACTTCAACACAAAAGTACCTCATTGATGACCTAAGGCCATACTCGAAGGACTTCTTGAACTCTATTTCAGTGATTATCCTAGTTAAATAGAGCCTCGCAACTCAGAATACTTTATTTATTTATTTATTTTGGTGGTACTGGGGTTCCTGGAAACCTGTCTACCTCTGGGCTACACTCCCAGACCTATTTTATACTTTTTAAATTTGGAAACAGAGTCTCTTAAGCCAACGCGACTGGCTTCGAACCTGCGCGATCCTCCTATCTCCGCCTCCCAATTGCGGGGATTACAAGCGTGCGCCACCACACCCAGCCAGAATACTTTTTTTAATACTCCTATTTTTACCTCTTACCTCTTAAATATCCTCCCTTAACATATACATAAGCAGGTGATATAAATACAAAACACACATGATAAGCTGGTGATTCTGTGTAACTGTCATTAACTCTATAATCCTCTCAACAAGCAAGCCACTAACCGTTTGATCTATGCCAGGCCCTCAGACTAATGATCTCCAGTCTTCCCAGATGATTTGCCTTAGAGAGGATCTTCCTCACACCAAAGTACTATCACTCTGTTTGAAGGCTCAAATCTTTCTACTCTGTCACTTTATGCCTATCCACTCCCAGCCCTTCCAAAAACAACATGCAAGGCAACCAGCTTCCCTCTGAAGATGTACTGACCCAGGTAAGTCTTCTCAGGAGGGCAGAAATCTGGGACTGCATACATCCTGCATCCCTAACTCTGTTTCTTCTCTGTACCTGATATAGGATAGAAGAAATAAGTAGGTAGAAAGGAGACATACAGGAAGGAAAAGTAAAGTATAACTTTAATATAAGTACCTGGAGTTGAAGTGCTTCAGCCTCTACTCTACAACCCAGTTCTCTTTCCCAGATCTAACTCTCCCAAATTCCTGGGAAACACGTAGATCCTAGAGTTAATTAAAAGAAACTATAATTGTCCCATGCATTGATAACAAGACAGGTACGCTATTTCAAGAAAACTATAATTTAGGACATTACAGCTTATCTGTCAGTCAGCTAATGAGGACCCCAATCAGCCTAAGGACCCTAAGGTTGACCAGACCACCAGACCACCAGGAAGCGCCTCGGGACTACCTGACTGAGATTATCCGCCCTAAAGCTGACCAGGCTCTCAGACCACCATAAACTATCTTGGGGACTACTGGACTGAAATTCCCCTCACACACCGCCTCTAGCCCACCCCTCATGAGAGTCCCCTATAAGAAGGGAACCCTGAACTCACCAAAATGCCTTCCTCATCTTGAGGTGGCCCGCATTCTCTCTTGAATGTGTATTTCTTCCTCTTTCCCCAAATAAACCTCTGTCCATATCTCTGACTGGTGCATGCTGAAATTCTTTTCCATCACGTTAGACAAAGGACCCTGCAAATCCTGAGTTCCTGAGCTGAGGGCTCACCCCAATATACCTGCTCTGTATTAGTCTCATTTTTTTGTTTAATATCCACACTGCGCATTCTTCAAATTGTCCATAACCCTTTTTCAAAACAGCAACTAACATTGAACACAACACCTCAGGGAGGTTTTACTAGTTTAGAGTGTAAAAAGAATACCAAATACTACCTTGTCTAGATATCATACTTTTATAAATACACATAAAAATCACATTCACTTTTTTAATATCATATAACATGGTTGGCCCATTATAAGCAATCTTATCCACCCCCCCACATACAATGTCTCTTATCTATACTGCTACAACACTTCATGTTTTGGTTCTTGTGCTTACATTGTTGTTATTTTATTTCCATGTTCACATTTTATCATTTATCACTACTAAAACTATTTGTGATTGATTTTTCCAACCATTCATTCCAAACTATAAAAACCTTCCTGTATCCTGAATCTTATATACAATATATTTGCCATCTATTCACATTGTCATTCAAGACACTGATTAAAACAGTGATTTATATATAATCATTAAGGAAATCATCTTTCAGTGTAACAGCTAACCACCCTGAAAATTGTTAGTAATCTATGAATCAACAAGATTTAGAAACCTGACCCATATTGTAAGGGCTGAATCCTGGCAACTATTCTGAGAGCCATCACTCACACCATAAATTTTCAGCCAGGTGGCCAGACTCAGGTGGAAAAAGTCTGTGAAGAACAAAAACGAAGCTGAAACTGGGAGTGGTGGTGCATACCTATAACCTCAGTGCTTGGGAGGCTGAGACAGGAGGATCAGAGTTTCACAGCCAGCCTCAGCAACTTAATGAGGCCCTCAGCAACTTACTAAGACCCTGTTTCAAAATAAAAAATAAAATAGGGCCGAGGGTATAGCTTGGAGGTAGAATGTTCCTGGGCACCACAAAGCGGAGTGGGAAGGGGGGAAAAAGGAAAGAAGGGGGGGGGGGGTAAACATGAGAGAAGTTAATGCTGACAAGAAAGCAAAAACATGGATTTATGTACACTATTTCTTTTTTTTTTTTTTGCAGTATTTAGGATGGAACCCAAGGGCATTCTAGTTCTGAGCTACACCCCCAGCCCAATTTTTTTATTCTTTATTTTGAAACAGAATCTCACTAAGTTGCAGAGAGCTTCACTAAGTAGCTGAGGCTGTCTACGAACTGTGATCCTCCTGTCTCAGCCTCCCAAGTACTGGGACTACAAGTATATGCCACCATGCCTAGCTTGTCCACTATTCTTAATGCCCCAAAAAGCATTTGATACAGAGCAGCAAATTTTCCCAATAGTCCCTTGTCTATTCATAAATGTTTACAAAAAAAAGAATTCCATGGTTTAAAACATTTGGAAACTCCTGGTGAGACAAAAAGTCCCAGGAAATTCAGAGCTTCTCAGAGTCATAGCCTTAAGAAACTAATTAGTACATTGTAGTTCTAAATGGAAGACAGTCTAGGCCTTCCCTAAAGATCCCAAACCATTATAAATTATTTCTCATCGAGTACCTATTAACCACATTTGTTGGCATGGATATGGGGGACTTGGGATTGGGATGGGTGGTTGACAGATACATGCAAATCAATTATATTGTCGGGCAAGAGCTATAGTACAACCCTATGTAGATGCAAGTTATTTCACTAGAGAGAATTACTTAAACCCTCAAAGAAACCACAGAGAGTGTTGTAAAGGATATGACATTTGCAGCCAGGTCTTACAGGAGGAACAGGAGGGCTTCTTAGTGAAGAACAAAAATGGCAAGGGAAATAGCAATGGCATTGGATCAGAAATGAGTGTGGTATGATCATGGATGGCTGGTAACATTTTATTTAAAAATCCCATAAGATACAGGTAGTAGAGGAGAAGGCTAAGTAAATAAAGATCCATGTCTGATTTTGAGGAGGCATATGTGCCAAGTAAATAAAGATCCATGTCTGATTTTGAGGAGGCGTATGTGCCAAGTTAAGAAATTTGGAACTAAGCCAGACATGGTGGCACACGCATGTAATCCCAGCATTTGGGAGGCTAAGACAGGAGGATCGCGGTTCACGGACAGCCTCAGCTACTTAGTGAGGCCCTCTGCAACTTAGTGAGACCCTGTTTCAAAATAAATAATGCTTGTAATCCCAGCTTTTGGGAGGCTGAGACAGGAGTATCACACAGGTTTGAAGCCAGCCTCAGCTACTTAGTGAGGCTCTCAGCAACTTAGTGAGACCCTGTTTCCAAATAAAATATAAAATAGGTCTGGGAGTATAGCCCGGAGATATAAACCCTCTGGATTCCACCCCTAGTACCACCAAAAAAAAAAAAAATAGGGCAAGGGGTGTAGCTCAGAGGTAGAATGCCCCTGTGTTCCATCCCCAGACCCTCCCAAAAAAAGGAATTTTGAACTTATTCTATAGATAAAGGAGAGACATTAGGAGCATAGAAATGAAATGATAATATCTGTTTAAAGGAAGATGAATCTAGCAACAATGTAGGAAAAGAACTGACATATAGGTAGCTTGGTGGTAGAGAAAGACTTACAAAGATTCTGGAAATAGTCCAGATACAAAGTGGCTAGAGCCAGAATAAAATCAGCAGTACTAAAAGCAGAAAAAAGGCTTAGGTGCTGGAGACAAATCTGACAGGATGTGGTGGTCATCTGAGAATGTGGGTGAAGGAAGGGGGAAAATGAAGAATGACTAGAGTCCCTAATGCAGACACACAAGGATGGTCCTGTCACTTACAGAAGACAACAGGAGAAAAGTTACCTCTGGGGGAAATATTATAATGGGTCAAGTTTGAAATTCCTAGGTTTGAGGTGATGGGGACATTTAAGTATCCAAATGAAACAATTATATGAATTACGTAATAAGATATAAAAGTCCAGAAATTAAAATTCTAAGGGACTGAGAGTCTCCTGCATAGAGATAGTTGTGCTATTACAGGTATGAACATCTGTTTTGAGGATCACCAAGGTATAATATGTATCATATGTCTGATATTCCAGGTGAATGACCATGATAAAAGAGGACAGTAAACCTCGGCCCCCAATATGGTATGACATACTAAATATGTCTACCTCCAATAGCCTCTCCTATCCAGTTCAGCACACTATCTCAAAGACCATCAACAGTGGTTCAATTATTTCAGTGGAAAACTTACTCAATACTGACAGATGAAATTCGTAGTAATAAACTAGGTCATAGTAAATCCTAGCTGGGCAATCTTCTATAAACTTTTTGCCTATCTTGAATTTCAGATCCCTCTTACATATTCTACAATTCTTGGTATGAAGATCACTATTCTTCAACAAACATGCATTAAGCATATGTTGGGTCAATATGGGAGACAAAGAGGTGTTTAAAAGGTAATACATACACAATGAACCTGTGGTTTCACAAGAGACGCTTCTATAACATTTCTGGTGATTTAAGACTAATGTCAACCTAAATCTAGAAGCTGCTAATACAGACAGAAATGAGTACTTGAAGTTGGGAAACAGAGTACAGAAAGAAAGGTGGAGATGTGGGTGGATCAGAACATGACTATGAAACTGATCATTTCATAAAGAATGGTTCCTCCCAAGCATGGACCTTTAGCTGGTGTAAAAAGCCCATTCTCCTGAACTGAGCACACTGCCATGTCCTTCAATGCACATCCTACATGTACTTTTGGTGAACTTGATAAGAGGGAATTTATCCATCTATTACTACTTAGTGTTAACCAAGGTGGAAATTTAGTAATGTAATTTAAGGCATAATGCTACTAGAGGCTTGGCTTTTTTTTTTCTTTATCTTAGGACCCTTATAACCATAAAATTCTCTACAGGGAAGGAAATTGAGAATAGAAATGTGCCTTCTCTGAGATTATTCAGTATTCTTTTTGCATGGCTGCATTATGTAGCCCTAAGACATAGCGGGCTAAAAGAAATCCAGAAATATTGATTGCCACTACTATTTTTCAGAGAGATTTATCTAACTATCAAAGAGCTCTTACTGTGAACCAAATGGGTAAGACTGCTTTCTGCATTGTTGAATCTATAGATATAGGAAATGTTTGTATACTCCTACATCCTTCTGGATATATGGGAGTTTAGACAGTATCAGTAATATCATCTATATCTATTATCAGCAAGATAGAAGTTGATCTCACAATAGATTAAAGACCTAGGAGCGGCGCCATATTGCCACTGGCGGCAGCCGCACCGAATTCACCGAATTCAGTACAGCTACATCTGCGTACTCAAGAACAGTGAGTCAAATTGCGGGCCACAGCGGAGAAATCCCAGTACTGTACTCACTGGGACTTGACCCAGTGGGAGAGAGGCGGTGGCAGTGATATCACACCATAGGAGAACGTGCAACCTGGCACCCCCCACAGTCTAAAGCAGCCTCTATCGGCTCTCTGGGTCGGAGACTCTGTGATACAACCCAGTAAAGGAGTAGTGGGGTCTGAGATACTACTGACTCGAGATCCAGAACACCTTAAGTGAAGTCATAGTGACCCAAGGGAAGAACCCAGAGAAGGCACAAACTTCCGAAATCATGGGAAAGAGGAATAATACTGGAGCAATGAATGCTCACAACCCCACAACATCAGAACCCAATAAAACAGAAAATCAGAGATTTCTAGAAGATCAAATCAGGAAAATAACTGTAGAAATAATAGAGGTGCTTCGAAAAGAACTCAGAGAGAGCCAAAAAGAGATAAAGGATGCAATTAATGAAGTAAAGGCCTCAATTCAAAGCACAAACAACCGATTAGATCACATGGAGAACAGAATCTCGCTCTTAGAAGATGATCATTCCAAAAATGAACGCATAGTTTCAATCTAGGAAAAAATATCCAACAGCAGGAATCTGATATTGAAGAAATATGGGCCCATTTTAAAAGAGCTAACCTAAGAATAATTGGAATAGAGGAGGGAAAAGAAAGTGAAACCAAAGGGATCAACAATCTCTTCAAGGAAGTAATAGCAGAAAATTTTCCAGACATAGAGCAAGAGGTCGATACGAAGGTCCAGGAAACTTATAGAACTCCCTTTAGACAGGATCGGAGAAGAGGATCCCCACGCCACATAATTGTCAAAATGACCAATGTGGAAGCCAAGCAGAGAATCTTAAAGGCAACAAAAAAAGGGCCAAGTGACATTCAGAGGCAAACCAATTAGAATCACTCCAGACTTCCCAAACCAAGTTATGAGAGCCAGATGGGCTTGGAGTAACATATTCCCAATTTTGAAAGAAAACAACTTCCAGCCAAAAATTCCCTACCCAGCAAAACTTTCTATCAAATTAGATGGAGAAATAAGAAGCTTCCATGACAAACAGAAACTGAAGGAATTTATGTCTTCAAAACCAGCGCTAGAGAAAATACTCAAAGAGATTAACTATAAAGAAGAAATAGGTAACACACATCAGAACTAGAGAAACAAGATTTTCCATCCAACAGACAACTAAGATTGGTTATCTGTGGAGATTCATTATTTATGTTAGTCTTTTACCTATCTCTAAATGGTATTGTTTGCCTTTATTGTTGTTAATTTTTAGGATTTCTAGTTGGAATATTAATATACCTTCAGATATAGCATTTGGAAATATTTTATCCCATTCTATTAGTAACTGTTAACTCTGTTTACATTGTCTTTGGATATACAATATGCTTTTTATTTTTTAGGGAGTTTGTATACTCTTCTGTTGCCTGTGCCATTGAAATCATAACCAAGAAATCACTGCCAATTTCAATGTTGTGAGGTTTTATGACCCAGATTTTCTCCTAAAAGTTTATAGTCTTAAGATTTATATTTAGGTCTTTTATCTATGTTGAGTTAATATTTGTATATGGGATTAGGTAAGGGTCCAATTTTATTCTTTTCCATGTAATTATTATTTTTCAACAATATTTAGTTAAAAGATTATTATTCCCACCACCAAATGTTCGTGGAAACCTTGTCAAAAATAACTTGACA
The DNA here is from genome assembly GCF_963383645.1 of Muscardinus avellanarius. Lineage (NCBI taxonomy): Eukaryota > Metazoa > Chordata > Mammalia > Rodentia > Gliridae > Muscardinus > Muscardinus avellanarius. The sequence goes on from NC_137788.1 coordinate 116,476,788, forward strand.
ATATAGGGAAGAATTTAGCTCTAGGCTTTTATTTAACTCCAATGGTTTATATATCTGCCTTTAGAATAGTACTACACTGTTTCAATTATTGTAGCTTTATATGGTTTGAAATCAGAAAATATACATCTTCTAGCTTTGTTCTTTTTCAAGATCGTTGTGGGTACCTAGAGTCCATATTCCATATTAGGATAGATTTTTTTTCTGAAAAATAAATATATAAATATATGATAGTTTCACCTAAAAAATAGAAAAAATAGATTCTCTGGTAAGAAAGAAAGCAAAAAGAAATATTGAAATGTTATCTTTAAGTCATCAAAAGCTTGGTATCAGACAAATGAAACTGTTATGTGAGATTATCATTTTTAATTTTTGATAAATTGCTATAATACTAGGTGTCAATCACTAAGCCAAGCATGGGAGAGAGGGATAGGGAGAGAATGGGGTGGGGATTGGGTGGGGGCTGACTGGGCAATGTGTGCATGTATGTCTACAAAAGTATGTATCCCACTATGATGTATGATTACACTGCACCAATTAAAAAATAAAATAAAAATATATCTTAAAAAAAAAGACCTAGGAATTACATCAGAAACTTTGCAACTACTAGAAGAAAACATAAGGTAAGTACTCTAACATAGAGGCACAGGCAATGACTTTCTCAATAAAATTTCTAAAGCTCAGGAAATAATACCAAGAATTAACAAACAGGATGGCATCAAATTAAAAAGCTCTGTAGAGTAAGGGAAGCAACAGCATGAAAAGAAAACCTACAGGAAAAAATTTTCCAGCTATTCCTCCAACAAAGAATATATAAAGAACTAAAAAATGTCAGCATCAAAAAGTTCAATCAATAAATGTACAAGTGAACTAAGTAAACATTTCTCAAAATAAATACAAATGGCAAAAATTATGAAAAATGTTCAACATCTCTAGCAATCAGAGAAATGTAAATCAAAACTACACCAAGATTTCATCTCACCCCAGAATGACAGTCATCAAGGAAACAAATAATAAATGCTGGTGAAGATGCAGGGGAAAAGAATACTGATACATTGTTGTAAGGAGAGTAAATTTGTACAATCACTATGAAAATCAGTATGGAGGTTCCTCAAAAGACTAGGGATGAAACCACCATATGACCACTCTAGTATTTTTCAAAAGAATTAATGTCAGCATACTATAGCGATACATATATATATATATATATATATATATATATATATATATATATGTAATAGCCAGGTTATGGAACCAATAAATGAATGAAGAAAATAAGAGTTTTATTCAGCCATAAAGAAAAACACAGTTATATAATTTGCAAGAAGATGCACAGAACTGGAGAGTATTATTTTAAGTGAAATAAGTCAGGCTGGAGCTCGGTGTGGTGACTCATGCTTGTAATCCCAGCACTTGGGAAGCTGAGACAGGAGGATCCGGGTTCACAGACAGCCTCAGCTACTTAGTGAGGCCTTTTGCAACTCAGTGAAACCCTGTTTCAAAATAAAAAATAAAAAATATACTGGGGATGTAGCTCAGAGGTAGAATGCCCCGGGGTTCCAACCCAGCACCACAAAAATAAATAAATAAATAAAATAATCCAGGCTCAGAAAGTCAAGGGTCCTTTTTTCTTTCATATAAAACTGGAGAGAAAGAAAAAGGGATGGAACTCATGAAAATGAAAGGAGACCAGTAAGGTAGAAAAAGGGGCTACGGAGAGGGAGAAAGGGAGGCAAGAAAACCTGGGGAATGAAACTGACCTATTTTATATGCATATATGAGTATGTGAAAATTAACCCCACTATTATATATGATTATTATACATCAATAAGTTTTTAAAATTTTTTAAGCCAAACACTCAACAAGGATTACCATCTATGGCAATCCAGATCTTCCACTGAAGAATCTGCATTAAACATAAGGGCAAAAAATGGTCTGCTTAAAGATAATCACAAGGCAACACTGAAACTTCAGGGTGAACTTATAGACAAGTACTATTAAACATTCTGGATTCACTATACATAGATATCAAGGATGCAGTTATAATTAGGATAGTGGTGATAAAATACATTCTGTGGTCAGAGTCAGAATCAACCCATGGGTTGCCTGAGTGTGGTGAAAGACAGTCATGCATAAGAGAAAACTAAGAAGTTGGTTAAAGAAACCTAAGAAATGCCTCCATAAACTCTAAATCCTAGTCTTTTCAAAGCCAGATATCCATTAATTGTCAGCCTGGATCTACACACATAGATGATCAGAATCCCACACTAGAAAGAGATAAAACAGCCAGCCGTGAACACACAGAAGCCAATTCTGGACAATTATGTCTATTACGGCCTGACATAAACTCATAAACAGTCTGGGTCTAGCCATGGAGAATCTGAGTCCAGTAAAATTGGAAGATACTTTTTTTTTTTTTTTTGTAGGTCTAGAGATGGAACCCAGGGGCATTCTATCTCTGAGCAACACTCCCTGCCCTATTTTTTATTCTTTACTTTTGAAACAGGGTCTCATTAAGTTGCAGAGGGCCTCACTAAGTAGCTGAGGCTGGCTGCAAACCGCGATCTTCCAGTCTCAGCCTCCGGAATGCTGGAATTACAAGCGTGCCCACCACGCCTGGCCATTCATGAATACTTAGAAGATAACTGAAGATACTTGGAGTCTGTTGCTAACACAGTCTGGAACCAGAACAATTAGACAAGAATCCACTTATAGTTAGGACAATCAGAAAACATAGATGGAGAATCAACATAAATCCATGAAAAGCCTGGGTTCAGCAGAAAACAAATTTGTAAGTATCTACCCATAGATAGTAGGCAGCAGAAGTTGACATTTAGGACCTATATATACAGTCTTTTACCAGAAGAAGCAGAAAACATCATCCAGTTATAGTCTATCTAGTGATGGACAATCAGGAGATTGAAATAGAATGTCATCTTTCACCTTATGGTCAACCTAAGTATGGTCATAAACAATCATGGTTCAGAACAAGAGGAAGACAGGATCCTAGCCATGAAGAGTTAGAAATTTCTAGATAGTCAGGGTATTAACACACAACCAGATATATTTCATAGATGCTCTAGGTTCACCCAAGGAGAATTGGAGTCCAAATATAACAGAAAGACACATATCTTATTAAAAACAACCAAGAGATAGCTCTAGATATTCCATACCTGCTCATGTATAATTTCATCTACATGGCTTGGATCGAGTATATAAAGACAATGAAGATTCAATTATAGTAAAGATAGTGATGCACCAATCAGGAAACTTGTATAGAAAGTCAGTATCAGTCCACAGATAGTCTGTGTATGGATATGTACAGGTGAAATAATGTCGTAAAACAGATTAAGACACTCAAGAGTCTTATGAAAGCCAAGTGTGATGGCACACTTGTAATCCCAGTACTTGGGAGGCTGACACAGGAGAATTATGGGTTCATGGGCAGCATCAGCTACTGAGTGAGGCCCTCTACAACTTGTGAGACCCTATTTCAAAATAAAGAATAAAAATAGGACTGTGGGTATAACTCTGAGGTAGAATGTCCCTGAGTTCAATCTCCAGTACCACAAAAAAGTCTTATCAGGGACAAATACACACTGAAAGGTAATCTGTACCTACCCAGGGACAGCCAAGCTCCGGCACCCTAAAAGTGCACACTTTAACCATGGAGCACTGCGTTTACTCACACAATCACTTACGCAGTCTAAGTTCAAAAAGTAGACAAAGAGGATCTAGTCTTAGTCAGTCCTGTCATAGTGGAAGATAATCAGAAGACTGAGAAGCATAGTCTTTGCCTCTCCATTAAGTCTAAGTACGACCATATGGCAGTCTGGTCCAGCAAATGAGGAAGAGATGATTTGTGTTCTATCAAGGGTGGACATCTACTCATAGACAATCTATGTCTGTATATTCACAGAGAATCTGGGTCCAACACCAGAGAAAGACATGACTATGGACAAAGTAGGCCATCTCATTGGCAAGCATCTATAAATTTTGAATCCTAACAAAAACAGATCAGGGACCCAGTATTAGTCAATACAATGACACTGAAGGACAACTGAAGAGCAGAGTTAGAACCAACCTATTGTTGGAATGAGCCCATTAAAAAAAATATGAATATACTTATAGCTAGTCAATAAACAGGTCCAGACATTGAGAATCTCGTAAAGGCAGAGAGCCACTAACCTCGAACAATCTGAGTTTACCCATGGTCTATCAGAACCTGATATATCACTTGTCAACTCTTTACAATGTGATTTGCATACCCTCTTTTGGGCTTCTCTAAGGATTCCTCTTCCACAGCCTGCACTTAAAATGTTTTTGTTCCTCAAAGCTCTATACTTAGTTGTCTGCCTGTTTGGATTAGTTTCCAGTCTAATGGGACAGAAAAAGAGGTGAAATATAATATTTATTCATAAATTTTTATGAGCAATTTTTATGCAGATGAGTTAGATGAAAAGAGAACCTTAAAAACTGGAACTCCAAGGACTTTGCAATTAGTCGCAATGACTTGGTGATACCTAATACACTTGGTAAAACCTAATACACTTAACAGTCATGCATAAAATCAAATTTGACAGAGACATCAATACTCAAGCTTGTATATTTAACACTAATTGGTCCCTAAATAACAAAGTTGTATACAATATTACTAAAATTTAAATTTACCCTACATATGAATGTTGAGAAGGACAATATACACTATCCTTTAATCATAACCATCAATATTTTGCATGTGTGCACATATATATCAGTGCTTTTACATAGTATTCTCATTCATAGAATCAAGCTACAAAGAACTGTAGCATGGGAGAAACTTCCTCAATAAGACCCCAAAGACACAAAAAATTAAAATGAGGATCAATACATGACATTGCATTAAAATGAAGGGCTTCTGTGAAGCAAAGGAAACTATCAAGAACCTCAACAGAGAGACGACAGAATGGGACATTTTTGCCAGCTACTCCTCTGATAAAGGACTAATATCTTAAATATACAGAGAACTCAAGAAACTTACTGCCAAATAATATATAACCCAATCACAATATGGGCAAGTGAACTAAATAGATACTTCACAGAAGAAGAGATTCAAAAACACAAACAACAAATGGATATGGAGAAGTAGGAACTCTAATACATTGTTGGTAGAATTAAAAATTACTGCAACCACTTTGGAAAACAGTGTGGAGGATCCTCAAAAGAATGAGAATGAACCTATCATATGACTCAGCTATACCACCCCTGAGTATCTATTCAAAAGAATGGAAACCAAACTACCAGAGTAATGCATGAATAGTGGCACAATTCACAACTGCCAAACTATGGAACCAGTCAAGATGTCCATCAATAGATTAATAGATTTGTAATAACAGATTATAAAACTATGGGATATGTACAAAATGGAATTTTACTCAGCCATAAAGAACAAAATTATGTAATTTGTGGGGAAATGGATGGAACTGGAGAACATTATGCTAAGTGAGATCAGTAGGTCATAAAAAGTGAAAAATCAGATGTTCTCCCTAATATATGGAAGCTAAGGAGAAAACAGGATATAGGAAAGACTCCAGACAAAGGAGGAGAAACTTTAGATGAATAAAGAAGGTGACCTGACTGAGGAAAATAGGAGGAGGGAGAAGGGAAGAGGGAAAGACCTCAACGGACACGATGTACACACACAAACTTATCAAAATCAATCATTGTGCTGAGCACAATGGGAATAGGGTAGGAACTGGGGGAGGGCTAAATGAGTGCTGGGTGAACCCAAGGCTCTGCTGCCCTAAATGTCAATAAGATGTATGATTACAATGTACCAATACAATTTTAAAAGTTTAAAAAAAGTAGTAGCATAGTCAAAGGATCAAAAGGACAAGAAGAAAAGAACTTTGTGCACAATTTCCCTAAGATGCAGCAGATGGTGCTATAGGCACATTACTTTGCCACACAGAAAGGTAGGAAGAGGTAACAGATAAGGATGGTAGGATACCTTCAGTCTTGGTGTGAGTGTGCGTGCGTGCGTGTGTGTTTATGTGTTCCTTATGTGAAAAACATCCATTCCTCAAGAATTACCTCCAAAATCTTCTTTTCCAAAACATGAATAATTTCCTATTCCTTAGTTATTCCTAGGAAGAATCAGGTTTGCATCTTGTCTTTTTCTCCATTAAATAACCAAGTGTTTTGAAATAAGCCACACATTTTCTATGAGCCTTGGTTTTCTCATCTGCAAAGTGTTATAAGGATTAACAAAACAATGCATATCAGCACACAAAGCACTATGCTTGGCAAAAAGGAGAAGGTAATTTCCTTTCTTTTTCCAATAGACAGAAAGAGACACTCAAAAATCTAGATCATGGCACACACCATAAGAAATCTTTTCTCCTGAAACCTACTATCTCCAAAAAAGAAAACCACTAATTAAACTTAAGATGGAATGGGGGATCTTCACATCCAACTCTGTTACTGTGGAACACATATACCAGTAAAATCATGAACCTCAGTTTTAGAAAGAACTTCTATGATAATCTAGTCCAATTCTTATGGTAATAATACTAACAGAAAGAGGCCAAAATGCATACTAAATATACCTCTTGTTCTCATAATATAATCCAGGAAATAAAGTTTAACAAAATTCTAGTTGGTCAGGACATTCAGAAAATAAAGCATTCAAGAATTAAGTGTTTTTTTAAATAGTGAAGTAGTATTTACATGGCACATGAAAGTTCTTAAAATATCCTTGACAATAACTTCAGGTGTTTTAGAATAAGTACACTGCATTTTCAGTCAATGTAGAAGTTAAAATTTTCTTCCTTTTATTGTCAAAATTTACCTCCAGCCAGGCATGGTGGTGCACACTTGTAATCCCAGCATTTGGGAGGCTGAGACAGGAGGATCTGGGTTTGCAGCCAGCCTCAGCTACTTATTGAGGGCCTTTGCAACTCAGTGAGATCTTGTTTCAAAATAAAGAATAAAAAATAGGAGCCGGGCATGGTGCATATGCTTGTAATCCCAACATTCAGGAGGCTGAGATCGGAGGATTGTGGTTCACCGACAGCCTCAGCTACTTAGTGAGGCTCTCTGCAACTCAGTGAGACCCAGTTTCAAAATAAAGAATGAAAAATAGGGTAGGGGGTGTAGCTCGGAGGTCAAATGCCCCTGGGTTCCATCCTCAGACCCCCCCAAAAAAAAACTAGGGCTGGGAGTGTAGCTCAGAAGTAGAATGGCTCTGGGTTCCACCCCCAGTACTGCCAAAAAAAAAAAATTACCTCTATTTTATGAGCACCCACAAGTCCTTTGCTCTGTTCTCTTTCCCACACATGCTGATATTTACAAACAGATACATGTTATTTTCCTTCTCACATAAATTGGTGGCTACACACTGTATTAAGGTGGTTCTATACAGGGAAATAATAGATTAAGATGAAAGAAAAATTTTCTAGGATGATTCACTCTTAGGAAATAACAAGAAAAAGGGCATTTAATTATAATGTACTAACTTTACATTAGAATATTACATACGCACACAAAAAGATACTATGTGTAAATTTTTAAATCAACATTGCAACAGTATTTTTAAATGTATCGAAATAAAGCCAGGCGTGGTGGCACACATGCTTGTAATCCCCATGCTTGGGAGACTGAGACAGGAGAATCCCACAGGTTCGAAGCCAGCCTCAGCTACTTAGTGAGGCTCTCAGCAACTTAGTGAGACCCTGTTTCCAAATAAAATATAAAATAGGTCTGGGAGTATAGCCCAGAGGTAGAAAAGCCCCTGGGTTCCATCCCCAGTACCACTAAATAAATAAAAAATTAATAAATAAATGTATTGAAATGAATATGCTACAAGTTTGGAATTTGATCTCTAAAAATGGAACAGGGTGGTATGGTTTTATTTCTTATATCCCTTTATTTTGAAGATTTGAATTTTTACTTTCTTCCTAAGAACATCCTAGTTTTAAAAAAAATTAACTTGAAACCAGAGTAATGTGGGATCATCCTGGGCCAGATGCCTTTCTGAAAGTTCTTTTCTTTTTTACAGAAATAAATATTATTTAATTTTCAGATACAAAAAAGTTATTAACACTATATAAACTATTAACAAGACTTATTTGATATCAAGTTAACCTCATACAGCAGTTTTCCTTTTCTTAAAAATATTCAAATATATTTGTATTTCATCCTTTTAAAAAGAGATTTAAAAATATTTGGAAATAACAAGTTCTGCCAATAAAAAAAAATATCTAAAAAAAAAAAAGTTGATGGCTGTGATGTCCCATACTTTCTGGCCTTTCTTTTCCCTGTGAAATTCTCATCTCTTGGAGAATTTTCCTGGCAAGCAAACAAAGGAGCAGGAGGTAATAAACTATGGCTCCTCGGCCATATCAAACTCATCGCCAATTTGTGTACAATCAGCAAGCTAAGACCGTTTTCTACATTTGTAGCAGGTTTAAAAAAGCATAGGACTGCCGGGCGTGGTGGCGCATGCTTGTAATCCCCTCGCTTGGGAGGCAGAGATAGGAGGATCGCGCTGGTTCGAAGCCAGCCTTGCTGGCTTAAGAGACTCTGTTTCCACATTTAAAAAAATGTTAAAAAATAGGTCTGGGAGTGTAGCCCGTGGGAGTGTATCCCGGAGGTAGAAGGGCTTCCAGGAACCCCAGTACCACAAAAAAAAAAAAAGCATAGGACATGTGAAATTATATAGAATTCAAAGATTGTTGTCCAGAAATAAGTTTTAATGAAACCCAGCCATGCCTATTTGTTTATATTTATTGATGGCTGTCTTCATGCTCTAACAGCAGAGCAGACCATCTGGCTCACAAATCCTGTCTTTTTTTTTTAACCTAGTCCTTCATAGAAAAAAGTATGTTGACCCCTCAGTTAGGAGAACACTAGCCCCAAGGGCATGTTCACCTAGAATACTCTTTACTTGCAACTCTTTCCTCCTTCTGAGACAACACCTGGCTCCTACAGGAAATTAGTCTTCACTCAGCAAATTCCACCTCCCTGCACTCCCACAGTCTCAGTCACACCTTTAAAAAGGTCATTACTCTGATGAAGCATGACAACTTGACCCAAATCAGGCATTCACAGGACTACAGCATGGAGACTGACTCTACCTCATTCTGGGTAGTTCTTAGAAGAAGAAAAAAAAGACATACCCTAATGATGGTAGAATTTGGAATCATGTAATTACCATTTGTCAATAGTTGCAACCACTCCTTCTCAAACCCTGATGACCATATTGTATAAGTTTTAAGTCTGTTTAACCTAACTCATCTTCAGTAAAATTTGTGTTATACATTTACAATAGATAGAATATACAGCATGGTCCTCAGGAACAAGCAAAAAGCTACTCATGTATTCCCAATGCTAAGATTCCATTTATACTCAGGAGAAATCATGTCTTCTGAGGCAAAGATAGCAAGAGAATAGGCAGACCCTTGTCCTGTGAAAAAGCAAAACCTGATCAATGCAAAGGACTGTAGTCATGACCCTTGTTCCTCTTTAACTGACAAACATTTATTAGAGACCATTATGTGCCAAGTAATACACTGGGTCTTTATGTAGCAAAGAGATAAATAAGCCCATTCCCTGTTCTCAAGAAGCCCATAGTCTAGTAATGATATAAGTACATAGACAAATATATATATGTATATGTATATGTGTGTGTGTGTGTGTGTGTGTGTGTGTGTGTGTGTGTAATTAACAGTGAAGCAAATAACTAACATTAGCTACTTCTGGTTAGTAGGTATTTTTATTTTCCTTCCTTTCCTTATCAATATTTTCTATGAATTATATAGTGAAGCAATTCCTAAAGGTTGATATAACTATAAAATTATGAACAAACCAACTATAATTCCCTTTCAACTCAAGAAAGATTTCCAATAGGAGGGCTAATGTAAATTCTGAAGAATTAATAGTTCACTAGGTCAATAACGAGAAAAGATATTCCAAGAACAAACATGAAATAGCATGATATACTCAGGAAGGCTGAAGGTGTTAATTATAGTGGAATATCGAGAAAAGAAATGGAGCTGAAAAGAAACCACAGCACAGATCAAGAAAGACTTTGATCACTGTGCTAGAGAACACACATTTGTTCCTAAGGTTATACAGTTGTTGAAAAGAAAGTTACATTGATGAATGGTCACTAACATCAGGTAAATGGTTAGGTAAACAGATTAAAAGGATAGCTCTAAACCCATTGTCCATTCTTAAAGGTAATAATGAAATCATGGATGACATCTTGACTGGAATATTGTATAAGAAAATTTAGACTGGATTAGAACAGTCTGACTAGATGATCCATAAGTTTCTTTTGAACATTAAATTCCATGATTCTTTGACATTTGGACCCTATTGACCCTATACATACACTACTACTATTAGACACAGTCTGTTGTCAACACGTTGTGCTACATAGCTGGATGAATACTCAAAGAGGCCTTTGTGCAAAGTGTCCTGAGACTTTGGCAGGTGGGGCTGATACTAGCCCAGATTTGGGAATTACTATTGCAATCTCAGGTGAACATGTAAGGAAGTGAGAAGGTAAACACCTAGAAGGTGGAGATGGAGAAGGCGCTTGACTTGTTTAGGAGTGACTTGCTTAGGACATCTCAGAGACAGCACCTCCTCCCTAAGATGGATCATTAGTCCCACTATAAAAAGGTCACTATCCCCAACTAACAGCACCCTGCAAGCTGCTTCAGTCTTTATCCTGCTGTTCCTCTGGTGAACTAGGTAAGAGAAAGGGATAAGTTCTATTCATGGGTACTTGGGGCTATAATTTATGAAAGTCAAAGATGTGCTCTAAAGCAAAGCACAGGATATCAGCCTTTTTAGTATGCTCTTGGGAACTTTGGTATAAGTCTCACTTTATTTGTAAGAAAATGAAGTAATGACTAAACTGTATTCCTTTCTTTGGGGTCTTTAAGATCATGGAAATCTAATTATCCACTATGTAGTTTGCTTCTTTTACTGCTGAGGATTTTTCTCTGTTGTATAACCAGTAAGGCCTGAAGGTAATGAAAACAGAGGCTAAATATGATAGTAGCTAACCCCCCACCCCAGTTCATCTCAGATAGGCCTGTGGTTGTCTTCACCACTTTATCTACTTGCCCTAGCCTAGAAGTCTCAACTGGTACTACTCAGTTGGAGTCAGGCATGCCATGCAAATGATGAACCCATGCCCTGCAGTATGATAGCTGGGACCTAGAAAGAAACTAGGGAAGTGGCTAGATTGGCACATTCAGGATTTCCACAACTCCAGAGAAAACGGTTTTGTGCCTTTTTCCTCTGAAGGTAGAAGCAGGGACCCCAAAACAAAGCCTTCGCACCTATATTTAGAAATGGAAATAAGATACACATATCCTGTTCATATTTCATTACTTCCTTGTTACATGGCTTAAGTGAGTTATTCAACTCTGAACTAGTTCTTGATTACAATAGGATGAAGTTAATCATGACTGAAAATTACTATTAAAGACTGGAAATATTTATACATTTGAGCAAAAAAGAGAGAGAGAAATAATAAAAGATAGCCTTTCTCCTCCCTCTAGGTTAACTTAAATTTGCATAAAGATGCCTCAACTCCTACAAGGCATTGTCACTGTCATTGATGTGTTCTACCACTATACCACCAAGCATGGGGAGTGTAACATGCTGAACATGGCATCTCTAAAAGAACTTTTGGAAAATGAGTTTCAACAAATTCTGAAGGTAAGAATCCAATGCTGAGGCCGAATTCTACAATTCTCTTCTTCATTCCTCCTGCCTTTTCATCACATATGCCAAATATCCATAGAGGACTTTCCCTAGTTGGTAATAGAGAAAAGGGTTTGGTAGGCTTGAGATACCATCAAAAGTTGACCCATAATAGTTTCTATAACATGACTGTAATAAATGATCCTACCAAATTTTAAATTTTAAGATTTTAAAATTTCCTCTCTACAGAAGCTATTTTTATCATCCTCTGAAACCCTGCAAAGTAGGTGAAACACATCTTTCTTTTGTCTTCTTTTAGTCTGAAATATTCATGCCACTCCTCACTTCTGAGATTATGGTACTGTAAGGCCTCTCTGTTCAGGAAACTGACACTTATCTCCAAATCACAAAAGATAATGACCTTAAATTGTCATCTTTAGAAGTAAATATTTGGAGTTTAAACCTAGCTCTTACGTTTCAATTCCCTAAACTCAACTGCCTGCTCAATATTGTTATCTAGATTCCCATGGACATCTTAAGTGTGTCAGATAGGAATCTCATCATCTTCCCCTCTAAACTCATTCCTTTTCCTTTTTGCACAAGATAGATACCTGGTACCTTTCTTGATTTTCTCATCTCAGCAGGTACTACCACCTTTCAAACTTCATCAAGTTCATCAAAAGACATTAAAACAACCCATTTCTATCACTATTGTCAGCACTCGAGTTTAGGCTGCCTACTTCTAACCTCAACATTAAATGTTCAAAATCCTTCAATAGATTTCATCTGCTATCATCTGGGTGGTATAAAGTCCAAAATTCCTTAACATGACTTAAAACTTATGATCTAGTCCCTATTTATTTCTCTAGCCACAACTCTCAACTCCTTGGACTCATATCTATCAAAGTAGAATTTTCTCAGTTCTTTGAATAAGCCATACCCTCCCTCTCCTCTAGCCTTTTTTATATCATTCCCTCTGACTGTAATGTTTTATGCTTCACTTTTACTTTCTATCCCATCATGTAGCTAATTCAAATGCATCCTTCAAATAACATTACATTCTCTCATTAACCTTCGTTGGACCCCATCAGTGGTTCCTCTCTGATGTACTAAGAGAAACCTTATCACAATGGACTGTAATTAAAACTATGCATATCTGACCCATTAAAATTTAAGTTTCACTTTGTCAGAACCAATTCACTGCTTTATCCCCGAACATAATACAATGCTAGGCTGACAACGGATACATAAGAAAACCTTATTGAATGAACTGATTAATTACTCAGTTGGATAAAGTTATATATAACTTATGCAGGTATCCAAAATTTTTCTTTATAAGTTAGCTATCGCCATTTGATCATTCTTTAACAAAAATAATTGGCCATCTTGGTCTCTTTCATGATGTTATATCCTTCTCTAGATACTTCTCACTGCAGTATTCATTGCACATTCCTTCTCTCTTTCTGCTCAGAGGAGGGCAATCCAAAAAAAAGGACTGTATGGTTGAGTTCCACCTACACATGCCAAACATTCATATTTCTGCAGCCTTCCTCCAACTGGTTAGCTGGTGTGAACTTCTACTAACAAAGATGACCTCTCCATTTGCTCCTTACAGAATCCAGATGATCCTGACACTGTAGATATCATCATGCAAAGTCTGGATCAAGACCAAAACAACAAAGTGGATTTTAATGAGTATCTCCTAATGATATTCAAGCTGGCTCAGGCTTGTAATAAAATCATTGGCCAAGATTATTGCCGAGCTTCAGGGTCAAAGCAGAAAGATCACAGTCACCAGCACCAAGAGGAACAAAGTGAAACAGAAGAAGAGGAAGGAAATGAAACCTCTTCTCGTTATTCAAGTTCTAGCGCAGGAGAGAATGACTCCTATTCCAGGGGCTCCAGAGGAAGCATTGAACATAGGTCTAGGTCCACCTCTAGAAAACTGAAGCACCAAAGAAGTTTGCCTAGTTCGGGGCAAAGGAAAAGCTCTGGGGAAAGGAAAAAGTCAAGTTCAAGCCACTTTGAGGATAATGAGCAAAACAACCAAGGCTCTCATCAACAAAAAAGAAGTTGCTCAAATGAATTCTCAAGTAATAAACAACAAAGTAAGAAATCAGGCCAGGACTCTGATAAGCAGCATAAAAGATTCAGCTCAGAAAGTTGTGAAGAACACTGGTCAAATTCAAATAACTCTACTGGAAGTGGTTCTGAGGCTGGCTCAAGGCAGCCATCTAAACAGAGATGGCAAGAACCAAACACCAGATCTCAATCAGAAGAAGACAGCGAAGAACAAGGAAACCATCCTAACTCTAACAAGTCTACCGATTATACAAAACATAAAACAAGCTCAGGCCAATCATCTGGTGAGAAAAAATATAGATCCAGTTCAAAGAGTCAATCACAGAACTGCGAAAATCAAAAGAAAAGATCTGGATCAAAAGAATCCCCGACTTTTGAAAGATGTGGATCTGAAAGACAAGGATCAAATTCTGGCCATTCAGCAAAAGAAAATCAACAAAGACAGAGCTCAAAAGAACCTATAACAAAACAATCATCCACTGCAAGTCACTCTTCAACATGTGGTAAAAAATTATCCACTTCAGGTGACTCATTGAGCAAGAGAAAACAGAGATCAGAATCAAGAGAATCTACTGGTTCCGAACACTATGGATCTGGCTCAGAAGAGTCTTATGGCACAAGTCAGCATGGATATGGCTCAGGAGAGTCTTCAGGCTTGGGCCACAAGGGATCTGGCTTAGGTCAGTCCTCTAGCAAAGAACAGTATGGTTCTTCATCAGGACAGTCATCCAGCCGTGGTGGTCGGCAGGGCTCCAGCTCAGGTCGGTCTTCTAGGCAAAGGACACACAGGTCAGGTTCCAGAGAATCTACTGGTTCAGAGCACTACGCGTCTGGCTCAGAAGAGACTTCTGGCTCGGGTCGGCATGGATATGGCTCAGGTGAATCCTCTAGTAGAACACAGCATAGTACCAACTCAGGACAGTCATCCAGCTGTGGCCGTCATGGGTCCAGCTCTGGTCACACTTCTACCCATGGCCACCAGGGAACTGGCTCTGGTCAGTCTTCCAGCTCTGGCCACCAGGGGTCTGGATCAAGCAGGTCTTCCAGCCAGAGGCCACAGGGCTCTGGTTCAGCTCAGTCTTCCAAGCATGGCCAGGGTGCGTCTGGCTCAGAACAGTCTTCCCACACTGGTCAGTATGGCTACGGCTCAGGAGAGTCTTCAGGCTTGGGCCACAAGGAATCTGGCTTAGGTCAGTCCTCTAGCAAAGAACAGTATGGTTCCTCATCAGGACAGTCATCCAGCCGTGGTGGTCGGCAGGGCTCCAGCTCAGGTCGGTCTTCTAGGCAAAGGACACACAGGTCAGGTTCCAGAGAATGTAATGGTTCAGAGCACTACACGTCTGGCTCAGAAGAGACTTCTGGCTCAGGTCGGCATGGATATGGCTCAGGTGAATCCTCTAGTAGAACACAGCATAGTACCAACTCAGGACAGTCATCCAGCTGTGGCCGTCATGGGTCCAGCTCTGGTCACACTTCTACCCATGGCCACCAGGGAACTGGCTCTGGTCAGTCTTCCAGCTCTGGCCACCAGGGGTCTGGATCAAGCAGGTCTTCCAGCCAGAGGCCACAAGGCTCTGGTTCAGCTAAGTCTTCCAAGCATGGCCAGGGTGCGTCTGGCTCAGAACAGTCTTCCCACACTGGTCAGTATGGCTACGGCTCAGGAGAGTCTTCAGGCTTGGGCCACAAGGGATCTGGCTTAGGTCAATCCTCTAGCAAAGAACAGTATGGTTCTTCATCAGGACAGTCATCCAGCCGTGGTGGTCGGCAGGGCTCCAGCTCAGGTCGGTCTTCTAGGCAAAGGACACACAGGTCAGGTTCCAGAGAATCTACTGGTTCAGAGCACTACGCGTCTGGCTCAGAAGAGACTTCTGGCTCGGGTCGGCATGGATATGGCTCAGGTGAATCCTCTAGTAGAACACAGCATAGTACCAACTCAGGACAGTCATCCAGCTGTGGCCGTCATGGGTCCAGCTCTGGTCACACTTCTACCCATGGCCACCAGGGAACTGGCTCTGGTCAGTCTTCCAGCTCTGGCCACCAGGGGTCTGGATCAAGCAGGTCTTCCAGCCAGAGGCCACAGGGCTCTGGTTCAGCTCAGTCTTCCAAGCATGGCCAGGGTGCGTCTGGCTCAGAACAGTCTTCCCACACTGGTCAGTATGGCTACGGCTCAGGAGAGTCTTCAGGCTTGGGCCACAAGGGATCTGGCTTAGGTCAGTCCTCTAGCAAAGAACAGTATGGTTCTTCATCAGGACAGTCATCCAGCCGTGGTGGTCGGCAGGGCTCCAGCTCAGGTCGGTCTTCTAGGCAAAGGACACACAGGTCAGGTTCCAGAGAATCTACTGGTTCAGAGCACTATGCGTCTGGCTCAGAAGAGACTTCTGGCTCAGGTCGGCATGGATATGGCTCAGGTGAATCCTCTAGTAGAACACAGCATAGTACCAACTCAGGACAGTCATCCAGCTGTGGCCGTCATGGGTCCAGCTCTGGTCACACTTCTACCCATGGCCACCAGGGAACTGGCTCTGGTCAGTCTTCCAGCTCTGGCCACCAGGGGTCTGGATCAAGCAGGTCTTCCAGCCAGAGGCCACAGGGCTCTGGTTCAGCTCAGTCTGCCAAGCATGGCCAGGGTGCGTCTGGCTCTGAACAGACTTCCCACACTGGTCAGCATGGCTACGGCTCAGGAGAGTCTTCAGGCTTGGGCCACAAGGGATCTGGCTTAGGTCAGTCCTCTAGCAAAGAACAGTATGGTTCCTCATCAGGACAGTCATCCAGCCGTGGTGGTCGGCAGGGCTCCAGCTCAGGTCGGTCTTCTAGGCAAAGGACACACAGGTCAGGTTCCAGAGAATCTACTGGTTCAGAGCACTACACGTTTGGCTCAGAAGAGACTTCTGGCTCAGGTCGGCATGGATATGGCTCAGGTGAATCCTCTAGTAGAACACAGCATAGTACCAACTCAGGACAGTCATCCAGCTGTGGCCGTCATGGGTCCAGCTCTGGTCACACTTCTACCCATGGCCACCAGGGAACTGGCTCTGGTCAGTCTTCCAGCTCTGGCCACCAGGGGTCTGGATCAAGCAGGTCTTCCAGCCAGAGGCCACAGGGCTCTGGTTCAGCTAAGTCTTCCAAGCATGGCCAGGGTGCGTCTGGCTCAGAACAGTCTTCCCACACTGGTCAGTATGGCTACGGCTCAGGAGAGTCTTCAGGCTTGGGCCACAAGGGATCTGGCTTAGGTCAATCCTCTAGCAAAGAACAGTATGGTTCTTCATCAGGACAGTCATCCAGCCGTGGTGGTCGGCAGGGCTCCAGCTCAGGTCGGTCTTCTAGGCAAAGGACACACAGGTCAGGTTCCAGAGAATCTACTGGTTCAGAGCACTACGCGTCTGGCTCAGAAGAGACTTCTGGCTCGGGTCGGCATGGATATGGCTCAGGTGAATCCTCTAGTAGAACACAGCATAGTACCAACTCAGGACAGTCATCCAGCTGTGGCCGTCATGGGTCCAGCTCTGGTCACACTTCTACCCATGGCCACCAGGGAACTGGCTCTGGTCAGTCTTCCAGCTCTGGCCACCAGGGGTCTGGATCAAGCAGGTCTTCCAGCCAGAGGCCACAGGGCTCTGGTTCAGCTCAGTCTTCCAAGCATGGCCAGGGTGCGTCTGGCTCAGAACAGTCTTCCCACACTGGTCAGTATGGCTACGGCTCAGGAGAGTCTTCAGGCTTGGGCCACAAGGGATCTGGCTTAGGTCAGTCCTCTAGCAAAGAACAGTATGGTTCTTCATCAGGACAGTCATCCAGCCGTGGTGGTCGGCAGGGCTCCAGCTCAGGTCGGTCTTCTAGGCAAAGGACACACAGGTCAGGTTCCAGAGAATCTACTGGTTCAGAGCACTACGCGTCTGGCTCAGAAGAGACTTCTGGCTCGGGTCGGCATGGATATGGCTCAGGTGAATCCTCTAGTAGAACACAGCATAGTACCAACTCAGGACAGTCATCCAGCTGTGGCCGTCATGGGTCCAGCTCTGGTCACACTTCTACCCATGGCCACCAGGGAACTGGCTCTGGTCAGTCTTCCAGCTCTGGCCACCAGGGGTCTGGATCAAGCAGGTCTTCCAGCCAGAGGCCACAGGGCTCTGGTTCAGCTCAGTCTTCCAAGCATGGCCAGGGTGCGTCTGGCTCAGAACAGTCTTCCCACACTGGTCAGTATGGCTACGGCTCAGGAGAGTCTTCAGGCTTGGGCCACAAGGGATCTGGCTTAGGTCAGTCCTCTAGCAAAGAACAGTATGGTTCTTCATCAGGACAGTCATCCAGCCGTGGTGGTCGGCAGGGCTCCAGCTCAGGTCGGTCTTCTAGGCAAAGGACACACAGGTCAGGTTCCAGAGAATCTACTGGTTCAGAGCACTACGTGTCTGGCTCAGAAGAGACTTCTGGCTCAGGTCGGCATGGATATGGCTCAGGTGAATCCTCTAGTAGAACACAGCATAGTACCAACTCAGGACAGTCATCCAGCTGTGGCCGTCATGGGTCCAGCTCTGGTCACACTTCTACCCATGGCCACCAGGGAACTGGCTCTGGTCAGTCTTCCAGCTCTGGCCACCAGGGGTCTGGATCAAGCAGGTCTTCCAGCCAGAGGCCACAGGGCTCTGGTTCAGCTCAGTCTGCCAAGCATGGCCAGGGTGCGTCTGGCTCTGAACAGACTTCCCACACTGGTCAGCATGGCTACGGCTCAGGAGAGTCTTCAGGCTTGGGCCACAAGGGATCTGGCTTAGGTCAGTCCTCTAGCAAAGAACAGTATGGTTCTTCATCAGGACAGTCATCCAGCCGTGGTGGTCGGCAGGGCTCCAGCTCAGGTCGGTCTTCTAGGCAAAGGACACACAGGTCAGGTTCCAGAGAATCTACTGGTTCAGAGCACTACGCGTCTGGCTCAGAAGAGACTTCTGGCTCGGGTCGGCATGGATATGGCTCAGGTGAATCCTCTAGTAGAACACAGCATAGTACCAACTCAGGACAGTCATCCAGCTGTGGCCGTCATGGGTCCAGCTCTGGTCACACTTCTACCCATGGCCACCAGGGAACTGGCTCTGGTCAGTCTTCCAGCTCTGGCCACCAGGGGTCTGGATCAAGCAGGTCTTCCAGCCAGAGGCCACAGGGCTCTGGTTCAGCTCAGTCTTCCAAGCATGGCCAGGGTGCGTCTGGCTCAGAACAGTCTTCCCACACTGGTCAGTATGGCTACGGCTCAGGAGAGTCTTCAGGCTTGGGCCACAAGGGATCTGGCTTAGGTCAGTCCTCTAGCAAAGAACAGTATGGTTCTTCATCAGGACAGTCATCCAGCCGTGGTGGTCGGCAGGGCTCCAGCTCAGGTCGGTCTTCTAGGCAAAGGACACACAGGTCAGGTTCCAGAGAATCTACTGGTTCAGAGCACTACGCGTCTGGCTCAGAAGAGACTTCTGGCTCGGGTCGGCATGGATATGGCTCAGGTGAATCCTCTAGTAGAACACAGCATAGTACCAACTCAGGACAGTCATCCAGCTGTGGCCGTCATGGGTCCAGCTCTGGTCACACTTCTACCCATGGCCACCAGGGAACTGGCTCTGGTCAGTCTTCCAGCTCTGGCCACCAGGGGTCTGGATCAAGCAGGTCTTCCAGCCAGAGGCCACAGGGCTCTTGTTCAGCTCAGTCTTCCAAGCATGGCCAGGGTGCGTCTGGCTCAGAACAGTCTTCCCACACTGGTCAGTATGGCTACGGCTCAGGAGAGTCTTCAGGCTTGGGCCACAAGGGATCTGGCTTAGGTCAGTCCTCTAGCAAAGAACAGTATGGTTCTTCATCAGGACAGTCATCCAGCCGTGGTGGTCGGCAGGGCTCCAGCTCAGGTCGGTCTTCTAGGCAAAGGACACACAGGTCAGGTTCCAGAGAATCTACTGGTTCAGAGCACTACGCGTCTGGCTCAGAAGAGACTTCTGGCTCAGGTCGGCATGGATATGGCTCAGGTGAATCCTCTAGTAGAACACAGCATAGTACCAACTCAGGACAGTCATCCAGCTGTGGCCGTCATGGGTCCAGCTCTGGTCACACTTCTACCCATGGCCACCAGGGAACTGGCTCTGGTCAGTCTTCCAGCTCTGGCCACCAGGGGTCTGGATCAAGCAAGTCTTCCAGCCAGAGGCCACAGGGCTCTGGTTCAGCTCAGTCTTCCAAGCATGGCCAGGGTGCGTCTGGCTCTGAACAGACTTCCCACACTGGTCAGCATGGCTACGGCTCAGGAGAGTCTTCAGGCTTGGGCCACAAGGGATCTGGCTTAGGTCAGTCCTCTAGCAAAGAACAGTATGGTTCTTCATCAGGACAGTCATCCAGCCGTGGTGGTCGGCAGGGCTCCAGCTCAGGTCGGTCTTCTAGGCAAAGGACACACAGGTCAGGTTCCAGAGAATCTACTGGTTCAGAGCACTACGCGTCTGGCTCAGAAGAGACTTCTGGCTCGGGTCGGCATGGATATGGCTCAGGTGAATCCTCTAGTAGAACACAGCATAGTACCAACTCAGGACAGTCATCCAGCTGTGGCCGTCATGGGTCCAGCTCTGGTCACACTTCTACCCATGGCCACCAGGGAACTGGCTCTGGTCAGTCTTCCAGCTCTGGCCACCAGGGGTCTGGATCAAGCAGGTCTTCCAGCCAGAGGCCACAGGGCTCTGGTTCAGCTCAGTCTTCCAAGCATGGCCAGGGTGCGTCTGGCTCAGAACAGTCTTCCCACACTGGTCAGTATGGCTACGGCTCAGGAGAGTCTTCAGGCTTGGGCCACAAGGGATCTGGCTTAGGTCAGTCCTCTAGCAAAGAACAGTATGGTTCTTCATCAGGACAGTCATCCAGCCGTGGTGGTCGGCAGGGCTCCAGCTCAGGTCGGTCTTCTAGGCAAAGGACACACAGGTCAGGTTCCAGAGAATCTACTGGTTCAGAGCACTACGCGTCTGGCTCAGAAGAGACTTCTGGCTCGGGTCGGCATGGATATGGCTCAGGTGAATCCTCTAGTAGAACACAGCATAGTACCAACTCAGGACAGTCATCCAGCTGTGGCCGTCATGGGTCCAGCTCTGGTCACACTTCTACCCATGGCCACCAGGGAACTGGCTCTGGTCAGTCTTCCAGCTCTGGCCACCAGGGGTCTGGATCAAGCAGGTCTTCCAGCCAGAGGCCACAGGGCTCTGGTTCAGCTCAGTCTTCCAAGCATGGCCAGGGTGCGTCTGGCTCAGAACAGTCTTCCCACACTGGTCAGTATGGCTACGGCTCAGGAGAGTCTTCAGGCTTGGGCCACAAGGGATCTGGCTTAGGTCAGTCCTCTAGCAAAGAACAGTATGGTTCTTCATCAGGACAGTCATCCAGCCGTGGTGGTCGGCAGGGCTCCAGCTCAGGTCGGTCTTCTAGGCAAAGGACACACAGGTCAGGTTCCAGAGAATCTACTGGTTCAGAGCACTACGCGTCTGGCTCAGAAGAGACTTCTGGCTCAGGTCGGCATGGATATGGCTCAGGTGAATCCTCTAGTAGAACACAGCATAGTACCAACTCAGGACAGTCATCCAGCTGTGGCCGTCATGGGTCCAGCTCTGGTCACACTTCTACCCATGGCCACCAGGGAACTGGCTCTGGTCAGTCTTCCAGCTCTGGCCACCAGGGGTCTGGATCAAGCAGGTCTTCCAGCCAGAGGCCACAGGGCTCTGGTTCAGCTCAGTCTTCCAAGCATGGCCAGGGTGCGTCTGGCTCTGAACAGACTTCCCACACTGGTCAGCATGGCTACGGCTCAGGAGAGTCTTCCGGCTTGGGCCACAAGGGATCTGGCTTAGGTCAGTCCTCTAGCAAAGAACAGTATGGTTCTTCATCAGGACAGTCATCCAGCCGTGGTGGTCGGCAGGGCTCCAGCTCAGGTCGGTCTTCTAGGCAAAGGACACACAGGTCAGGTTCCAGAGAATCTACTGGTTCAGAGCACTACGCGTCTGGCTCAGAAGAGACTTCTGGCTCAGGTCGGCATGGATATGGCTCAGGTGAATCCTCTAGTAGAACACAGCATAGTACCAACTCAGGACAGTCATCCAGCTGTGGCCGTCATGGGTCCAGCTCTGGTCACACTTCTACCCATGGCCACCAGGGAACTGGCTCTGGTCAGTCTTCCAGCTCTGGCCACCAGGGGTCTGGATCAAGCAGGTCTTCCAGCCAGAGGCCACAGGGCTCTGGTTCAGCTCAGTCTTCCAAGCATGGCCAGGGTGCGTCTGGCTCAGAACAGACTTCCCACACTGGTCAGCATGGCTACGGCTCAGAAGAGTCTTCAGGCTTGGGCCACAAGGGATCTGGCTTAGGTCAGTCCTCTAGCAAAGAACAGTATGGTTCTTCATCAGGACAGTCATCCAGCCGTGGTGGTCGGCAGGGCTCCAGCTCAGGTCGGTCTTCTAGGCAAAGGACACACAGGTCAGGTTCCAGAGAATCTACTGGTTCAGAGCACTACGCGTCTGGCTCAGAAGAGACTTCTGGCTCGGGTCGGCATGGATATGGCTCAGGTGAATCCTCTAGTAGAACACAGCATAGTACCAACTCAGGACAGTCATCCAGCTGTGGCCGTCATGGGTCCAGCTCTGGTCACACTTCTACCCATGGCCACCAGGGAACTGGCTCTGGTCAGTCTTCCAGCTCTGGCCACCAGGGGTCTGGATCAAGCAGGTCTTCCAGCCAGAGGCCACAGGGCTCTGGTTCAGCTCAGTCTTCCAAGCATGGCCAGGGTGCGTCTGGCTCAGAACAGTCTTCCCACACTGGTCAGTATGGCTACGGCTCAGGAGAGTCTTCAGGCTTGGGCCACAAGGGATCTGGCTTAGGTCAGTCCTCTAGCAAAGAACAGTATGGTTCTTCATCAGGACAGTCATCCAGCCGTGGTGGTCGGCAGGGCTCCAGCTCAGGTCGGTCTTCTAGGCAAAGGACACACAGGTCAGGTTCCAGAGAATCTACTGGTTCAGAGCACTACGCGTCTGGCTCAGAAGAGACTTCTGGCTCAGGTCGGCATGGATATGGCTCAGGTGAATCCTCTAGTAGAACACAACATAGTACCAACTCAGGACAGTCATCCAGCTGTGGCCGTCATGGGTCCAGCTCTGGTCACACTTCTACCCATGGCCACCAGGGAACTGGCTCTGGTCAGTCTTCCAGCTCTGGCCACCAGGGGTCTGGATCAAGCAGGTCTTCCAGCCAGAGGCCACAGGGCTCTGGTTCAGCTAAGTCTTCCAAGCATGGCCAGGGTGCGTCTGGCTCTGAACAGACTTCCCACACTGGTCAGCATGGCTACGGCTCAGGAGAGTCTTCAGGCTTGGGCCACAAGGGATCTGGCTTAGGTCAGTCCTCTAGCAAAGAACAGTATGGTTCTTCATCAGGACAGTCATCCAGCCGTGGTGGTCGGCAGGGCTCCAGCTCAGGTCGGTCTTCTAGGCAAAGGACACACAGGTCAGGTTCCAGAGAATCTACTGGTTCAGAGCACTACGCGTCTGGCTCAGAAGAGACTTCTGGCTCAGGTCGGCATGGATATGGCTCAGGTGAATCCTCTAGTAGAACACAGCATAGTACCAACTCAGGACAGTCATCCAGCTGTGGCCGTCATGGGTCCAGCTCTGGTCACACTTCTACCCATGGCCACCAGGGAACTGGCTCTGGTCAGTCTTCCAGCTCTGGCCACCAGGGGTCTGGATCAAGCAGGTCTTCCAGCCAGAGGCCACAGGGCTCTGGTTCAGCTCAGTCTTCCAAGCATGGCCAGGGTGCGTCTGGCTCAGAACAGTCTTCCCACACTGGTCAGTATGGCTACGGCTCAGGAGAGTCTTCAGGCTTGGGCCACAAGGGATCTGGCTTAGGTCAGTCCTCTAGCAAAGAACAGTATGGTTCTTCATCAGGACAGTCATCCAGCCGTGGTGGTCGGCAGGGCTCCAGCTCAGGTCGGTCTTCTAGGCAAAGGACACACAGGTCAGGTTCCAGAGAATCTACTGGTTCAGAGCACTACGCGTCTGGCTCAGAAGAGACTTCTGGCTCAGGTCGGCATGGATATGGCTCAGGTGAATCCTCTAGTAGAACACAACATAGTACCAACTCAGGACAGTCATCCAGCTGTGGCCGTCATGGGTCCAGCTCTGGTCACACTTCTACCCATGGCCACCAGGGAACTGGCTCTGGTCAGTCTTCCAGCTCTGGCCACCAGGGGTCTGGATCAAGCAGGTCTTCCAGCCAGAGGCCACAGGGCTCTGGTTCAGCTCAGTCTTCCAAGCATGGCCAGGGTGCGTCTGGCTCTGAACAGACTTCCCACACTGGTCAGCATGGCTACGGCTCAGGAGAGTCTTCAGGCTTGGGCCACAAGGGATCTGGCTTAGGTCAGTCCTCTAGCAAAGAACAGTATGGTTCTTCATCAGGACAGTCATCCAGCCGTGGTGGTCGGCAGGGCTCCAGCTCAGGTCGGTCTTCTAGGCAAAGGACACACAGGTCAGGTTCCAGAGAATCTACTGGTTCAGAGCACTACGCGTCTGGCTCAGAAGAGACTTCTGGCTCAGGTCGGCATGGATATGGCTCAGGTGAATCCTCTAGTAGAACACAGCATAGTACCAACTCAGGACAGTCATCCAGCTGTGGCCGTCATGGGTCCAGCTCTGGTCACACTTCTACCCATGGCCACCAGGGAACTGGCTCTGGTCAGTCTTCCAGCTCTGGCCACCAGGGGTCTGGATCAAGCAGGTCTTCCAGCCAGAGGCCACAGGGCTCTGGTTCAGCTCAGTCTTCCAAGCATGGCCAGGGTGCGTCTGGCTCTGAACAGACTTCCCACACTGGTCAGCATGGCTACGGCTCAGAAGAGTCTTCAGGCTTGGGCCACAAGGGATCTGGCTTAGGTCAGTCCTCTAGCAAAGAACAGTATGGTTCTTCATCAGGACAGTCATCCAGCCGTGGTGGTCGGCAGGGCTCCAGCTCAGGTCGGTCTTCTAGGCAAAGGACACACAGGTCAGGTTCCAGAGAATCTACTGGTTCAGAGCACTACGCGTCTGGCTCAGAAGAGACTTCTGGCTCGGGTCGGCATGGATATGGCTCAGGTGAATCCTCTAGTAGAACACAGCATAGTACCAACTCAGGACAGTCATCCAGCTGTGGCCGTCATGGGTCCAGCTCTGGTCACACTTCTACCCATGGCCACCAGGGAACTGGCTCTGGTCAGTCTTCCAGCTCTGGCCACCAGGGGTCTGGATCAAGCAGGTCTTCCAGCCAGAGGCCACAGGGCTCTGGTTCAGCTCAGTCTTCCAAGCATGGCCAGGGTGCGTCTGGCTCAGAACAGTCTTCCCACACTGGTCAGTATGGCTACGGCTCAGGAGAGTCTTCAGGCTTGGGCCACAAGGGATCTGGCTTAGGTCAGTCCTCTAGCAAAGAACAGTATGGTTCTTCATCAGGACAGTCATCCAGCCGTGGTGGTCGGCAGGGCTCCAGCTCAGGTCGGTCTTCTAGGCAAAGGACACACAGGTCAGGTTCCAGAGAATCTACTGGTTCAGAGCACTACGCGTCTGGCTCAGAAGAGACTTCTGGCTCGGGTCGGCATGGATATGGCTCAGGTGAATCCTCTAGTAGAACACAGCATAGTACCAACTCAGGACAGTCATCCAGCTGTGGCCGTCATGGGTCCAGCTCTGGTCACACTTCTACCCATGGCCACCAGGGAACTGGCTCTGGTCAGTCTTCCAGCTCTGGCCACCAGGGGTCTGGATCAAGCAGGTCTTCCAGCCAGAGGCCACAGGGCTCTGGTTCAGCTCAGTCTTCCAAGCATGGCCAGGGTGCGTCTGGCTCAGAACAGTCTTCCCACACTGGTCAGTATGGCTACGGCTCAGGAGAGTCTTCAGGCTTGGGCCACAAGGGATCTGGCTTAGGTCAGTCCTCTAGCAAAGAACAGTATGGTTCTTCATCAGGACAGTCATCCAGCCGTGGTGGTCGGCAGGGCTCCAGCTCAGGTCGGTCTTCTAGGCAAAGGACACACAGGTCAGGTTCCAGAGAATCTACTGGTTCAGAGCACTACGCGTCTGGCTCAGAAGAGACTTCTGGCTCGGGTCGGCATGGATATGGCTCAGGTGAATCCTCTAGTAGAACACAGCATAGTACCAACTCAGGACAGTCATCCAGCTGTGGCCGTCATGGGTCCAGCTCTGGTCACACTTCTACCCATGGCCACCAGGGAACTGGCTCTGGTCAGTCTTCCAGCTCTGGCCACCAGGGGTCTGGATCAAGCAGGTCTTCCAGCCAGAGGCCACAGGGCTCTGGTTCAGCTCAGTCTTCCAAGCATGGCCAGGGTGCGTCTGGCTCAGAACAGTCTTCCCACACTGGTCAGTATGGCTACGGCTCAGGAGAGTCTTCAGGCTTGGGCCACAAGGGATCTGGCTTAGGTCAGTCCTCTAGCAAAGAACAGTATGGTTCTTCATCAGGACAGTCATCCAGCCGTGGTGGTCGGCAGGGCTCCAGCTCAGGTCGGTCTTCTAGGCAAAGGACACACAGGTCAGGTTCCAGAGAATCTACTGGTTCAGAGCACTACGCGTCTGGCTCAGAAGAGACTTCTGGCTCGGGTCGGCATGGATATGGCTCAGGTGAATCCTCTAGTAGAACACAGCATAGTACCAACTCAGGACAGTCATCCAGCTGTGGCCGTCATGGGTCCAGCTCTGGTCACACTTCTACCCATGGCCACCAGGGAACTGGCTCTGGTCAGTCTTCCAGCTCTGGCCACCAGGGGTCTGGATCAAGCAGGTCTTCCAGCCAGAGGCCACAGGGCTCTGGTTCAGCTCAGTCTTCCAAGCATGGCCAGGGTGCGTCTGGCTCAGAACAGTCTTCCCACACTGGTCAGTATGGCTACGGCTCAGGAGAGTCTTCAGGCTTGGGCCACAAGGGATCTGGCTTAGGTCAGTCCTCTAGCAAAGAACAGTATGGTTCTTCATCAGGACAGTCATCCAGCCGTGGTGGTCGGCAGGGCTCCAGCTCAGGTCGGTCTTCTAGGCAAAGGACACACAGGTCAGGTTCCAGAGAATCTACTGGTTCAGAGCACTACGCGTCTGGCTCAGAAGAGACTTCTGGCTCAGGTCGGCATGGATATGGCTCAGGTGAATCCTCTACTAGAACACAGCATAGTACCAACTCAGGACAGTCATCCAGCTGTGGCCGTCATGGGTCCAGCTCTGGTCACACTTCTACCCATGGCCACCAGGGAACTGGCTCTGGTCAGTCTTCCAGCTCTGGCCACCAGGGGTCTGGATCAAGCAGGTCTTCCAGCCAGAGGCCACAGGGCTCTGGTTCAGCTCAGTCTTCCAAGCATGGCCAGGGTGCGTCTGGCTCTGAACAGACTTCCCACACTGGTCAGCATGGCTACGGCTCAGGAGAGTCTTCAGGCTTGGGCCACAAGGGATCTGGCTTAGGTCAGTCCTCTAGCAAAGAACAGTATGGTTCTTCATCAGGACAGTCATCCAGCCGTGGTGGTCGGCAGGGCTCCAGCTCAGGTCGGTCTTCTAGGCAAAGGACACACAGGTCAGGTTCCAGAGAATCTACTGGTTCAGAGCACTACGCGTCTGGCTCAGAAGAGACTTCTGGCTCAGGTCGGCATGGATATGGCTCAGGTGAATCCTCTAGTAGAACACAGCATAGTACCAACTCAGGACAGTCATCCAGCTGTGGCCGTCATGGGTCCAGCTCTGGTCACACTTCTACCCATGGCCACCAGGGAACTGGCTCTGGTCAGTCTTCCAGCTCTGGCCACCAGGGGTCTGGATCAAGCAGGTCTTCCAGCCAGAGGCCACAGGGCTCTGGTTCAGCTCAGTCTTCCAAGCATGGCCAGGGTGCGTCTGGCTCAGAACAGACTTCCCACACTGGTCAGTATGGCTACGGCTCAGAAGAGTCTTCAGGCTTGGGCCACAAGGGATCTGGCTTAGGTCAGTCCTCTAGCAAAGAACAGTATGGTTCTTCATCAGGACAGTCATCCAGCCGTGGTGGTCGGCAGGGCTCCAGCTCAGGTCGGTCTTCTAGGCAAAGGACACACAGGTCAGGTTCCAGAGAATCTACTGGTTCAGAGCACTACGCGTCTGGCTCAGAAGAGACTTCTGGCTCGGGTCGGCATGGATATGGCTCAGGTGAATCCTCTAGTAGAACACAGCATAGTACCAACTCAGGACAGTCATCCAGCTGTGGCCGTCATGGGTCCAGCTCTGGTCACACTTCTACCCATGGCCACCAGGGAACTGGCTCTGGTCAGTCTTCCAGCTCTGGCCACCAGGGGTCTGGATCAAGCAGGTCTTCCAGCCAGAGGCCACAGGGCTCTGGTTCAGCTCAGTCTTCCAAGCATGGCCAGGGTGCGTCTGGCTCAGAACAGTCTTCCCACACTGGTCAGTATGGCTACGGCTCAGGAGAGTCTTCAGGCTTGGGCCACAAGGGATCTGGCTTAGGTCAGTCCTCTAGCAAAGAACAGTATGGTTCTTCATCAGGACAGTCATCCAGCCGTGGTGGTCGGCAGGGCTCCAGCTCAGGTCGGTCTTCTAGGCAAAGGACACACAGGTCAGGTTCCAGAGAATCTACTGGTTCAGAGCACTACGCGTCTGGCTCAGAAGAGACTTCTGGCTCGGGTCGGCATGGATATGGCTCAGGTGAATCCTCTAGTAGAACACAGCATAGTACCAACTCAGGACAGTCATCCAGCTGTGGCCGTCATGGGTCCAGCTCTGGTCACACTTCTACCCATGGCCACCAGGGAACTGGCTCTGGTCAGTCTTCCAGCTCTGGCCACCAGGGGTCTGGATCAAGCAGGTCTTCCAGCCAGAGGCCACAGGGCTCTGGTTCAGCTCAGTCTTCCAAGCATGGCCAGGGTGCGTCTGGCTCAGAACAGTCTTCCCACACTGGTCAGTATGGCTACGGCTCAGGAGAGTCTTCAGGCTTGGGCCACAAGGGATCTGGCTTAGGTCAGTCCTCTAGCAAAGAACAGTATGGTTCTTCATCAGGACAGTCATCCAGCTGTGGTGGTCGGCAGGGCTCCAGCTCAGGTCGGTCTTCTAGGCAAAGGACACACAGGTCAGGTTCCAGAGAATCTACTGGTTCAGAGAACTACGCGTCTGGCTCAGAAGAGACTTCTGGCTCGGGTCGGCATGGATATGGCTCAGGTGAATCCTCTAGTAGAACACAGCATAGTACCAACTCAGGACAGTCATCCAGCTGTGGCCGTCATGGGTCCAGCTCTGGTCACACTTCTACCCATGGCCACCAGGGAACTGGCTCTGGTCAGTCTTCCAGCTCTGGCCACCAGGGGTCTGGATCAAGCAGGTCTTCCAGCCAGAGGCCACAGGGCTCTGGTTCAGCTCAGTCTTCCAAGCATGGCCAGGGTGCGTCTGGCTCAGAACAGTCTTCCCACACTGGTCAGTATGGCTATGGCTCAGGAGAGTCTTCAGGCTTGGGCCACAAGGGATCTGGCTTAGGTCAGTCCTCTAGCAAAGAACAGTATGGTTCTTCATCAGGACAGTCATCCAGCCGTGGTGGTCGGCAGGGCTCCAGCTCAGGTCGGTCTTCTAGGCAAAGGACACACAGGTCAGGTTCCAGAGAATCTACTGGTTCAGAGCACTACGCGTCTGGCTCAGAAGAGACTTCTGGCTCAGGTCGGCATGGATATGGCTCAGGTGAATCCTCTAGTAGAACACAGCATAGTACCAACTCAGGACAGTCATCCAGCTGTGGCCGTCATGGGTCCAGCTCTGGTCACACTTCTACCCATGGCCACCAGGGAACTGGCTCTGGTCAGTCTTCCAGCTCTGGCCACCAGGGGTCTGGATCAAGCAGGTCTTCCAGCCAGAGGCCACAGGGCTCTGGTTCAGCTCAGTCTTCCAAGCATGGCCAGGGTGCGTCTGGCTCTGAACAGACTTCCCACACTGGTCAGCATGGCTACGGCTCAGGAGAGTCTTCAGGCTTGGGCCACAAGGGATCTGGCTTAGGTCAGTCCTCTAGCAAAGAACAGTATGGTTCTTCATCAGGACAGTCATCCAGCCGTGGTGGTCGGCAGGGCTCCAGCTCAGGTCGGTCTTCTAGGCAAAGGACACACAGGTCAGGTTCCAGAGAATCTACTGGTTCAGAGCACTACGCGTCTGGCTCAGAAGAGACTTCTGGCTCGGGTCGGCATGGATATGGCTCAGGTGAATCCTCTAGTAGAACACAGCATAGTACCAACTCAGGACAGTCATCCAGCTGTGGCCGTCATGGGTCCAGCTCTGGTCACACTTCTACCCATGGCCACCAGGGAACTGGCTCTGGTCAGTCTTCCAGCTCTGGCCACCAGAGGTCTGGATCAAGCAGGTCTTCCAGCCAGAGGCCACAGGGCTCTGGTTCAGCTCAGTCTTCCAAGCATGGCCAGGGTGCGTCTGGCTCAGAACAGACTTCCCACACTGGTCAGTATGGCTATGGCTCAGGAGAGTCTTCAGGCTTGGGCCACAAGGGATCTGGCTTAGGTCAGTCCTCTAGCAAAGAACAGTATGGTTCTTCATCAGGACAGTCATCCAGCCGTGGTGGTCGGCAGGGCTCCAGCTCAGGTCGGTCTTCTAGGCAAAGGACACACAGGTCAGGTTCCAGAGAATCTACTGGTTCAGAGCACTACGCGTCTGGCTCAGAAGAGACTTCTGGCTCAGGTCGGCATGGATATGGCTCAGGTGAATCCTCTAGTAGAACACAGCATAGTACCAACTCAGGACAGTCATCCAGCTGTGGCAGTCATGGGTCCAGCTCTGGTCACACTTCTACCCATGGCCACCAGGGAACTGGCTCTGGTCAGTCTTCCAGCTCTGGCCACCAGGGGTCTGGATCAAGCAGGTCTTCCAGCCAGAGGCCACAGGGCTCTGGTTCAGCTCAGTCTTCCAAGCATGGCCAGGGTGTGTCTGGCTCAGAACAGTCTTCCCACACTGGTCAGTATGGCTACGGCTCAGGAGAGTCTTCAGGCTTGGGCCACAAGGGATCTGGCTTAGGTCAGTCCTCTAGCAAAGAACAGTATGGTTCTTCATCAGGACAGTCATCCAGCCGTGGTGGTCGGCAGGGCTCCAGCTCAGGTCGGTCTTCTAGACAAAGGTCACACAGGTCAGGTTCCAGAGAATCTACTGGTTCAGAGCACTACGCGTCTGGCTCAGAACAGACTTCTGGCTCAGGTCGGCATGGATATGGCTCAGGTGAATCCTCTAGTAGAACACAGCATAGTACCAACTCAGGACAGTCATCCAGCTGTGGCCGTCATGGGTCCAGCTCTGGTCACACTTCTACCCATGGCCACCAGGGAACTGGCTCTGGTCAGTCTTCCAGCTCTGGCCACCAGGGGTCTGGATCAAGCAGGTCTTCCAGCCAGAGGCCACAGGGCTCTGGTTCAGCTCAGTCTTCCAAGCATGGCCAGGGTGCGTCTGGCTCAGAACAGACTTCCCACACTGGTCAGTATGGCTACGGCTCTGGAGAGTCTTCAGGGTGTGGTCTGTCTTCTACCTATGGCCAGTATGGCTTTGATCCTTCTTCTGTATCTTTGCAGTGTGGGTCTGTTTCATGTCCGTCTTATAGTTCTTGTCAGTATAGGTCTGGCTCAGAAGTGTGTCCTGACTTTGGTCAGAATGTCTGTGGTTCAGTAGGGTCTTCTGGCTTTAATCAGAGTGCATCTGGCTTAGGTGAAACCTCTAGCTATGGACAATGGCATTCAACATCAGGACAGTCATCGTGCAGTAGTCAACCGTGGTCCAGCTCTGGTCAATATTCCAACTCTGGTCAGCAAGGGTTTGTTTCAAGTCAGTGTTCTGACTATGCCCCCTATAGATCTGCCTCAAGTCATTATTCTAGCCACAGCCGACACGGATTTGGCTCAGGTCAGGGTTTTACCTCTGAACAATATAGGTCTGGCTCATGTCCTTCATTTACCTCTGGACAATATTGTTCTGGATCTGGTCAGTGTTCTAGATCTCAACAATATGGATCTGGCTCATGTCAGTCGTCTATGTCTGGATCATGTAGCTCTGAACCTGATCAGTATTATAGTTATGAGCAACATAAATCACAAGGGAGATGTGGAAACAAATGGGAATCCAGCTACAAAGATTCAAACTCTAATGGAGTACCATCCAGACACAGTTATAGACAAGTAGCAAATTCCTCAGGTTGTGTCTCTAGACAATTTACACCTTACTATGGACAGTTGGGATCCAGTACTACCAATACACTGCCATTTCACAATGAGGACAGTAGACAAGGTGGTTATTGCTATCAAAGAGAACGAGGAAGTCACTGGGGAGGGGAAAGTATAGGTTCAGGTTCCTATGGTTTTAGTAGTAGAACTCCACTCTATGAATATGTCCAAGAGCAGAAATGCTAATTCTAAAGATGAAAATAAACACAAATAAAATTATCTCAAACAGCAATTAAGAAATGAGAAACTATTTAAAATAAGCAACTCATAGTGAAGTTTCTTTCTCAAAGTGAATGTATCTATTTCTATCCTTTTCTCTCAAGCCTATAACTATTCTATTCCTTGTTATCGTATTCCTTCCAAAGAATGTAAGGTATTTGGGTTACTCTGTTAAAAAAATATTAAGTTGAATAAATGATTTATGTTGGGGATTAAATTTGAAAGAATAATGCAAAATACTTAAAGAGGTTGGTGTTAAATTATGGTACTTAAAGATGATGCCAAAGCTAAGCTTGCAATCTTATTATAAATGCATTGCCAGTTCTGGAGCCAAATCTTTCTCTTACAGCAATGTGTACTCTAATTTCTGGTGTGCTCTATACTGGATACTAGGTATTGATCCCAGTATTTTATATTTACTTCACACATGCTAGGCAAGCACACTACCTACATTCCACTTTTTTATTTTAAGACAAGAGCTCTTTGAATTATCCAGGATGGCCTCAAAGTTGCCATGCTCTTGCCTCAGCCTCTCAAGTTGCTAGCATTATAGGCACGAATGGTTCAGCCACCCATGTAGCTGAGATTACAGGCATGGGCCACTGTACCCAGAAAAAGCATTATTTCTTAAATAGTAGAGATGGATCAATGCAGAATCAAAGGATCCAAACAAAGGCTTTAACCTGGTTTCAGCAAGAAGGATTTTGGCTCCTACTTTTAATTTGCTCTAGATTGTAAAACTTTTGAGGTGTTATAACAGGAAAATATAATTTAATCTTCTGTAGTTTATAGGTCTTTCCTTGTAGAAAAATATAATCCATACCCAGATGGAAAGGAAGACTATCTTTAACTGGTATATATGGTTCTTTGATTTGACTATAATGTATTTGTTTCAAATCTTTGGATTCAAATGACTGGACATGTTAAAATTGACAATACATAACTCGTGAATAAATACTCAATCTGTCTCAAGTCTATGCATTTCATTTCTCTACTACAGCTGGTGAAACTACAAACTAACATAAGTAACTATTTCCCAAGTTCGTATCCATTATAAACAAACCAGAATAAAGAGCTCTTAAGTCTCAATAATACAAACAATTTAATTTGAAATTGCCAAAATGTGTGGCATTGGTCCTGGCAATGATTTTTGACATGTGACACAGGCAGCAAAAGCAAATAAATAAGTGACACTACATCAAACTGAGAAATGCCTTCACAACAAAGAAAATCAACAAAATAAAAAGCCAACCTACAAAATGTGAGAAATGTTTGTAATGCAGATATATGATATGGAGTTAAAACTCGATACATGTAAGAAACCCAAGCAACCCAATAGAAAAGGAAAAAACCAATAACTCAATTTAAAAATGGAAAAAGACCTGAATGTACATTTTTTTCCAAAGAAGACATGCAAATAGCCAACAGGTAAATGAAAATCTATTCAATATCATCAATAATACTCAGCAAAGTCAGGCTCACACTTGTAATCTCAGCATTCAGGAGGTTGAGACCAGAGGATTGCAGTTTGCGGACAGCCTCAGCTACTTAGCAAAGCCCTTCACAACTCAGTGAGATCCTGTTTCAAAAATTGAAAGACTAAAAAATTGGGCTAGGAGTGTAGCTCAGAGGTAGAATGCCCCTGGGTTCCATCCCCATTACTGCCAAATAAAAAAATAAAAATAAAAATTAGCAAAATGTAAATCCAAACTGTAATACTGTATCACCTCACAGCTGTTAGAGCAACCAATATTAAAAAGTTAAAAGATAATGAGTGTTGGTGAGTATGTGGAGAAAAGGGACTTTAATACACTATTTGTATGAATGTAAATTGTTATAGCTATTCTGGAAAATTGTATGAAGATTGCTCAAAAATTAAAAATAGAACTATCAATCCCAGCGCTTGGGAGGCTGAGACAGGAGGATTGCACAGGTTCAAAACCAGCCTCAGCTACTTAGTAAGGCTCTCAACAACTTACTGAGACCCTGTTTCCAAATAAAGTATAAAATAGGTCTGGGAGTGTAGTCCACAGGTAGAAAAGCCCCTGGGTTCCACACTCAGTACCACACACACAAAAAAATACAACTATCACATACATGATCTAGCAATCTCACTTCTAGGTGTATATACAAAGAAAATAACATCACTCTCTTGAAAAGATATTTGTACTACCATGCTCACTGCAACATTATTTACAACAGGGAAGATAAGGAAACAACTTAAGTATTTGCTAATGAATAAGTAGGTAAAGAAATATGGTATATCATGTATACATATACAATAGAATATTATTCAAACTTTAAAAAGAAATAAATCCTGACATTTGCAAAAACATGGATGAACCTGGGGGACATTATGCTAAGTGAAATAAGATAGACACAGAAATATACTACATGGTTTTTTTTTTTTCAAAATGGTGACCGAGGGACACAGCACTTCTCAGTAGCTGAAGCAAACAAAGTTTAAATACTTAGAAAGCAGTGTCTAAATCAACATAATAAATACATACCAGGAACCAAAACACATCCAGGTACCTCGGCGGAACCCTGAACTTGAAGAAGAAGAACAAAGATCGGACACGGGACCGGCTGCAAATACAATCGGAACACTGATCGGAACGCTGACAGCGGGCTGCCTTTGCAGCTGCCCAAGGAGCTGCCTGCCCGATATTACCACGGAAAGATAATTCGGGACTAAAAACGGACTTAGAACTGCATCTTAAGCAGTGAGCAGCAGCCACCAGAATTCTGTTTGCCCACCAGCGACCAGATCACAACTGCATAGAGACTCCCACGGATTCCTGCACCAATTCAGGTACCTGAGGGCGCCCTGGTAAGTTGGGGTCCTAGCGTGCGCGCAGCCCCAACCCCCCAGCACGGGCTCAAGCCTCAGACCCCAGCACTCTCCTCGCGCAACTTCCCTGCGCCACGGTCCCCTGCTGGTAGTCAGTACCTGTACACTGCTACCTCTAAATTGAAGTCTGCTTGTGTGTCTAGCCCCTGCCACTTTGCCAGAGCCGGCCTTCCAGGCTGCAAAAGCCCTGGGTGACCCGGAAATCTCCGTGGGGCACCCCCAGCTTCTACGTCCCACGGGAGGCAGAGACCATTGCTGGACAACGCGCACTGGACCCTTGAGCACCTACCCTGCACCCCTGGCCCACCGCTGGGTGTTCCCACCCTCCTGGTAACCAGAGGCTTAGTGCTAAGCAAAGAACACAGCTCAATACACCTTGGAAGAGCATACCAGCAGCAATAGACAGCTGCATCCACTCTCACTTGGGTCCAGTATTAGCAGCGCATCCAGCCTGCACTCTTGGAATAGGCAGAGCTCTGGCAGTAAGTGTGGGCATCCAGGAACCAGCACCCATTTGCCCAGGGTACATCTTGGGACCACACCGGCTAGCCCAGCTGGAATTTCTAGAGACACAAGAAAATCCATCGGGCCACAAAATCTGCTCAGGACCTCAGGGGGAGGTTTCAACTATACTTTGGTCATTCTCCACCCCTGCTGTAGGGACGCTCAGGCTGGAGGCTAGGGTGGTGAGTGCAGAGGTGCTGACCACAGGTTAGAATTTCGCAGAACCTGTGAATTGTACAGAATCAAATAACAGTGAAATCAGACATCCGGACACATGAACCTAAAGCAGCTAAAGGAGAGAAAGGTGTTCAAACACCCAGAGTGACTTAAGAAGATAAAAATAGAGTACAAAGAAAACTAAGAGACATTGGATGGTATTCTGAAAGCTACCAAAGCAATCAGATACACACATATTATTTGGACCTGACCCCATATGCGTAAATAAGGAGGACTGTTTGTTTTACTTTTAATGTGGATGTTTTGTTGTATTTTGCTTTTACAGTGTTTTTGTTTTGGTAGGGTTATTGCTGTTTTATTTTTTTTTCTTTTAACCCACACTTCTTTTACTTTAACTTGTTTATATATATATATATATATATATATATATATATATATATATATATACACACAGTGGATAGTTTGCCTTATTTTTTATTTCACACAGCTGCTAGTTCCTTTTACTTTTTTCTTGTTCTTTTTTCCTCTTTCTTCCTCTTTCCTTCCTTTTTTTTTCACTCTCCTCCTTTTATTGGTTTTCCTTCATTTTTCTTGGATTACATAAAAGTCTTGGTATCTTGGGTGGATTCTTTTTTTTTTTTTTTATGTCTGTCTGCTCCTTCCATCATCCCTATTTACAAACCTACCCACACTAACCTACATACTTTTCTCCCCCAAAACTTTTCCCCATAATATACCTCCTGGTTTAATACTCAAAGTATCTCTTATATCCATAATTATTCTACCAACGACAAGAGTCCTAGTAGTTAACTCTCTCTCATTCCTAACAAGTTATTACCTTATCATACTTAAAGTCTTTCTCAACCTAACATATCCTCTACCTAATCCGACTCCTTTACCAATCACCCCAGCTCCTCCCACATCACCTGCCCTCAACACTGGAAAGGCTCTGCTGACTAACCAATACCCCCAAACTCCTAATATTAAGATTTGACTAAGCACAGTACTCACGAACGATGGGTAGAAATCAGAAAAACAAGACAGAGAACGCTATAAATATGAGAACCAGGAATTATGAAGAGACAGCAGAAATCACGAATACTGACCTACTAGAAATGCAAGAAGGGGAGTTCAGAATCTTGATGTTCAATATGATGAAAGGATTTAAAACGAGTATAGAGGAGGTTAAAGGTGAACTAGAAACACTAAAAAAGAATCAGAAAGAGGTCTGGAATGAAATGAAAAAGGCAATAAGTGAAATGAAGACAGCAATAGAAAGAAATTCTGGAAGATTAGATGAAATGGAAAACAGAATATCAACATTAGAAGACAATACATCCCAAACCGAAAACACAGTCAGCGATATACAGAAATCTTTACAGCAACAAAACCTAAACATCCAGCAATTATGGGATAATATGAAGCGCCCTAATTTACGGATAATAGGCATCGAGGAAGGGATAGAGGTACAGACCAAGGGCATTTGTAATATCTTCAAGGAAATAATCTCAGAGAATTTTCCAAATATGGAAAGAGACTTGAATCTTCAAGTCCAGGAGGCATACAGAACTCCACTGAGACAGAACCAAAGAAAAACCACTCCACGCCACATAATAACCAAATTGACCAGCATAGAGGCCAAGGAAGGAATCTTAAAAGCAGTGAGAAAAAAAGGACTGGTGACATATAGAGGCAAAACAATAAGAATCACCCCAGACTATACAACCCAGGTTAGGAATGCTAGGAGAGACTGGTACGACGTGATTCAGACCCTGGAAGAAAATAACTTCCAGCCAAGACTCATATATCCAGCAAAACTACTATTCAAGATCAATGGGGAAGTCAAAGTCTTCCAGGATAAACAGAATCTCAAAAAATTCATGAATTCAAAGCCAACACTAGAGAAAATTCTTAAAGAAATAAATCATAAGGAAGAAAAAAGAAGCAGACTTCAGAATCAGAGAAGAGAGGAAGTTAATAAGTGGGCCATTTAAGTAAAGAAGAAAGATCACACCACCCAAGAGTAGACAGAACACAAAATGACAGAAAACAAAAATCATATTTCAATAATATCTCTTAATGTCAAAGGACTTAACTCACCAATCAAAAGACATAGACTGGCAATGTGGATTAGGAAACATAATCCAAATATATGCTGTCTGCAAGAAACTCACCTCACAGCCAAAGACATTCACAGGCTGAAGGTGAAAGGATGGAAAAAGATATACCATGCCACCAGTGACCAAAAAAGAGCAGGGGTAGCAACCCTGATATCCAACAAAACAGACTTCAAACTAAAACACATCAAAAGAGACAAATCAGGGCACTTCCTTTTATTAAAAGGAACAATACACCAAGAAGATATAATGATAGTAAATATTTATGCCCCAAATGTGGGTGCAACCACATTTGTAAAACAAACCCTTCTGGACATAAGATCCCAAGTAGACCCAAATACAATAATTCTGGGAGATTTTAATACGCCTCTCACACCACTGGATCGATCTTCAAGGCAAAAGATGAGTAAAGACGCTTTAGAACTAAAGGAAACCATAAACCAAATGGACCTAATAGACGTTTTCAGAGTATTTCAACCAGGAACTACAGAATACACTTTCTTCTCAGCAGCCCATGGAACCTTCTCCAAAATAGATCACATCCTGGGACACAAAGAAAATACCAGCAAATTCAAAAAATGTAATATAATTCCATGCATCTTTTCAGACCACAATGGAATCAAAGTAGAAATCAACAACAGGAAACTCAAAAGAAAGTACTCAAATTCATGGAGAATGAATGATACACTATTGAATGACGAATGGGTAAGGGCAGAAATTAGGGAAGAAATAAAGAAATTTATGGAAACAAACAAAAACAGAGACACAACTTACCAAAACCTATGGGACACCATGAAGGCAGTTCTAAGAGGAAAGTTTATTGCATTGAGTGCCCACATAAGAAGGACAGAGAACCTCCAAGTAAAGAACCTAATGACACAACTAAAGGACCTAGAAAGACTGCAACAGTCTATTCCCAAAGCCAGCAGAAGGCAAGAAATCATCAAAATTAGGGCAGAAATAAATGAAATAGAGAACAAAAAAACAATTCAAAGAATCAATAAAACAAAAAGTTGGTTCTTTGAAAAGATTAATAGAATTGATAAACCCCTGGCCAACCTAACCAAAAGAAAAAGAGAATCAACTCAAATTATCAAAATTAGAAATGAAAAAGGAGATATCACCACTGATAGTGAAGAAATTCAAAATATTATCAGAAACTACTTTAAAAATTTATACTCCAATAGATCTGAAAACCTGGATGAAATTGACAGATTTCTAAGCACAGTTAACCTTCCTACACTCAACCAAGAGGACATAGCAAGCCTAAACCAACCAATAACAACCAAAGAAATAGAAATGGCAATAAAAATTCTTCCACCAAAGAAAAGCCCAGGCCCAGATGGGTTCCCAGCTGAATTCTACAAAACCTTCAGTGAACAACTAATACCAATACTTCATAACATGTTCCGGGAAATTGAAAGAGAAGGAACTCTTCCAAATTCCTTCTATGAGGCCAGTATCACATTAATCCCCAAACCAAATAAAGATACCTCAAGAAAGGAAAACTACAGACCAATATCCTTAATGAACATAGATGCAAAAATTCTAAACAAAATACTAGCTATACGCATTCAAAACTATATCAAGAGAATAATACATCATGACCAAGTCGGTTTCATCCCAGAAAAACAAGGCTGGTTCAACATACGCAAATCAATACATGTTATTCACCACATAAATAGAACCAAGAACAAAAACCACATCATCATAGCAATAGATGCTGAAAAAGCATTCGACAAAATCCAACACCCATTTATGTTAAAAACACTGCAAAAAATTGGGATAGAAGGAAAGTACTTCAACATCATCAAGGCAATATACTGCAAACCCAAAGCCAACATTATATTGAATGGGGAAAAACTGCAAGAATTTCCGCTTCAGTCAGGAACAAGACAAGGATGCCCACTATCACCACTCCTTTTCAATATAGTCCTTGAGACTCTTGCTGCAGCAATCAGACAAGAGAAGGAAATCAAAGGAATCCACATAGGAAGAGAGGAAGTAAAACTATCCTTATTTGCAGATGACATGATCCTTTATCTGGAAGACCCAAAGAACTCAACCAAAAGACTTCTGGAGCTGATCGACAAATTCAGCAAAGTCGCAGGTTACAAAATCAACCTAAAGAAATCAGTGGCCTTTCTTTACGCCAACAACAAATCCACAATGAAAGAAACAAAAACAACAATTCCATTCATTATAACCTCAAAACCTATAAAATACCTAGGAATAAACCTAACCCAAGATGTAAAAGACCTCTACAACAAAAACTATAAAACATTAAAGAAAGAAATAGAAGAAGATCTTGGAAGATGGAAAGATCTCCCATGCTCATGGATAGGCAGAATAAATATCATCAAAATGGCCATTCTGCCAAAACTGATCTATAGGTTCAATGCAATTCCCATTAAAATGCCAGTGACATTCTTCAGAGACCTAGAAAAATCAATCATGAACTTCATATGGAGAAGGAAAAGACCTAGAATAGCCAAAGCAATTCTCAATAACAAGAAACACGCAGGAGGCATTACAATCCCAGACTTCAAACTATACTATAGAGCAATAGTAGTAAAAACAGCATGGTACTGGCACAAAAACAGATATACTGACCAGTGGATTAGAATAGAAGATATAGAAACAAACCCACACATCTTTAGTCAATTAATCTTTGACAAAGGGGCCAAACACATACGCTGGAGAAAAGACAGCCTTTTCAACAAGTGGTGCTGGGAGAACTGGCTAACCATTTGTAAAAAGATGAACCTAAACCCCTATATCTCACCTAACACAGGAATCAACTCAAGATGGATTAAAGACTTAGAAATTAGACCTGAGACGGTGAAGTTAGTAGAGGAGAGCATAGGTTCAACACTGCAACATATTGGCACAGGCAGTAACTTTCTCAACAAAACCTCCAAAGCTCAGGAAATTAAAGCAAGAATAAACAAGTGGGACAACATCAAACTAAAAAGTTTCTTCTCATCAAAGGAAACTATCAATAACCTAAAGAGGAAGCGTACAGAATGGGAAAGGATCTTTACCAGCCACCATTCTGATAGGGGGCTAATATCCAGAGTATACAAAGAGCTCAAAAGGCTCTACACTAGCAAAACAAACAACCCAATCAAGAAATGGGCAAATGAACTAAATAGACACTTCACAAAAGAAGAGATACAAAGGGCTAATAGATACATGAAAAGATGTTCTTCATCACTGGCCATCAGGGAGATGCAAATCAAAACTACACTGAGATTCCATCTAACCCCAGTCAGAGTAGCAAGCATAAAGAAATCAAACAACAACAAATGCTGGCGAGGATGTGGGGAAAGAGGAACTCTTTTACACTGTTGGTGGGAGTGCAAACTAGTTCAGCCACTATGGAGATCTGTGTGGAGATTCCTGAGAAAGTTGGGAATAGATCCACCATATGATCCAGCTATACCACTCCTAGGTATCTTTCCAAAGGGGTTGAATTCAGAGAAATACAGCAACATATGCATACCTATGTTCATAGCAGCACAATTTGTAATAGCCAAAATATGGAACCAACCCAGATCACCATCAACAGATGAATGGATAGCAAAACTGTGGGAAATACACACAATGGAATTCTATTCAGCCATAAAGAAGAACAAAATTATATCATTTGCAAGAAGATGGAAAGCCCTGGAGAGCATCATGTTAAGTGAGATCAGCCAAGCACAGAAGGAGAAGATACACATGTTTCCTCTAATATGCCCAAACTAGAAAACACAAAGGATACCAGTAGGACCCCAGATATTAGAGGGGAAATACTAGCTAAGTTTTAATGGAAAGATAGGAGAGGAGAAAGGCCGATCTGGATTAATGAGGGTCTACACCTGAACATGTGTAAAATTATGAATAAGACATGGTTAACCTGGACAACCATTGGTGGGGGGGGAAGGGGGCAGGGGGGAGAGGGCACCAAATATAGTATAAATGTATACTACTTATGTTCAATAAAAAATTGAAAAAAAAAGAAATATACTACATGATTTCACTTATAACTAGAATCTGAAAAATAAAACTCACAGAAACAAAAAGTAGAAGGGAGGTTACCAGGACTCAAAAGTGTATAAACCTTCAGTTAAGAGTAAATTCTAGAGACTTAGTATACAATATGGTGATTATAATGAATAGCAGTATATTTTATCTTAAAATTTTCTAAGAGATCCTAAAACATTCTACATCAAAAATAGTAACCACACCAAGTGATGTATGTATATAAATGTGTAACTCTGAATCTACATTGCATAGTTACAATGCACAAACAAAATTGTTTAGAAAAGGGTAACCATGAGATGATGGATATGCTGAATGAGCTCAACAGTGAGAGTCATTTCAAAATTTATGCATGCATCAGAACATTAAATACACAGTTTGTCACTCATACCTCAACAAAGCTGGAAGAAATTAAAATTAAAATGGGTAAAAGATTTGAATGGGCATTTACCAAAGCAGATGTACAAGTGGCCAATAAACACATGAAAAAACACCACTGCCATTAGAGAAATGCAAATTAAAACAAAGAGATATTATTACATACCCACTAGAATGAATTAAATTAATATTGGCAATTCAAAGTGCTAGTACTGCTAGGGAAACATAAAATGATACATCCACTTTGGAAAATAGTATGGTAATTTCTTATAAAGTTCAATATACTTTTGTGAAAATTGTGAGAACCAAAATGGAGTCACAAGTGTTAGTGTTAACTCTAACAGAAATAAATTCTGGAAGCATCACAATATATGATTTCAAACTATATTGAAGAGCTCTAGTAACAAAAACAGCATGGGATTGGCACAAAAAGACAGATAGATCAATGGAATAGAAGATGCAGAAACAAATTCTCACACTTATAACTGGATGACTTTGACAAAGGAACCAAAAATATATGCTGAAGACAGCCTTTTCAACAAATAGTTCAGAGAAAACTGGATATCTATATATAGAATGAAATTAAACCCCTACCTCTCACCCTGCACAAACTCAGGGGATCAAAGACCTAGAAATTAGGCCAGAAACTTTGCAATTACTAGGAAAAAACATAGGAACTCTTCCCAACATATAGGCACTGGTAGAGACTTTCTCAGTAAGACCCCCAAAACTCAGGAAGTAAAACCAAGAATCAATAAGTGAAATGCATCATATCAAAAATCTGCACAGCAAAGAAAACAATCAAGAATATAAAGAGAAAGCCACAGAATGGGAGAAATTATGCCAGCTACTCTTCTGATAGAAGATAAATATTGGAATATATAATCTCAAAAAAATTTTTAAATAACAAACAACCCAATCAAAAAAGGGCAACCGAACTGAATAGATACTTCTAAAAAGAAGAAATACAATTGGCCAATAAATATATGAAAAAATGTTCAACATTACTAGCAATTAGGGAAATGCAAATAAAGACTACACTGAGATTCCATCTAACCCCAGTCAGAATAGCAATCATCAAGAATACAAACAAGAACACGTCTGTAATCTCAGTTCTTGGGAGGCTAAGATAGAAAGATTGTAGGTTCAAAGCCAGCCTCAGCAACATAGTGAGGCTCTCAGCAACCTAGCAAGATTCTCTTCCAAAACAAAAAACAGAAAGGATTGAGAGTGTAACTCAGAGGTAGAATGT
This sequence comes from Muscardinus avellanarius, assembly GCF_963383645.1. NCBI lineage: Eukaryota > Metazoa > Chordata > Mammalia > Rodentia > Gliridae > Muscardinus > Muscardinus avellanarius. The sequence continues at coordinate 116,520,287 of NC_137788.1, forward strand.
CTCTGGACTCAATCCCCAGCATCATACACCAAAAAATGAATAAAAATAATTAATAAATGCTACTAAGGATGTAGAGAAATAGAAATTATTATAACTGTTAGTAGAATTACAAATTAGTACAACTACTATAGAGATCAGTTTGAAGGTGTCTCAAAAAACTAGGAATGGAAACCATCATATATGACTAGGGATACTACTCCTGAGTATCTTTTCCAAAATAATTAAGGTCACAATACTATAGTGATACATGTATATCCATGTTCATAGCAGCACAATTCACAATAGCCAAATTATGGGACCAACCCTGATATTCATCAACAGATGAAGAGGTAAAGAAAATGTGTTATACATACACAAAGGAATTCTACTCAGCCACGGAGAAAAACAAAATTAGGTCATTTGCAGGAGGACAGATGAAGCTAGAGAATAACACGTTACTGAGAGCAGCCAGACTCGGGTCAAGAGCTGTATGCTTTCTCTCATGTGTGCAAGTTAAAGAAAAATAGGAAACATAAGAGATTTTAAATAATGTGGAGATAGACCTGTAGAGTAGTGAAAGGGAATTGGGGAAGGGACTTAGATGGGAAAAGGGAGGAATAAAGACAGAAACCATTCAAATAATGCTACAATAATCTATGTGGTGTTACTACCAATTACCGGAACATGTGCGGGGAGGGGGGGAATAAGGTGGTATATGGAGAGACACACCATGTGTGCATCGTCTTATCACACTGAACCTTACTATGATGTATAATTACAATGCACTGATTATAATAAAAACAAATATAGAGCACAAAGCCAACAACAAACAAAAACTAGGAGGTTATGAAGGAATTGTTCTCACACACGAATGCCTAACAGTACTATCACAAAAAACTCTGCCAAACCCTTCACCTTACACAAAAACAAACTTCTGCAAGGACATCTACTAGCAACTGTCTGTTCAACCTTGTACTGATGCCACCCCTATTACTGATCCTTGTGGCCAAGAATTATTATTTTAAAATATCATCTATAATCTTCCTCAGTTTTGCCTTTACATTTTTCTCCTTGCTTCAATCTCCTTCACTATGCCTATATTTTACTATGGCATATGTACTATAAATGCCTTGACACACCCCAAATAAAAATCATTATTCTTTGGAGAATCTCTAATTGTTGTTTAGGTTGATACTTTTTTGTGTGTGTGGCACATGGGATGGAACCCAGGGGCAGTGTACCTCTGAGCTACACCACCAGCCCTATTTTTGTCTTTATTTTTGAAACAGGGTCCCACTGAACAGCAAAGGGCCTCACTAAGTAGCTGAGGCTGTCTGCAAACCACAATCCTCCTGTCTCCATTTCCTAAATGCTGGGATTACAAGCATGTGTGTCCGATACTTTTTTATATGACCCAGCAATTCTACTCTGAGGTAAAATGAAAGCATACATCTGCATCAACCTAGTGAGACCATTTCCAAATAAAAAAACAAAAAATTGGGCTGGAGATGTAGCTCAAAGGTAGAATGCCTCTGAGTTCATTCCCCCACAAAAAGAAAAATTATGATAGTTCCACACACTAACATGCTCTAATATAGCCATTAAAAGTAGTGAGCTGTAGGTAAATATATATACACACCAACGCAGACAAACTCCGGAAGTATAATGTTGAGTAAAGAGTGTCTATATGGTGTAATGCTATTTATACAATACAGTCCTATAACACACCACACACACACACACACACACACACACACACACACACACACACGTGCGCCCGCACGCGCGCACACACCCATATTCTTTATATAGTCTACCTATTAATCACTTGTTATAGGCATTGCTGGGGGAGGCAGTGCCATTCCTACTGTATGACAGGGTCATAGCTGGGAAGAGAATTCCACAGGGCTCAAAGACTCTGGCAAAACTGAAGCCATTATCCCTCTTGATTTTAGTTATAATAATGATAATACTAATGAAATTTGAAAACTGCTTTGAATGGGATTGCTGTTTTATAATAATTTAAAAATTGATGTGAATATGACTGAAAAATACCCTAAGATTTGTTCTGGGAATAGCACTCAGATATGTCTATGGGAGAACTTTCAAGAAGCTACATAGAAAAGAGATCTCTGCTCCTCTGCTTAGAGCACCTACTCACTTAAGGTTTTAGCCATGAAAGGAGAAGTTAACTTTAGGCAAATTATACCTATTGTGCAAGGCCTTCCATATGCTTATAATTTAGGGGGTCGACTGTGGTATCCTCCTGGGGGGCCTAGCACTAATCAGAATACTTTTCCACCTCCAACCATCCTTCACTTTCCTATACAGGAGTGTATGATGATTGGAAAACACAGAGTTAATATTACTGGAAAATGGCTTGATGTCAGGACTCTGCTGTTCCTACAGAGGGCTGGGCAGGCGAGGACCTCCTTGGTGCCTGCCCACTAAAGCACACAAGAGTTCTCTTGGTAAACAACTTAGTAGATATTATAGAAAATTAGGTGTGGGCATTGTATGTTAGGAAAATAGAATAAGTTTAGTGGGGGTTTGGTGGTTGGGTCAGAATAAGTCAATAGAACACCCAGTGGCCAAAATAGTAGATAAAAATAGCAGTTAATTTTAGAAGTAGAGACAGTAAGTCTAATATTTAGTATTTAGTAAAGGAAAGAATAAGTTCAGTTAAAGTTTATTATGTGTGATGTAGAGTAGTAAAAGTTTTATAGGTCAATTCATTACAAATTAATAAAAAACAAAAAAAGAAAAAAACAGGTGGCTTCAAGGTATACTTGCTACATGGAGTGAAAGTTAATGAAAACTAAATAAAAAATAATGTACGTGTAATGTGGCTTTGAAGATGTGGCTTGCTATAATTTGTCAGATTCATGTATAAATAAAGTATATTCTAGGGCATAGGCCGAGATGCCTTCCCCCTGCTACTAAGCACGGCATCTCTCATTCTTCAGTTTTGCCAACCCTACATCTCCTTCAAGACCCCTGGACTGACCGAGGATAGACCCCAGCACATTGCAAACATTTTATCTTATTCTGTGGCTTATTTACTTTATGAAACTATCTTTTGACTTATAGATATTTAGAATTTAATATATGGAACAATACCACATACTGTTTGTGGTTAATCTATTTATTAAAAATAAAAATCTTAGCCGGGCATGGTGATGCACATCTGTGATCCCAGTGGGACTGGGAGGCTGAGACAGGAGGATCACAGGTTTTTGGCCAGCCTCAGCAACTTTGTGAGACTCTTCACAATTTGGTGAGCCCCTATTTCAAAATAAAAATGAAAAGAACTGGGGGTATGACTTGGAGGTAAAACACCCCTTGGTTTAATCCCCAGTACCACAAAAAAATGTTAAATAAATAAGAATCTCCATGGGAACAATGGACAGCAATTTTAAGGTGCTGAGTACCTAGGCAATTTCAAGATGATGAGGGAGTAAAGAAAATAGGACTGAGGAAGAGTAAACAAGAACAAAAGCTTCCTTAATTAAGATGGTATTCTTCATATTATCCCTGTACTTGCATATGTAAACTTCAAATTATTTCACAAGGAGGACACAAAGATAAATGTTAGAATGCCCCTCAAGGACTGCTCAAGAGAGAAAGTGATCTGACAAGCTAATATACTAGTGTATCTGGTCCTGCATGTCCCAGTTTTTAAACAGATGTGTCAGCACATCAATTCCAATGGCAGGATATTCATCACCTAAATCACACAATAAACTATCTGGCTCAGTCTTGAAACTCACCAGAAAGCTTTCTGGAAATGTTAGCTTTCCATAATTTTTCCAAAAGGAAAAGGCATTCACTAGCCAAATTAATGCAGGTGCCTAGTGTTTCTGTCAGCACATTTCTAACTGTAAATTAATGAGCTAGCATTCCTGTTTTCCTACTTCCGTCCCTGGTGAGTTTAGTTACAATGAAACAGATTTCATAAACCTGATCAACTCCAAGACATTGACATTAATGTGTTTCTGGGTCTACAAAGATGAGGCCCAAACCCTGACCTTTTTCCAGGGAACATCCAATCTTATTCTTTGCTTGCCAAATTTCAAGAAGGAACAAGAAAAAAAAAAAAAGTCTAGTAACAGAAAGCACAGCAATGTCCAGTAAATGTCTAGCTATACAGCTAAGCCAACTTTTTCATGATGTGTCCCTTCTTATTATGACCCATAATCTAAGAGCCATAATGTTGCAGCTAAAAGAACAGAAGAGAAAGAGGCAGACTAATGTTTTAGGCGGGATCTTACAGGATAGTAATACCTCATCCAGAGCCTGGATCTCAGTTTTGAAGATCAAGAAAGTTAATTTTTTCTGTGTACTCAGATGTGATCAAGCTCTGGAAGACAGATTCATTCTAAGCAAAGTTGCAATGATCCAATTAATTCACTGTAAGATGCATATGTACTGAGAACAGAAACCACTTATTTACCATGAAGTATTCCTTCCCATTAGATAATCATTTAAAAGATACCCAGGACTTCCGGGAAGATGGCAACCGAGAAAAGCAGGGCTTAAGAGTCCCGCTAACAACAAATCTCCATTACCACAAAATCAGCGCCTTTCAAAGCCAGAAAACAACATCACCAGAGAAACAAAAAAAATCACCAGGCTCCAGAGAGAAAGCGGACTGAGAACAGAGCCACAGAGGAGATCCTCACGCCCGAGGACGTGGCTTCACGCCCGAGGACGCGGCAGCAGCGCCATACTGCTGGCGGCACCGGCGAATTCACAGGACAGCCACAGCAAGCCGAGGGGAGCCGCTGAGGAACAGCCAGGCGGGATTTCTCGGCGCACAGGGCATCTAAAGCTCCCAGTGGCTGAGCTCAGCACACGCTGCAGGGATTCAGAGTGGAAATCAAAACCAAGAAAAAAAAAAAAACGCCAGCCCCATAGCCGAGGGCGTAGCAGCGGCCCCATATTGCCACCGGCGGCAGCAGCACCGAATTCACCGAATTCAGTACAGCTACATCTGCGTACTCAAGAACAGTGAGTCAAATTGCGGGCCACAGCGGAGAAATCCCAGTACTGTACTCACTGGGACTTGACCCAGTGGGAGAGGGGCGGTGGCAGTGATATCACACCATAGGAGAACATGCAACCTGGCACCCCCCCACAGTCTAAAGCAGCCTCTATCGACTCTCTGGGTCGGAGACTCTGTGATACAACCCAGTAAAGGAGTAGTGGGGTCTGAGATACTACTGACTCGAGATCCAGAACACCTTAAGTGAAGTCATAGTGACCCAAGGGAAGAACCCAGAGAAGGCACAAACTTCCGAAATCATGGGAAAGAGGAATAATACTGGAGCAATGAATGCTCACAACCCCACAACATCAGAACCCGATAAAACAGAAAATCAGAGATTTCTAGAAGATCAAATCAGGAAAATAACTGTAGAAATAATAGAGGGGCTTCGAAAAGAACTCAGAGAGAGCCAAAAAGAGATAAAGGATGCAATTAATGAAGTAAAGGCCTCAATTCAAAGCACAAACAACCGATTAGAACACATGGAGAACAGAATCTCGCTCTTAGAAGATGATCATTCCAAAAATGAACGCATAGTTTCTAATCTAGGAAAAAATATCCAACAGCAGGAATCTGATATTGAAGAAATATGGGCCCATTTTAAGAGAGCTAACCTAAGAATAATTGGAATAGAGAAGGGAAAAGAAAGTGAAACCAAAGGGATCAACAATCTCTTCAAGGAAGTAATAGCAGAAAATTTTCCAGACATAGAGCAAGAGGTCGATACGAAGGTCCAGGAAACTTATAGAACTCCCTTTAGACAGGATCGGAGAAGAGGATCCCCACGCCACATAATTGTCAAAATGACCAATGTGGAAGCCAAGCAGAGAATCTTAAAGGCAACAAAAAAAAGGGCCAAGTGACATTCAGAGGCAAACCAATTAGAATCACTCCAGACTTCCCAAACCAAGTTATGAGAGCCAGAAGGGCTTGGAGTAACATATTCCCAATTTTTTTTTGTTTGTTTTTTTGTTTTTTTAAAATAATTTTTATTGGTGCATTGTAGTCATACATCTCAATAGGGAAAAAAAAAACTTGTGGAGATATACATGCACACATCACCAAGCAGCCCCTAACCCATCTCTAACCCCCTCCCTTCCCCTCTCTCCTACCCATGCTTGGCTTCCTGATTGACTTTGATATGTTTAAGTACATCATATGTTTTTTTTTAATTTATTTTTTATTGGTGCAATGTATTCATACATCATAGTGGTATAAAGAAAATACTTTTGTAGACATACATGCACATATCGCCCAGTTAGCCCCTACCCAATCCCCACCCCATTCCCTCCCCATCCCTCCTTCCCATGCTTGGCTTAGTAGTTGACATCTAGTATTATAGCAATTTATACAATATTAACATTGATAATCTCACATAACAGTTTCATTTGTCTGGTACCAAACTCTTGATGACTTAAAGATAACATTTCAATATTTCTTTTTGCTTTCTTTCTTACCAGAGAATATTTTTTTCTTTTTTTTTTTTAGGTAAAACTATCATACATTTATTAATTTATTTTTCAGAAAAAATCTATCCTGATATGGAATATGGACTCTAGATACCCAAAACAATCTCAAAGAAGAACAAAGCTAGAAGATGTATATTTTCTGATTTCAAACCATATAAAGCTACAATAATTGAAACAGTGTAGTACTGTTCTAAAGGCAGATATATAAACCATTGGAGCTAAATAAAAGCCTAGAGATAAATTCTTCCAAACATTGACAAGTTATTTTTGACAAGGTTTCCATGAAGTTTTGGTGGAGGAAATACTAGTCTTTTAACCAAATATTGTTGAAAAATAATAATAAATGAAAAAGAATAAAATTGGACCGTTACCTAACACATATACAAATATTAACTCAAAATAGATAAAAGACCTAAATATAAATCTTAATACTATAAGCTTTTAGAAGAAAATCTGGGTTATAAAACCTCACAACATTGAAATTGGAAGTGATTTCTTGGATATGATTTCAATTGCACAGGCAACAAAAGGGTAAATAAACTCCCTAAAAAATAAAAAAAATATTGTATATCCAAAGACAATGTAAACAGAGTTAAAAGTATGACCCATTTCTCCCTAACTCTCACATATTAGGGAAAGCATCTGATTTCTTATTTTTTGTGCCTGACTAATCTCACTTAGCATAATGTCCTCCAGTTCCATCCATTTCCCTGAAAATGATGTAATTGAGTTTTTTTTGATGGCTGAGTAAAATTCCATTGTGTACATATCCCACAGTTTTGTAATCCATTCGTCTGTTGATGGACATCTTAGCTGGTTCCATAGTTTGGCTATGGTGAATTGTGCAGCTATGAACATAGATACACATGGATTAGTTTGGTAGTTTGGTTTCTTTTCTTTTGGGTAGATACCCAACAGTGGTATTGCTGGATCAAATGGTAGATTTGTTCCCATTCTTCTGAGGATTCTCCATACTGTTTTCCAAAGTGGTTGCACTAATTTGCAATCCCACCAACAATGTCTTAGAGTTCCCACTTCTCCACATCCTCGCCAGCATCTGTTGTTGTTTGTGTTTTGAATGACTGCCATTCTAGTTGGAGTTAGGTGAAATCTCAGGGTAGTTTTGATTTGCATCTCTCTGATTGCCAGTGATGTTGAGCATTTTTTCATGCATTTATTGGCCATTTGAATTTCTTCTTTTGTGAAGTGTCTATTTAGTTCATTTGCCCATTTTGTTATTGGATGTTTTGTTTTCTTAGTGTTGAGTTTCTTGAGTTCTCTGTATATTCTAGATATTAGTCCTCTATCAGTGGTGTAGGTGGCAAAAATCTTCTCCCATTCTGTTGGCTCTCGATTGAGATTCTTGATAGTTTCCTTTGCTGAACAGAAGCTCTTCAGTTTCATGCAATCCCATGTATTGATTCTCCTTTTAATTTGCTGTGCCTTTGGGGTCTTGTTGAGGAAATGTTTGTCTGTGCCTATGTGTTGTAGTGTTGGACCTATGCCCTCTTCAAGGAGCTTCAAAGTCTCTGGTTTAATTTCCAAGTCTTTGATCCATCGTGAGTTGACTTTTGTACAGGGTGAAAAAGTGGGATTAACATCCAATTTTCTGCATATGGTTAACCAGTTTTGCCAACACCATTTGTTGAAGAGGCTATCTTTTTTCCAGTGTATGTTTTTGGCCTCTTTGTCAAAAATCAATTGGCTGAAAGTGTGTGGACTTGTTTCTGGGTCTTCTATTCTGCTCCACTGGTCTATATATCTGTTCTTTTGCCAGTACCATGCTGTTTTTATTACAATGGCTTTGTAGTATAGTTTAAAGTCAGGTATTGTGATTCCTCCTGCATGGTTTTTGTTGCTGAGAACTACCTTGGCTATTCTGGGCTTTTTGTTATTCCAGATAAATTTAAGGACTGATTTTTCTATGTCTGTGAGGAATGATCTTGGTAGTTTAATGGGCATTGTATTAAATCTGTAGATCACTTTTGGGAGGATGGCCATTTTAATGATATTTATTCTGCCAATCCATGAACATGGAAGGTCTTTCCATCTTCTAAGATCTTCTTCGATTTCTTTTTTCAGTGTTTTATAATTTTCTTTGTAGAGATCTTTTACCTCCTTGGTCAAGTTTATTCCTAGGTATTTTATTTTTTGTGGGAGATCCTGAGTGGAAGTGTTTTCTGAATTTCTTTTTCAGTGGATTTATGGTTGGTGTACAAGAAAGCTTCTGATTTTTTAAGATTGATTTTGTATCCAGATACTTTGCTGAATTTGTTGATCAGTTCTATAAGCCTTTTGGTTGAGTTTGTTGGGTTTTCTAAATATAGTATCATGTCATCTGCAAATAGTGAAAGCTTAAGTTCTTCTTTTCCTATTTGTACTCCTTTGATTTCCTTTTCTTGCCTTATTGCTCTGGCTAGAGTCTCTAGTACTATATTGAAGAGAAGTTGTGATAGTGGACATCCTTGTCTCGTTCCAGTTTTTAGGGGGAATTCTTGAAGTTTTTCCCCATTTAATATGATGTTGGCAGTGGGCTTATTGTACATTGCCTTAATAATGTTGAGATATGTTCCTTCTATTCCAATTCTCTGCAGTGTTTTTATCATAAATGGATGTTGAATTTTATCAAATGCTTTTTCAGCATCTATTGAGATGATCATGTGGTTTTTGTCTTTGATTCTGTTTATATGATGAATTACATGGATTGATTTTCGTATATTGAACCAGCCTTGCATCCCTGGGATGAACCCTACCTGGTCATGGTGAATGATTTTCTTGATGTGGTTTTGAATGCGTGTTGCTAGTATTTTGTTTAATAGTTTTGCATCCAAGTTCATCAGAGATATAGGCCTGTAGTTTTCCTTCCTTGAACTGTCTTTATTCGGTTTGGGTATTAGTGTGATGTTGGCTTCATAGAATGTATTTGGGAGAGTCCCGGTTTTTTCTATTTCCCGAAATAGTTTGAGTAGTATTGGGATTAGTTCTCCTATAAAGGTTTTATAGAATTCACTTGGGAAACCATCTGGTCCTGGGCTTTTCTTTGATGGTAAGCTCTTTATTGCTATTTCAATCTCTTTGATTGTTATTGGTTGGTTTAAGTGTTCTATATCTTCTTGACTCAGTTTAGGAAGGTTGTATTTATCTAGGAAGTTGTCGATTTCCTCCAGATTTTCCATTTTGTTGGAGTATAGTTTTTCAAAGTAGTTTCTGATAATCCTCTGGATTTCTACGCTGTCAGTAGTAATGTCTCCTTTTTCATCCCTTATCTTCATAATTTGGGTTGATTCTCTCTTTTTCTTAGTTAGGTTGGCTAGTGGTTTATCAATCTTGTTAATTTTTTCAAGAAACCAGCTTTTGGTTTTGTTGATTTTCTGTATTTTTTTTTATTCTCTATTTCGTTAATTTCTGCTCTAATTTTAATAATTTCCCGACTTCTGCTGGCTTTGGGGTTCAATTGTTCCTGCTTTTCAAGGGCTTTGAGGTGTGTCATAAGGCTATTTATTTGAGAATTTTCTGTTTTTCTTATGTGAGCACTCAGTGCTATAAATTTTCCTCTTAATACTGCCTTCAAAGTGTCCCAGAGGTTTTGATATGTTGTTTCTTTATTTTCATTTGTTTCTAGAAATTTCTTGATTTCACCTCTTACATCTTCTATGACCCATTCTTCATTCAGAAGTGTGGTGTTCAGTCTCCACATGTTTATGTTGTTTCTCTGGGTCTTCTTATAGTTGATTTCTAGTTTCATTCCATTATGGTCTGAAATGACACAGGGAAGTATGTAACATTTTTTAAATTTGCTAGTGCTCATTTTGTGTCCCAGGATGTGATCTATTTTGGAGAAGGTTCCATGAGCAGCTGAGAAAAATGTAAACTCTGCTGTAGTTGGGTGAAATATTCTATATGTGTCCAACAGGTCCATTTGGTTAATGGTGTTCTTTAGTTCTGAGACATCTTTACTGACCCTTTGTCTGGACGATCGGTCTAGTATTGTGAGAGGTGTGTTGAAGTCTCCCAGTATTATTGTGTTGGGATTTATGTGTGACTTCATATCACAGAGAGTTTGATTTATGAAAGTAGCTGCCCCTATGTTTGGGGCATAGATGTTGATTATTGTTATTTCCTCTTGCTGGACTATTCCTTTTACCAGTAAAATGTGACCTTCTTTGTCTCTTCTAATAAGTTTGGGTTTGAAGTCTAACTTGTCTGATATCATAGTTGCTACTCCTGCTTGTCTTCGAGTGCCATTAGTATGGATTACCTTGCTCCAGCCCTTTACCTTGAGTTTGTTCCTATCTTTACTTGTAAGGTGTGTTTCTTGTAAGCAGCAGATGGATGGATTCTGGCTTTTAATCCATTTTGCCACTTTATGTCTTTTTATTGGGGAGTTGAGGCCGTTTACATTCAGTGTGATTATAGAGAGATAATTTTTAATTCCCAACATGTTAAGATCTTATTTCTGTTTAAGATACTGTTTATTCTTCTTTGCTTAGTTGTCAGCTGGATGGGAATTCTTGTTTCTTTGGTTCTGGCGTGTATTACCCATTTCCTCTTTGCAGTTAATCTCCTTGAGTATTTTCTCTAGCGCTGGTTTTGAAGACATAAATTCCTTCAGTTGCTGTTTGTCATGGAAGCTTCTTATTTCCCCATCTAATTTGATGGATAGTTTTGCTGGGTAGGAAATTTTTGGCTGGAAGTTGTTTTCTTTCAGAGTTTGGAATATGTTACTCCAAGCCCTTCTGGCTTTCATAACTTGGTTTGGGAAGTCTGGAGTGATTCTAATTGGTTTGCCTCTGAATGTCACGTGGCCTTTTGTTTTTGTTGCCTTTAAGATTCTCTCCTTGGCTTCCACATTAGTCATTTTGACAATTATGTGGCGTGGGGATCCTCTTCTCTGATCCTGTCTAAAGGGAGTTCTATAAGTTTCCTGGACCTGTGTATCGACCTCTTGCTCTATGTTTGGAAAATTTTCTGCTATTACTTCCTTGAAGAGATTGTTGATCCCTTTGGTTTCACCTTCTTTTCCCTCCTCTATTCCAATTATTCTTAGGTTAGCTCTCTTGAAATGGGCCCATATTTCTTCAATGTCAGATTCCTGCTGTCGGGTTTTTTTTTCTAAATTAGAAACTATGCGTTCATTTTTAGAATGATCATCTTCAAGAAGCGAGATTCTATTCTCCATGTGGTCTAATCTGTTGTTTATACTTTGAATTGAGGCCTTTACTTCATTAATTGCATCCTTTATCTCTTTTTGACTCTCTCTAAATTCTTTTCGAAAGTCCTCTATTATTTCTAAAGTTATTTTCTTAATTTGATCTTCTAGAGATCTTTGGGTTTCTGTGTTATCGGATTCTGATGTTGTGGGGTTGTTGGCATTCACTGCTCCATTGTTATTTCTCTTTCCCATGATTTTGGAAGTTTGTGCCTTCTCTGGGTTCTTCCCTGAGTCACTACGAGTTCACTTAAGATGCTCTGGATCTCGTGTCTGTGGTATCTCTGTCACCACTACTCCTTAACTGGGTTGTATCACAAAGTCTCAGACCCAGGGAGTCAATTAAGGCTGCTTAGACCGTGGGGAGTGCCAAGTTGGGCGTTCTCCAGTGGGGAGTTGTGACTATGGTATGATATCTCTGCCACTGCCACTCCCCCACTGGGCTGCACTGCTAAAATCTCCGACCCAGGGAGACTATCTGCGCGAGTCCCTGGGAGTGCAGAACTGGGATTTCTCCCCTAGGGGCCGCAATTTGACTCACGGTTATTGAGTGCGCTGATGGAGCTGTAGTGAACTCGATGGATTCGCTGCTGCCGCCACTGGCAATTTGGCACCACTGCCACGCCCTCGGCCGTGATATGGCGTATTTCTTCTCTGGTTTTGAACTCCGCTCTGAGTCCTTGCCAGTTGTGCTGTGCCCGGCCCTTGGGAGTTTTAGATGTTCCCTGCACCAACAAAACTGCTGACTGCCGCCCGGCTGTTCAGCACCTGCTCACCTCGGCTCGCTGTCCACCCCTCCTCTCAGGCGCCTGGTGGCTGGTTGAGTGGATTGGTCTAGGGTCGTCAGGTGAACTCACCGCTGCCGCCAGCAGTAAGACACTGCTTCTGCGTCCTAGGCCGCGAGGCCAAAGTACCTCCTCTCTGGATTTGAGCTCTGTTTTGAGTCTCCCTCCTCTCTGGAGCCTGGTGCTGCTAGGGGAGATGTAGGCCGCGCCGCTCCGGCCGCTCTGCGCCGCGGCTCTGACTGCTCTGCACCGCGGGTCTGGCCACTCCGGCCGCTCCGGCCGTTCCGCGACGCGACTCTGGCTGCTCCGGCTGTTCTGGCCACTCCGCTCCGGCTGTTCTGGCCGCTCTGCTCGGCTGCTCTGGCCGCTCAGCTCAGCTGTTCTGGCCGCTCCGCTCCGACTGCTCCAGCCGCTCTACTCCGCGGCTCCGGCCACTCCGCGCCGCCGCTCCAGCCAATCCGGGCTGCGGCTCTGGCTGCTCCGGCTGTTCTGGCCACTCCGCTTGGCTGTTCTGGCCGCTCCGCTTGGCTGTTCTGGCCGCTCTGCTCGGCTGCTCTGAACCGTGGCTTCGGCTGCTCTGCACCGCGGGTCTGGTCACTCCAGCCGCTCTGGCGGTTCCACTCCATATTCCCAATTTTGAAAGAAAACAACTTCCAGCCAAAAATTTCCTACCCAGCAAAACTTTCTATCAAATTAGATGGAGAAATAAGAAGCTTCCATGACAAACAGAAACTGAAGGAATTTATGTCCTCAAAACCAGCACTAGAGAAAATACTCAAAGAGATTAACTATAAAGAAGAAATAGGTAACACACATCAGAACTAGAGAAACAAGATTTTCCATCCAACAGACAACTAAGATTGGTTATCTGTGGAGATTCATTATTTATGTTAGTCTTTTACCTATCTCTAAATTGTATTGTTTGCCTTTATTGTTGTTAATTTTTAGGATTTCTAGTTGGAATATTAATATACCTTCAGATATAGCATTTGGAAATATTTTATCCCATTCTATTAGTAACTGTTAACTCTGTTTACATTGTCTTTGGATATACAATATGCTTTTTATTTTTTAGGGAGTTTGTATACTCTTCTGTTGCCTGTGCCATTGAAATCATAACCAAGAAATCACTGCCAATTTCAATGTTGTGAGGTTTTATGACCCAGATTTTCTCCTAAAAGTTTATAGTCTTAAGATTTATATTTAGGTCTTTTATCTATGTTGAGTTAATATTTGTATATGGGATTAGGTAAGGGTCCAATTTTATTCTTTTCCATGTAATTATTATTTTTCAACAATATTTAGTTAAAAGATTATTATTCCCACCACCAAATGTTCGTGGAAACCTTGTCAAAAATAACTTGACAATATAGGGAAGAATTTAGCTCTAGGCTTTTATTTAACTCCAATGGTTTATATATCTGCCTTTAGAATAGTACTACACTGTTTCAATTATTGTAGCTTTATATGGTTTGAAATCAGAAAATATACATCTTCTAGCTTTGTTCTTTTTCAAGATCGTTGTGGGTACCTAGAGTCCATATTCCATATTAGGATAGATTTTTTTTCTGAAAAATAAATATATAAATATATGATAGTTTCACCTAAAAAATAGAAAAAATAGATTCTCTGGTAAGAAAGAAAGCAAAAAGAAATATTGAAATGTTATCTTTAAGTCATCAAAAGCTTGGTATCAGACAAATGAAACTGTTATGTGAGATTATCATTTTTAATTTTTGATAAATTGCTATAATACTAGGTGTCAATCACTAAGCCAAGCATGGGAGAAAGGGATAGGGAGAGAATGGGGTGGGGATTGGGTGGGGGCTGACTGGGCAATGTGTGCATGTATGTCTACAAAAGTATGTATCCCACTATGATGTATGAATACAGTGCACCAATTAAAAAAATAAAAATAAAAATAAAAATAAAAAAAGATACCCAAATTTATTCAATGAGCTTTAGAGCAAATGAGTTTTATTCCTCAAAAGTTTTCTATCATATTATGGTAATTCAGCAACTTTAATAATTCTTTGTAAAGGAAAAGAACAGTACAAAACAACATTCTTACTGAGTACCTTATAAGCTGGTAACATTACTGCTATGTGCCTGACATACAGTATTTAATATACTGATTACTTAATTTCAATTCTCATAGCAAACTATGCTTAGAAGCATTATGCTCATTTTATTGAAGAGGAAATTGAGATTCTGGAAGGTTAGTAACTTGCTTACATTAATAAAGCCAGGTTTTATACCCAAATTTGTCTGGCTCCAAAATGGGTGTCTGCTACCACAACACTACCTTCTGCTGCAGGACTATGTCTTACTAAACAACTCTAGACAAACATGTAGGGCCGTAGCAGCTCCTTTTCTGAACACAGCTGGAGACACTGCTGCTCATCCTGCTCCTTTGACTCCTCCTCCCCTCAATGCGAAGACACTTACTATCCTCCAGGAAGACTTGGGAGACACCCTCACTCACTGGCAGTACACTTAAGAACAATTTCCAAGGGTGGATCCCTGCTACAGATAACTCATCTCTTCACATTTTATATATCTCATTATATTTAATGACTCTCATTAGCTTCAATTCCAGAGGGCGGCATTTTCTGACCTAGTCCTTTCAGCACACCTCATGTGAAGCTCACCACAGCCTAATGATGAGCAACCACAATCAGTCTTGCAATTTTTTTAAAGTTTCTATATCACATTCCCCTAACAGTCAAAACTTCCTATTTCAGCTCTGTTCCCCTACTTCCTCTGTGCTCTCAGACTTCCCCAGTCTGAGTATTGGATTCTATATATGAAAGATCCCTGAATGGCTTGGGATTGTCTTTATCTACCTTGGCTTCATCCTTATCTACAAATTCTAGCCAGAACATTCCAGATGTTGATGATCTTAAACAGCAGGTTCTTTGAGAGCTGTGATAAATCAGGAAATCGGGTATACAATATTCTTAGATTTCATAGGCAGAGAAAGGAACCCCATGTACAGACATTGAGGAAATGTATGCTCAGGGACCAAAGAGCAGATGTTTCTGGATGAAGGATGAGTTAGAAATTTTAGATACAAAATCAAGTTGGAGGCAGGCTGTGAAGAGCTTTAAATAGGATTGTGTGAAGTAGGCAGGGGAAAAGTCAATGTAGAATACTGTTTAATCAAATAAGCGAAGGAATAGGAAACATGATATTCCAGAAGCCCTCCCCCAACAAAATGAGAGAGAATATGAGTGAATTCTAGTAAATAATGGAAAAGACAATAAAATGTATTTTATAGTAGTATAGTAAAACCATAACATATTGTCAAAGAATAGATTATAGATCAATGTAACTAAATAAATAGACCAGAAACAGGTCCTTACATATTAATTGAGATATGGGCTGTCTGTTACATAGTCAAAATGAAAAGTACTTATAAAAGTGCATGGTCCAAGCCAGGTGTGGTGGTACACATTTGTAATTCCAGTACTTGAGAGGCTGAAACAGGAAGATAGCAAGTTTGAAGCCAGCCTTGGCAATTTAGCGAGGCTCTCAACAACCTAACGAGACCCTGTTTCCTGATTTAAAAAAAAAATTGGGCTAGGGGTATAACTTGGTCTAGCCTTTGAGTTCAATCCCCAAAGCCAAAATAAAAATGCATGGTCCACAGTAATCGTATGATAAATTTTAGTGACCACTTTCATTATATTGCGGTGTTGTGATTATTATTACAAATCAGTAAGGAAAAGAAAGACTCTTTGAGAAGTTCAGTGGTAAGGAAGAAGTACAGGAGTAGAAAGAGTAGAAAGAGCAGCCTTCAAAAAGAAGGAAATTAAAGTCTGAGCTGGTAACCCAGTAAGTGCTCAATAAAAACTTACTGAACATCAAATAATACATATAAGCCAAGGGGAGGAAGACTGTAGAATATCAGAGAAGGAACTCAATGCCAGCTCAAGGACCTACAAGAAATGCTAGAAGTGAAATCAAGAGCACCAGGAGAAATCAGCTGTGGGGAGAGATAAAATGCCCTATACATTTGAAACAAAAAGGAGACTAAGATGCACAAAGATATAATTTCTTCCTTGTTTGGTAGTTGTAGTCTCTGAAAGGACGCCTCCCTTTATCACCTGCATCTCAATCACCCCAGGTAGTCATTCAAAAAGCAAATTCCTAGACTCCAGCAAAGACCCACAAAATCATAATTTCTAATAAATGGAGTCCAGGAACCTGAGTTTTAATAGTTTGTGACCCAGTAGCTTCCTTTGAAGAGAATGAAATCAAGAGAATTCATACCTGTCAGCCTATGGAGAAAGCAAAACTGACACTTTGCCCATCTACCATTACGACTAAGCACATCAAGTCCCATCACTGAAGAGAAAAATTCTTTACACCATGAGATAAGCTAAAAATAAGAAAAATGTACCTCCCTTTAGTCTTCTGAAATCAACAAAACCTTGAGCCCTTTCCCATAAACTGAACTTTCTACAGTAAAAAAAAAAAAAACTTTATCTCTGACTTGCAATATTGATATCTATGACAATCATGTGGGAAAACTGCTATTTTTCCACATGAACAGACCAACTGTATGTTTGGTAACCTAGTGGGGTCCCCCCCCCTTTAAATGTCTACCATGTCATTATTCAAGGAAACATTCTTCTCAAGATTGGACTCCTAATGCTTTTTAAATCACTTCCACCTTAACAAAGGAGGTATGGTGATCCACTAAAAGGAACATGGAGAGTGAGAGAGGGGTGAAAAGAATAGAGAAGTCTGAAAACCCTCCTGAAAGGTCTTAGAAAGGAATAAGGAGAGATCACCAGGCAGTATTCAGATCTTGGGCAAGACTGAATGTCATAAACCTGTAGAGAGATCTAAGGCATCAGAGTAGATGGTACTTCCTAGCACCCAACAGTCGGGAAAAAAGCAGCAAAGAAAATGGTTAATCCGAGGTTTGGGACTGGCAGGGCAGCTCTGAGAAACAGAAAAGGATCTAAGGACAGTCAGTGGTTCCCACAAAGGCTTAAAGATGTGGGAGGAAGAAGACCCTCACAGAACCTCTCCTAGGCACAAACTATATGTGTATTGTGAAGGGAAAGAAGTTCACAGCAAATTTCCCACGCAAAACCTTACACTCCATGCTCAATTACTATAGAAAAGAAGAGCCTTGCAACTTTTCAGGTAAAAGAAAATAACAATATGGAATGTTACTAGGAGCTACGTAGCACTGTCTGGCCACTTACTCCTTTTTTAACTTCACAATAAATCTTTGAATCAGAGATCCTAAAACTTCTCAGTGTGAAAAATAAGGTTTTCAAAAGTTGCCACGAGCAAAAAGACACCTAGCTCATCCATGACATAGTTCAGATTTCAACTCAAGCACGATCAACTGCAAGACTCATTCTCATTAGTCTCACTGGCCCACACTAACTTGACCAGGAATAGACTGGCTCCATAGAGAAAGGAAAAGAGCATCATCAAAGGAAAGCCAGATCTCTGGTGAGCAAGGGGCTGCATGCAGCATTCGAAGAAAGAGTGAAGGACTTAGGGACATGTCTTGGCTACAGGACTGCAAAGAATGAGAGAAAGACAGCAATGAACAAGCAACAGGGAGCTATAACTATTTTATCTGATTACTGTTTACAAGAATGTGGGGGGGGGTAAGAGCTGGGTGGAGAAGGAAGTAAAAGGAAGAAAATGAGATTATCCCATTTACCACCATTATCTGTGACATCTTTCAAAAGAGGTGGAGTAGGCAGCAAAAAGGAAATTAACACAGGCTGTGTCCAGATAAAAAAGAGTCACCTTGCCTGGCAGGAGGTGGCCACTCTCATTACAACCTTAATCCAATTCTTTTCTTTTTTTTTTTTTTTTTGGTGGTACTGGGGGTGGAACCCAGGGGCTTTTCTACCTCGGGACTATACTCCCAGACCTATTTCTATATTTTATTTGGAAACAGGGTCTCACTAAGTTGCTGAGAGCCTCACTAAGTGGTCAATCCAATTTTTTCTTCTGCCCACTTTGGAGAATGACCTGTCAGGATTGAATGGCTTTCTTTGACATGCTTACCCACTGCTGACAACAACCACAAGGCACCATGATTGAGGCCCACAATTTTAAAAGTGTGATGATAAAATCTAGGGTATACATGAAGGGGAAACCAATGCACTGAAAAGACATTTTAAAGGGCATACCCTTCCTAACAGCAGTTTCATACTTTAGAGGAATTTGCATGTATGGTAATAATGTTTACAGTAATACCTATATTTATATAAAATGCTCCTCATGCCAAGCATTAGTATATATCCCACATTAGTATACTATCCCACAGGTAACCCTCCACTACCCTGTGGGATAGAACATTCCATGCCCCCATTTTACTGAGGAGAGTGAAGCACAGAGGTTAAATGATTTGCTATAGTTATATCCAGCATTTGAAAGCAAGCAGTATAATCCCAAGTGTGTGTTCTTAACCAAGGGTATCACAGCTACCTAGGCAAGCTGTTCATTGTCCAGAGCTGCTAGGAGGTAGCCAGTTGGTACAGGAATCCAGCTCACCTAATAAGCCACGCAGCCCTAATTGGATGCTCTATCTACCTGAGTACAGTCATCTGTTGGTATCCTTGGGGGATTCATTCCAGGACCCCACCACCAACACCATGTAACAAAATCTGCAAATGATGAAGCCCCTTACATAGAATGTATGGAAATAACCTAAACAGATCCTCCTGTACACTTAAACTCATCTTTAGACTACTTTTAATACTCTGCAGGTTCAAGGTCAGCCTCAAAAATATTTCCTTAGATGCTATGTAAGTAGCTCTTAGGGAATAATGACAAGAACAAAGTTTATGCACATTCAGCAGACCCAATTATTTCTCCTCGTATTGATCCAAGGTTGGATGAATCAGTGGTTAGTCGAATCCATGGACATAAAACCTTCAGATACAGAAGATAAACTGTACTTTTATCTTTGCTCCAAGCACCTCCATTTGCCAAGTGGTTAAAGTGCTTAAAGGAAGCACTAAGTGCTTAAAGGAAGTCCTTCTAGTTCACACAGAAGCTCCACATGGTCTGGCTATCATCTTGCCTTAGCCGTGGCACTCTACTGACCTATTTTGTGTAGGAAGACCTTTACAAAGACTTTTTTTTATTTTTGGTGGTACCAGGGTTCCTTGAAACCCTTCTACCTCTGGACTACACTCCCAGACCTATTTTTTATACTTTTTTATTTGGAAACAGGGTCTCTTAAGCCAGCACGGCTGGCTTTGAACCTGCGCGATCCTCCTGTCTCCGCCTCCCAAGCACTGGGATTACAAGCATGCGCTACAAAGACATTTAAGATGGCTCTGTCTGGGATAATGAATATTGAGACTTAATAGAGTCTACTCCATCCTTCTACTGGAATTCTATAAAGCACTCAGAAGAAATTAACTATGTATTATGTTTATGTAAATTTTCAAAATATAACATTATGTGAAAATTGAGTTATAAATTGTATATGCTATCAAATATAATTTTTTTTGCAGTACTGGGGATGGAACCCAGGGGCATTCTACCTCTGAGATACACCTCCAGCCCTATATTATTCTTTATTTTGAAACAGAGTCTCACTTAGTTGCAAAGGGCCTCACTAAGTAGCTGAGGCTGTCTTTAAACCACGATCCTCCTGTCTCAGCCTCCCAAATGCTGGGATTACAAGTGTGGACCACCACATCCAGCTCCGAATATAAAATTTAAAACTAACAAAATGTATACACCTTATATATCACATACAACATACACACACATTCAACAAATCTATGATCATATCTGCTTCTAAGGAAAAGGAAACTAGAACTTGGTGGTGAGAACACAGGAGACTTAGCTGTATGTACCTGCCATATTTATCCATGTTAATTGTTTTAATATCAAAGTCAGCTGGGCATGGTGGCGCACGCTTGTAATCCCCATGCTTGGAAGGCAGAGACAGGAGGATCACACAGGTTCAAAGCCAGCCTCCCTGGCTTAAGAGACCCTGTTTCCAAATAAAATATAAAATAGGGCTGGGAGTGTAGCCTGGAGGTAGAAGGGTTCCATCCCCAGTACCACCAAAATTAAAATAAAATAAAATATATTGCACTTATTAAAAAAATCAAAGTTAGGACTTCCGGGAAGATGGCGACCGAGAAAAGCGGGGCTTAAGAGCCCCGCTAACAACAAATCTCCATTACCACAAAATCAGCGCCTTTCATAGCCAGAAAACACCATCACCAGTGAAACAAAAAATCACCAGGCTCCAGAGAGAAAGCGGACTGAGAACAGAGCCACAGAGGAGATACACCGGCCTCGCGCCCGAGGACGCGGCAGACGCGGCAGCAGCGCCATACTGCCGGCGGCAGCGGGGAGTTACCCGGTCGGCTACAGCAAGCCGAAGAGAGCCACTGCGGAACAGCCAGGCGGGATTTCTCCGCGCAGAGAGCATCTAAAGCTCCCAGTGGCCGAGCTCAGCACACGCTGCAGGGATTCAGAGTAGAAATCAAAATCAAGAAGAAAAACGCCAGCCCCATAGCCGAGGGCGTAGCAGCGGCGCCATATTGCCACCGGCGGCAGCAGCAGCGAATTCAGCGAGGCCAGTACAGCCACATCTGCGTACTCAAGAACAGTGAGTCAAATTGCGGGCCACAGAGGAGAAATCCCAGTACTGTACTCCCTGGGACTTGACCCAGTGGAGGAGGGGCGGTGGCAGAGATATCACACCATAGGAAAACGTGCAACCTGGCACCCCCCACAGTCTAAAGCAGCCTCTATCGGCTCTCTGGGTCGGAGACTCTGTGATAAAACCCAGTAAAGGAGTAGTGGGGTCCGAGATACTACTGACTCGAGATCCAGAACACCTTAAGGGAAGTCATAGTGACCCAAGGGAAGAACCCAGAGAAGGCACAAACATCGGAAATCATGGGAAAGAGGAATAATACTGGAGCAATTAACACCCACAACCCCACAACATCAGAACCCGATAAAACTGAAAATCAGAGATTTCTAGAAGATCAAATCAGGAAAATAACTGTAGAAATAATAGAGGTGCTTCGAAAAGAACTCAGAGAGAGCCAAAAAGAGATAAAGGATGCAATTAATGAAGGCCTCAATTCAAAGCACAAACAACCGATTAGAACACATGGAGAACAGAATCTCGCTCTTAGAAGATGAGCAATCCAAAAATGAACTCATAGTTTCTAATCTAGGAAAAAATATCCGACAGCAGGAATCTGATATTGAAGAAATATGGGCCCATTTTAAGAGAGCTAACCTAAGAATAATTGGAATAGAGGAGGGAAAAGAAAGTGAAACCAAAGGGATCAACAATCTCTTCAAGGAAGTAATAGCAGAAAATTTTCCAAACATAGAGCAAGAGGTCGATACAAAGGTCCAGGAAACTTATAGAACTCCCTTTAGACAGGATCGGAGAAGAGGATGCCCACGCCACATAATTGTCAAAATGACCAATGTGGAAGCCAAGCAGAGAATCTTAAAGGCAACAAAAGCAAAGGGCCAAGTGACATTCAGAGGCAAACCAATTAGAATCACTCCAGACTTCCCAAACCAAGTCATGAGAGCCAGAAGGGCTTGGAGTAACATATTCCAAACTCTGAAAGAAAACAACTTCCAGCCAAAAATTTCCTACCCAGCAAAACTTTCTATCAAATTAGATGGAGAAATAAGAAGCTTCCATGACAAACAGAAACTGAAGGAATTTATGTCTTCAAAACCAGCACTAGAGAAAATACTCAAAGAGATTAACTACAAAGAAGAAATAGGTAACACACACCAGAACCAGAGAAACAAGATTTTCCATCCAACAGACAATTAAGATTGGTTATCTGTGGAGATTCATTATTTATGTTAGTCTTTTACCTATCTCTAAATGGTATTGTTTGCCTTTATTGTTGTTAATTTTTAGGATTTCTAGTTGGAATATTAATATACCTTCAGATATAGCAATTGGAAATATTTTATCCCATTCTATTAGTAACTGTTAACTCTGTTTACATTGTCTTTGGATATAAAATTTTTTATTTTTTTATTTTTTAGGGAGTCTGTATACTTCTCTGTTGCCTGTGTCATTGAAATCATAACCAAGAAATCACTGCCAATTTCAATGTTATAAGGTTTTATGACCCAGATTTTCTCCTAAAAGTTTATAGTCTTAAGATTTGTATTTAGGTCTATTATCTATTTTGAGTTAATATTTGTATATGGGATTAGGTAAGGGTCCAATTTTATTCTTTTCCATGTAATTATTATTTTTTAACAATATTTAGTTAAAAGATTATCATTTCCACCACCAAATGTTCGTGGAAACCTTGTCAAAAATAACTTGACAATATAGGGAAAAATTTAGCTCTAGGCTTTTATTTAACTCCAATGGTTTATATATCTGCTTTATATGGTTTGAAATCAGAAAATATATATCTTCTAGCTTTGTTCTTTTTCAAGATCGTTTTGGGTACCTAGACTCCATATTCCATATTAGGATAGTTTTTTTCTGAAAAATAAATATATAAATATATGATAGTTTCACCAAAAAAATAGAAAAAAATATTCTCTCGTAAGAAAGAAAGCAAAAAGAAATATTGAAATGTTATCTTTAAGTCATCAAAAGCTTGGTATCAGACAAATGAAACTGTTATGTGAGATTATCATTTTTAATTTTAGATAAATTGCCATAATACTAGATGTCAACTACTAAGCCAAGCATGGGAGGGAGGGATAGGGAGAGAATGGGGTGGGGATTGGGTGGGGGCTGACTGGGAAAAGTGTGCATGTATGTCTACAAAAGTATGTATCCTACTATGATGTATGAATACAGTGCACCAATAAAAAAAAAATTAAAAAAAAATCAAAGTTAATCACTAAGCCAAAGATGAGAAAGAGGGAGGAAGAGGGAGTGGGGAGAACTGGGGAAGAACTAAATGAGTGATGTGTGCATGTATGCCTCTATCATCTTGTAGTCCACTAAGACGTATGACTACAAAGCACCAATAAAAATTTAAAAATTTGTTTTAATAAGAGTTGAAGGAATCACGACAAAATGTTTATTACTATGAATTCTGGATAGTAGGCATGTAATTACTCAAGGTAACAATCTTCAGAGGAGATGTAGTGGAAACTCAAGAGCAGGAGAGTCAGAAGGCAATGCTGCGTGACCACTAAGTGGGATGTCAGGGTTCATGCTGCAGAGGGGAGCAGCTGTGGTGATAACAAGGTCCAGGGTGTGGCCACGTGCATGGGGCTGAGGTGAGTAGAGGTGGAAATGGATGCAGCATGAGGGAAGGAAGCAGGTGCATCGCCATGTGCTTGCTGAGGGTTTCCAAAATCCTGACAATAGCCAGGGTGGGAAGAAAGAGCTGCCAAGGTCCTCTGTGAATGTGGTGGCAGAGCAAGGAGGCTGGCCAAGGGGAGGGGAGGCGAGTGTGGAAAGAGGGCAGCGAGCAGGTTCATCAGTGGAGGTGTAGTTGTCCAAGGGAGCCGCAGGAGAGCACAACCATTGCAGCACACCCGAGGACATATGAACGACTACTCCGCACTTGGGACTGCAGAAAAGTAACTTTCAGGAAAAATGTGATTCCCGTGAAGGGAATCAAAATTCAATTGAAACTCTAACATTGTGATTCACTGGCCCAAACTATATGTGCAGTCAGGAAGAAGCGACGATTTAGAGACACACACACACACACACACACACACACACACACACACACACACGAAAACCCAGGGCCTTATTAAATAAAAATAAAATTGCCAACTGCATCAAAATAGAGGGAATGCTGATGGAGATTATCACATCAAAGGCCAAATAATCAGTTGAACAATCAATCTTGGGAAATCAAGCTGGCACAGAATGAAATGACCTGAAGGAACATGTAAAGAAATTCCAGAATATTTTAAATAAAGAGATGGCTCTGGTTCCGGAAATGGTTCTGGTTCTGGAAACAACTGTGAGAAAGTACCAAGGAATAAAGTGACTAGATCAGAATGTGAAGAGGAAGAAAGGCAAGAACCCAAGAAGAGAACAAGAACAGGATGTCCTCTTATCCCACTTAAGAGCTGGAAGAAACTCAGCCCATTGAGTTTCTCTAACACACGCCAAGACAGGCCAAACCACATTTTCTACCACCTGGCACAAAAGGGCCTCTCTACAAGGTTGCAAACATCTTGGTGACACTGGAAAGGAGGTGCATGTCCTCTCAGCTGAGATCCCCACACTTAGAAGGCTTGCCACCTACCCCTTCACCACTCTTCAACTCGATCTGGGACGAGCAGACACCCACTACATCCTACTCTACTTATTCTCCAAACTCCCCTCCACTCTTGAAGTGGTCTTTTTTCCTAATCTGGATTCAGATGGAAAGGGAAAAAATCATCTATCAAATAGCATCTTCTTTCAATTTTTTTTTCTTTTTTACCTTTTTTGTGTGTGTGGGTCTGGGGATGGAACCCAGGGACATTCTACCTCTGAGCTACACCCCTGCCCTATTTTTTATCCCTTTGTGTGTGTGTGTGTGTGTGTGTGGTACTGGGGTTCCTGGAAGCCCTTCTACCTCCGGGCTACACTCCCAGACATATTTTATATTTTATTTGGAAACAGGGTCTCTTAAGCCAGCACAGCTGGCTTCGAACATGCACAATCCTCCTGTCTCTGCCTCCCAAGTGCGGGGATTACAAGCATGCGCCACCACGCCTGCTTTATCCTTTATTTTGAAACAGGGTCTCACTAAGTTGTGGAGGGCCTCACTAAGTAGCTGAGGCTGGCTGCGAACCCGGATCCTCCTGTCTCAGCCTCCTGAATGCTGGGATTACAAGCATGTGCCACCACCATGCCTGGTTCTTCTTTCAAAAATTGTCTCACATCTGCAACTTGCCTTTTGAATTTAGGGGAAAAAAAAGAAAGAAAGAAAGAAAGAAAGAAAGAAAGAAAGAAAGAAAGAAAGAAAGAAAGAAAGAAAGAAAGAAAGAAAGAAAGAAAGAAAGAAAGAAAGAAAGAATGTTGATGTCTCTGTCCTCAGGCAACGCACTTTGGACTAAGGAAGCCTCAGAGTACACCTGCGTGAAGCCCAGACAAAGACCTCATTAAGATCTGGCCACAGTTGTTCTTGTAGCTGTAAGATATTTTGTTTCCACATATCAAGATTCAGCAAAATAAAATCTTTCCAAAGTATAAAAATAAGTGATATCAAATTCGTCTTTGCTCTGTTGACAGGGTGAGGCAGCAGGAATACCAAGTGACTCGAATGATCGGGCACAAGGACACAAGGACCCAGGAGTGGAAAGTTAACCACTTTGATAAAATAACCAAGCACTGCTGCCCCACCTCGACAATACACTACTCTTAGAATAAAATGCCCTGTTGCATGCACAGTGTTGAGACAAACACTAAGGAGAGCAGAAAAGGAGGGCTTTGGTAAGGCACTCGCAGGAACACTTGTAATTTTGCTTGGCTTTCAACCTGGTTGTCTTCTTGACTGCCAAACAACCAGGTAGGAGCAGAGTGTAACTTTCTGGGCAGCCCTGCAGACAGTACCACTTCCCTAGTTGTGTCAGAGAATCTGTGTGCACATTCCAGGGAGAATAATCCCATCTGCAACTGGTACCTCCCTCTGTAGCAACAGCATCTCCTTCAGGAACAAACCCCAGCTTCCCTTCCAACCAACACCCTGGTCTCACCTCACAAAGGTCACTCCCTAGTGAGGCATGGCTGCTGATCTGATCAGCAGCCCCAAACGGCAACAGTACAGATTCCTACTTAATGGCCCATTCAATATTTAATAGCTAATGACATTTGTCATCGCTGATCATGTGCTAGCACTGCTCTGAGAGCTTCCTGTATACCAATCCCACAGAAACTCTGTGAGGCTTCTGTTGTGTTCTTGTGGTGCTAGGAATTGGAACCAGGGGCTTTCTACCTCTGAGCTGCATTCCCAGCTCTTTTTACTTTTGATTTCGAATCAGTCTTACTAGGTTGCTGGGGGTCTCACTGACTTGCTGAGGCTGACCTCAAGCCAACAATCCTTCTGTCTCATGCTTTCAAGCACTGGGATTACAAGCGTGCACCACCATGCCTGGCCTGCGAGGTGTTATTCTTACCCATGCATTAGAGATGAAAAAATTGGAGAACAGAGAAGTTGAGGAGTCCTCCCAAGGGCACAAAGCTAGGAAATGACAAAAGAAGAATTTGAGCCTTAGCATTCTAATCCCAGGATCCACCCTCTTACCCATTATGTGACTCCCCCTTAGAAAGAGAAGAGACAGCTAATGTGGTGGTTTCCCTTAGAAATACGTATTTTATACTTTGCCGATGACCCTGCCTCCCAACGACTCCCCACTCCTTTAGCCTCGCTATTGGATCTTCACATATAAGGTGAAAAACAAGGTACATTGTATTTTCTTAACATCATGGAGTATAAAACAAGGCTTTAGTGGAAATACACTTTCCATGTAAAGTCCAGAAACAGCCACGTTCTATGCTCACCTCTTCACCAAGGTTGACTCCAAGTTTCTGACTGAACAAAACAGGTAGACGGTGTCAGCACTAACAGTTCATACACACTCAAAGGTAGCATAGAGCAGGTTTGGAGAAATAAACTTAGCTTAGGGCATTCATTCACTCAGCAAATATTTTTATTTTTATCTGAAAGATGTCACTATTTTTTATTTCTTTTCATATACTTTTATTGGTGCACTGTAGTCTCATGTCATAATGTAAATCATAGTGATAGTGGCATGTATGCACACAGGACTTGGGGGACTTTCCCCTGAGCAAATATTTCTTAGAGCACTGAATATATGTATCTGATAGTAGGCTGAATTTTGGGCATTTGGCAGGGAACTGGACCAAGTTCTTGCCCTCTGGCAAATTCATTCTAGGGCATACCACAGAAGACTGAGTATAAGCATATAAACAAGAAAGGATGTGGAGACAAAATCACCAAGGGTGCCTCTATTATATGGGACATTCAGGGACACTGCAATTTTCAGATGCTCAAAGATAGACAGAAGGACATACAGGTCCTAATGACATGCTGTTGTGATGGCTTCATGTCAGATTCCCAGGAACTTCTATACCTAAGAAGACTTCATGATGCTGCAATGCAAACTTCTTAACCTGGTGCTCCAGGCCCTGCTCCAGTCCAGCCTGGCAATCTATCCTCTTGTCACCACCACTCCCAAACACACCCTCTCTCCATTCCTCTTGGGCTAATCTCATTGGCCCACATCGAGTTCACCTGCACCCAGTCCTCCCCCTACACCTATTAATTCTACTATCCTTCCAGACCAGGCAGCTCTGCCTTGCTCATTCTCATCTGCTGAGGATTACCACGCTTTCCTCTCCTCTACTAGTTCCCAGATCATTAATTACTTAAACACACAGTCTTCTGTCCTTTGCTGCTGTTTTACATGTGCCAAAACCCAGGATTTTAATATGAGGTGCCACACTCTCCTCCCAGCAAGTGTGGGCAGGAAGGGAAAGGGATGTGGCACATGTCCAGAGTCCTCGGGACCAGAGGCGGAAAGAAATGACTCATGCTTGGAGAAGCAGTTCAAAGGGACCAAGCAACGTCCAGGGGGCTCAATTCCCAAATAGAAGACACAGAGTCTTCATGAAAAGATAAATGGGAGGGGAACTAAGGATCCAGGTTAGATATTTAATTAAGAAGTAAAGAGAAAAGCATAAGCCACGTCTCACAGACTGGTCCAGCAACAGAGAGAGGTAATAGGGACTCATGACTTGGTAACTAGGGGAACCAAATACCAATTGGCAGCAGAAGGGATCTGGGGAAGCATTCAGGAACCTAGACACCAAAAACAGGTAACCAAATTTAAGAACATGACTTAATTCTAAGCTTAAGATAAAGATCATTAATGGGCTTATTTTGAGGGAAGTAGGAAAAGGAGATGAAAGTCAAAATGTTCAGGTATGGCTTATTAGACCTTTAAGGGAAGGGGCTATGTCTTGTGCCCCACTTCTACCCTCCACAGCACTTAGTAAAATAAATATTTACTGGTTACATAAAAAAAAGATCACAGGCAAGTTGAGGTATTACCCAACCGGGGGGAGTATGCCAAGATAACATGAGTCACCACTGAGCAGGCTATGTATTCTGCAGGGATTCAGGAAGGCCCCATTTCCCTGGCAAACTGGGTGGTAATGTGACCTGATGAAATAGCCTTAAGCCAATGCACCTCCCTGAGCCCCAATTACTCCATCGCTAAAGGCATAAATGTTAGTCAGGTGTGGTGGCACATGCTTGTTATTCCAGTATATGTATATATGCGACAAGAGGACCACAGGTTCGAAACCAGCCTCAGCAGCTCAGTGAGGCTCTCACCAACATAGTGAGACCCTGTTTCCAAATAAAATATAAAATATGTCTAGGGGTATAGCTGAAAGGTAGAAGGCCCCTGGGTTCCATCCCCAGTACCACAAAATAAATAAATAAAAATAAAGGCATAAATGTAACTACTCCAACTTTTTCATAGCATTTCCCCAGATCGCTGCATGATCAACTTTTTTTTTTTTTTTTTTTTTTTTTTTTTTGGTGGTACTGGGGTTCCTGGAAGCCCTTCTACCTCCGGGCTACACTCCCAGACCTCTTTTTACATTTTATATTTGGAAACGAAACAGGGTCTCCTAAGCCAGCACGCGCGGCTGGCTTCGAACATGCGCGATCCTCCTGTCTCTGCCTCCCAAGCGCAGGGATTACAAGCGTGCGCCACCACGCCCGGCTCAACTTTTTTTTTTTTTAATTTCTTTTTTGAATCTTTGCTTAAATATGGTCTTCCTAACAAGGCCTATCCTAACTACCCTATCTAAAAATGCAACCTGCCCATCCCACTTACCCTAGCTCCACACACTGTGGTCTTCATTTTTTTTCTTTTTTATAACACCACTAATATACTATATATTTATTACCTTTATTGTTGCCTGCTAGGATATAAACTCTGTGGAAGTAAGCTCCATTAAGATCTTTGTTCTATTTACTGATACACTTCAAGTGTCTGAATGGTATCTGCAATACAGTAAACAAACAGTATTTGTTGAATATATAAATAAATCTAATACAGAGCAAAATCAAGTGAAAGAAAAATACCAGAATAATAAACCATTAAAAATTCTCCTGAAGGTCAGGGTTTTCTGCCCACACTCTTAAGCATCCATACATTCCCTGGTACCTGTACCATCTTGTGGGGTTAGGTGCTCATTAAGCCCTTACTAAACGACTTGTATTATGGGATCCAAAAGGGCATATACATTCACAGTACTCTGGGGCCACCTGCTGGCAATTCTACTCAGTAGCTACCTAAGTAATTACACTGACAGGACTTTTGCAGTGGCAAATTGAGTTACACATAATATCTACCCTTCAGCCAGTGAGGACAACCAGGCTACAGACAAAAACAGGAAGAAGAAGGTTAGGCTGAACCTAACCTTCCCAAAGGCTCCTGGAAAAAATCCCTAAAACTACTTTTGAAGGACTTATACCCAGCATTTTCCAAATTCCTTTCCACTTACTGTAATAACAGTAAGCTCCAAGTTTTGAGCCCTCAGCATGTATCAGATCCTGTTTTAGGCACTTTCATGTATTTTTATTACTTTTTTTTTTTTTTTTTTTTGCCAGGGGCATTCTCCTTCCAGGCTATACTCCCAGCCCTATTTTTTATTCTTTATTTTGAAACAGGGTCTAAGTTGCAGAAGGCCTAAGTAGCCGAGGCTAGCTGTGAACCTGCGATCCTCCTGTCTCAGACTCCCAAATACTGGGATTACAAGCGTGCACCACCATGCCCAGCTTCTATTACTTTATTGTACCGGGGCATTCTACCACTGAACTACACCCCAATCTTTTTTTTTTTTTTTCAAAAAGAAAACAAAAAGTTGTCTCAGCCTCCCAATCACTGGGATTACAGGCACGTACATCTGGGCCCCGGCCTATTCATTTAATACGTATATCCCACCTGTTGATGTAACCACCATTTTATAGACGTGCATTTTCTTTTCTTTCTTTTATTATTTTTTTTTTCAGGTCTGGGTGTGGAATCCGGGGTCATTTGGCCTGCAAACACCCCCCTGCCCTATTTTTTACTCTTTATTTTGAAACAGGGTCTAAGTTGCGGAGAGCCTCACTAAGTAGCTGAGGCTGTCCTCGAACAGCGATCCCCCTGTCTCAGCCTCCCAAATGCTGGGATTACAAGCGTGCGCCACCACGCCCGGCTTAGGCGCTGCTTTTTCTTTTGAAGTAAATTGTTACTTAAATAAAGCACTGACGCTACTTACACTAAAATACTAATAAGGAAACTCAAGGCAAGGTGCGCCCACGACCCTCGGGGAGTTCCTAGACACGTGTGCTGACCCACGAGGCGCCAAGGTAAGAGGCGCCACCACAGTGCCTACGGCTCACCCACCTGTCCTCCCCCTCCAGGCCAGGTACAGCCCGGGTCGGACTCCGGACCCCAAGTCCACCCCCTTTCATTTGGGTCACACACGAATAAAGAATCGCCCGGAGGACCATTAGCGAGTTCTGTGAGGAAAGACGCCCGCCCTACCTCTACGACTGGGCGGGGCGCGGGCCCGGAAGTCCCGGGCAACTCACCGGAAGTTCTGGTCTCACCGGAAGTCCCGCCCTCTATCCGGAAGTGGTATTCTCCACTAGTCCCTGCAGCACGAGGCTAAGCCCGCGTCCATCAGCCTGCAAGGTCGACGCCTTCCCTCCGGCGCTGTCCAAACGCACTGCCCTAGGGTGACGGAAGAGACCAACCAAGGACCCCCCCCCCAACCCGGAGCCCCCAGCACTTCCGCTCGGGCGGCCTCGGCTCCCAGAAGCCTTGGCGTGCGTGGGAGGAAATCCCGGGTTCGCAGCCCGGGAGCCCCCTGGAGAAAGGGGTGCGGCCCCGACCTAGATTCTCTCCCCAGGTTGTGGCCAACTGCGCCCCCTGGTGGCCAGCCTGGAAATCGGGCTCCTGGGTTCTCACGCCAGCCTGATTCCAAGGACTCCCAAAAGGGTTTTAGGTACTGGATCTGCTTTTAATTAAAAAAAAAAAAAATTTATAGGAAGTATTATGCTTTTATTTTTTTTTTGCACCCCAGGGGTGAAACCTGGGGCACTACCTCTGAGCCACACACCCCCCGATCTATTTTTTAATTTATTTTATTATTTATTTTTTGCAGTACTGGGAATGGAACCCAGGGGTATTCTACCTCTGAACTACACTTCCAGCCCTATTTTTTACTTTTTATTTATTTATTTATTTATTTATTTATTTATTTATTTTTATGGTACTGGGCTGGAGCCCAGGGGCATTCTACCTCTGGGCTACACACACACACCTATATTTTATTCTTTATTTTGAAACAGGGTCTCACAGAGTTGCAAAGGGCCTCACAGAGTAGCTGATGCTGGCTGAGAATGTGATCCTCCTATCTCAGCCTCCCAAATACTGGGATTACAAGCGTGCGCCACCACGTCTGGCTCTTTATTTTTAATAGACTTATTGGTGCATTATAGCCTCATATTCACAATGTAAATCTTATTGATAGTGACGTACATACACACCCTGCACCCCCCATTCCCGCCTTCCTCAGAGTATGACGATTGACATTGGTATTCTCACATATATACTTTAATAACGCCAGTGGTGGTAATTCCTTCACTGATCCTCAGTCTTCCCCCTCTCCTTCCCCTAGACCACCTCCCTGGCTCCACTGACATTTCTCCTCCATTATCTGGAGTCCCTTTGACTGGGTACCCTTCTTAAAAATGGGTAAGTATGTTACCTGCATATATAAATGTATCACTATGAATCACATGGCCTGTACTATTACAATGTATTACTAAAAATCAGTTTAATGTGATTAAAGAAAATATTTCTAAGTTTATTTGCCTCATGTCTTTTTTATTTTTCTTATTTTTTTTTTTTATTAAAACCAGCACAAGCCCTGGTGTGGTGACACATGCCTGTAATTCCAGTACTTGGAAAGTTGAGACAGGAGGATCACAGATTCAAGGAGAGCCTTGGTAACTCAGTGAGACTTTCAGCAATCTAGCTACACCCTTTAAAAAAAAATTAAGGCCAGGCATGGTGGCCCATGCTTGTAATACCAGCATTAGGAGGGGCTAAGACAGGAAAATCACAGTTTCAAGGTCAGCCTCCACTACTTAGTGAGGTCCTCCACAACTTAGTGAGACCCTGTTTCCAAATAAAGAATAAAAAAATAAAGCTAGGAGTGTAGCTTGGAGGTAGAATGCCCCTGGGTTCAATCCTCAGTACCACAAGAAAAAAAATCCGGAGGTGTAGTTAAAAGGTAGAATGTCCCTGGCTTCAGTCCTCAATACCCCCAAAACAAATAATGAGTAAATAAATCCAGTACAAATCCATAATCTCTGTGTGTGTGTGTGTGTGGTACTGGGGTTCCTGAAAGCCCTTCTACCCCTGGGCTACACTCCCAGACCTATTTTTTTTAATATTTTTTTATTTGGAAAAAGGGTCTCTTAAGCCAGTGCGGCTGGCTTCGAACCTGCGCGATCCTCCTGTCTCCGCCTCCCAAGCACGGGGATTACAAGCATGCGTCACCACCCGGCCCCATAATCTTGAGTACTAAGTACAAGGCTAAGGTTTTGAGTAGTCAATGTTAGCTTAGAGAAAATGTTAAATAATACACAAATATTGCAAAAACTAGAAAAGCCGAACTCAAATGAATAATGTCAAAGAAAATTACAAACCTCACAAGGTCAATAAAGTGAATAGGTGGACATGATTGTTAATTTTATAAGTGAAATTGGAAAGTTGTTTGTTTTGTGTTACTGGGATTGAACCCAGGAGCGCTCTACCTCTGAACTCCCTCCATCATTTTATTTTTTTATTTTGAAACAGGATCACAGTAAATGCCAAGTCTGTCTTCAAATTTGTGGTCTTCATTTGTCAGCCTTCTAAGCATTGAGATTACAGGTGTAGGACACCATGCTCGGCCTGGAAAGTATTTTTGAATGAGATTAACTTTGCTTCTTGTGGCACTGGGGACTAAACCCATGGGCATTCTACTTCTGCATTACACCCCCAGCCTTTTATTTTTTTGTTTTTATTTTTATTTTTATGTGGATCATATTGAAAATGGCATACATTCAGACTATGCTTGGTATCCTCCCCCTTTCTCTTCCCCCCCTCCCAACAATGAGTGTCCAGGTTAACTATTCTATATTTATATTTTTACACAAATATGGATGTAGCTCCTCCATTAATCAACCTCAGCCTTCTTCCTCTCCTATCCTTCCATTCTAGCTTTGATGAGGTTTCTCTTCCATTGTCTGGAGTCCCTCTGATATCCCTAATACTCCCTAGTTTGGGCATATTAGAGAGAACATAAGTCCCTTCTCTTTCTGTGCTTGGCTGATCTCACTAAACATAATGTTCTCCAGGTCTTTCCATCTTCTTGCAAATGACATGATTTTGTTCTTTTTTTTTTTTATAGCTGAGTAGAATTCCACTGAGTGTATTTCCCATAATTTTGCAATCCATTCATCTGTTGATGGAGATCTAGGTTGGTTCCATGTTTTGGCTGTTATGAATTGTGCTGCTATGAACACGGGTATGCATATGTTACTGTAGTTCTCTTATTTCAACCCCTTTGGAAACATACCCGGAAGTCGTAGAACTGGATCATATGATGGATCTATTCCAGGTTTTCTAAGGAATCTCCACACTGATCTCCATAGTGGCTGAACTAGTTTGCACTCCCACCAACAGTGTAAAAGAGTTCCTCTTTCCCCACATCCTCGCCAGCATTTGTTGTTATATGAGTTCTTTATGCTTGCCACTCTGATTGGGGTTAGATGGAATCTCAGTGTAGTTTTGATTTTCATCTCCCTGATGGTATTTTTTTAAGCAGGGTCTCACTAGGTTGCTGGGAGTCTCACTAAATTGCCGGGGCAGGTCTTGAACCTGGAATCCTCCCTTCTGTCTCAGCCTCCAAAGTACCGGGATAATCCCAGTATAGACTTGTGCCACCATGAATGATTTGAGATTAACACTTAAATCAGTGAAGTGGATCAAAAGAGATTACCCTCCATGGTGTTGATGGGCCTCACCCAATTAGCTGAAGGCCTAAATAGAACAAAAAGCCTCCCTGAGCAAAGGGAGATTTCCCAATAATTCCCTTCAGATTTCAAGGTACCAGTGTCTCTCCTGGTTCTCTAGCCTGTTGGCCTCTGCTGCAGATTTTGGACTTGCAACTTCCATAATCACAGGATATAATAAATATATAATAAATTTCTTTCTGCTAGGCATGGTGGCACACACTTCTTATCCAGTACTCTGGAAAGATCACAGGTGTGAGGCCAGCCTCAGTAACTTAGGCGCTCCACAATTTAGTAAGATCATGTCTCAAAATAAAAAAAAATAGGACTGGGGATATAGCTCAGAGGTAGAACACCCCTGAGTTCAGTCTCCCCTACCGCAAATAATATAATCTCTTTATACTTTTTTATATTATAATCTTTTTCAACCTATGTCTCTGTTTCTCCAGAAAACCCTGACTAATACAGAAGGTGATTTTTAAAGAGTCCTTATTTCTCTGACACTGAGTGGGGTTACAGGACAGCAAGGGAGAAAGGAGGTGATTCCAAACATAACATTTTGAAATGCCAAGGGCGTCACCCTGATGGCTGGCCACGGGCCCACTCAACCTGGCTTGGAAGCTTCTCTCCTTTTTCTCTTCCCACCAGGTCCTTTGGGTGCCACCCCTAAAGCATCGCGACTGCTCGCTCACTCCCCCTGGAAGCAAATAGCAGAGTGGAACATGGGTGGAGCTCTGGGCCGAATCAGGGTGGTTAGTCAAAGATGTCTTCTCCAAGTCCCTTCTCTTCTCTGGAACCCTAGCGCATCTGTCTGAGGAGAGAACCAGTCAGATGCCATATGTCTAAGGTCTCTATTGGCAGTGAGCATCGTGTCCTGACGCCTGGTCTCTTTCTGTCCCCTCCTTCATTTTGCCCCTGAGACAGTAGGAGGACTTAACTGGTTGACAAATTTTGTAAAAATAACTGATTAACTCGACTCTGCCTGTTTCTACTTGGGAACGACAGACTCCTCTGTGCCAGGTAGAGACCTGTCCCTATCCCCAGGCTCCAGTCCAGGCATGCCATGATTGAGTGGCAAGTCCCCATGATTCTGGGGGTCCAGAATGGGCGAGCTCCAGCTAGCAGACCTACAGGCCCTGCCTGTTTCTGAAGCTCTATCCGAGGAAAAGGTGGCATTTTGCAAGCGTATTTTCTTTCTGTTTTATTTTCCAACCTTGTTCAGAACAAAGGCGGGAAAATAAAGCAACACTATTCACTGAACTTCTCTACAGAAACCAACAAGTCAATACTTATGTTAAATAAGGCGGAAAAAAATCCAGTGAATAAATTCATACTAATGGACCAATTTAACCCTTCATAGGATTAAATTGGAAACCACTGTATATACTTTCTAAGAGAAATGAAAATGCTTTATGATAAACATTGTACAAACTAGACAAAAGGAAAAGCCGGCAAAACACGAAACGGATTAAAGAGGTTGTGGGCACGGTGAAATTAAACCAAATGTGAATGTTTGGGCCAGTAACTTGGATAAATTTCTAGACAAACCTGACCTTCAAAGCAGGATCACATTTCCAGGACGAAAGCCCTAGACTGATCAGATTGATTGACAGCTTCCAAACCCCAGAAACTCTTCTGGAAAATGAGTTATTAGAGCAATGTACTGGTGTAATACTGACTATAATTCCCCCAAACTACCACCAGGTGTCTCTAGACTCTCACACTTCCCCCTGGGACTCCCAGGTCAGTAAATAAGGAAGCTGGATCTGAGAGAGAAGTTTTTTAGCGACCTAGAACCCAGGCTTGCCTGGCTGGTTAGTACTCAGCCCCAACTCTAGAAAGGATTCCTCTAGAAGACCCTTAACTTCTTGTACCTTTGATCTTATTTGTACACATCATTTAATCAATGACTTGCCTCCTAGATTCTGGCTCCCCGTTTCCTATGAAATCAGGACTCCCCAAAGAAGGCCAGCCCCATTTTGCCCATAGAAGCTCATCTTGCCACTTGCAGGCCTGTCCAGCCTAAGCCTTAAAGCCCCCACCCATCCATAGGGGGATCAGTGGCCATAGAGCAGCTTCCTCCCCAGTTAGAGAGAAGCAACCCTCCAACCCTGAAGCAGGCTCCCCCCAGGGAGCACAGAATTCCGCAGCCCTGGGCCCCGAGCGCCCGCCTGAGTGTCTGCTCTGGACCAGGCACTGACTGCATCCTAGGCAGGGTCCGAATGGAAAGGCCAGACAGCAGATCCTGTTCAGCTGATCTGTGGATGGTAGCTGCTCTGTCCACCACTAAGTTAGGGGCTCTTCCCCACTCAACTCTGTCCTAGAAACCTCGCCCCTGTGAGGTCTCTAGGATCTGATGAGTAACTCTTTAAAAAGTTTTCACGTCTACTTTTGATCATACTGGGAGGAGATGGGAGCTGGCTGGAAAGGAAGACCACAAGAGAGGAATCCAGAGCACAGCAGGGTGCGAAGGCCAAACCCCAGAGCTGCTGGGTGAGCTGGTGCCTTAAGGAGTATACAAAAGCAGGTAATGCCCTGGGCTCCTGCCAGAACAGTGCGGGAGTGTCTTAGAGCCAAGACTGACAGGACTGAACGAGACAAATATCCTCCTGTCGGATCGCGCAGGTTCGAAGCTAGCCGTGCTGGCCTAAGAGACCCTGTTTCCAAATAAAAATAGGTCTGGGAGTGTAACCCGAAGGTAGAAGAGTTTCCAGGAACCCCAGTACCACCAAAAAAAAAAAAAAAAAATCCTCCTGTCTCCTCCTCACTCTCAGCCATTTTGCACCTAAGAAAACTAAGTCTCAAAGATATAAGCCATCTGATGAGCGTCGTGTGGATGGCCAATGAGAGACCTGGAATGTGAGCCCAGTGTTTCTGATTTTCCACTACCAGGCTCCGGTTACAAGTTCTCAGTGATGCTTATCAACAGGAGTTGGTTAACAAGAGGCTGCAAAGCCAAATGAACTTGGGGTGGCTTTCAGCCAGAAAGCTGCAAGTCTAGCAAGCAAAATAGCATCTCCCAGCCAGGTACAGTGGCACACGCCTGAAATACCAGTACTCGGGAGGCTGAGACAGAAGGATCGCAGGTTCATGGTCAGCCTCAGCTCCTTAGTGAGGCCATTTGCAACCTAGTAAGACCCTGTTTCAAAGTAAAGAATAAAAAACAAAATAGGCCTGTGGGTATAGCTCAGAGGTAGAATGCCCCTGAGTATAATCTCCAGTAGCACAATAAATAAATAAGTTAAAAAGCATCTCCCAGCCAGATGCATGTCTGCAATCCCAGTACTTGGGAGGCTGAGACAGGAGGATTGCAGTTTTGAGGCCAGCCTCAGTAACTTAGACCCTCAGCAACTTAGTGAGTATCTGTTTTAAAAAAAAATTTTTTTTTCAAAAGGCCTGGGGGTGTATCTGGGAGGTAGAATGGCCCTGAATATCTACATTTGGTGAGTGATCTGAAGGTGTGGTCATTCCACTGGTTGCCTGGCTGCTAAGCATCAGCTCGTGGGTTCACCCAGAGGTCCCGCGGCTTCAGAGGGCTGATTCACTCAAACCACACTCAACATCCCTTTCCTGGTCAGCCAGACACCGATATTTCCATATATTAAACCCTAGACCTCATCATCAGGCCTGAATGCTGGGGCCTGCAGTTCCGTGGAGAGGATCACTAAGACGCCCACACTTTCTATCAGAAGTTAAGAGGGGAGCAGAGAATCAGGAGAGGGAATCGTTTTATTGGCTTTAGGGGGGATTATTAACCTAACCAAATGACAGACGTCAGGAACCCGATCTGATCTTGCGTCCGCAGACGCCGGCCTAGGGTTTGGCATGGCGTAAGCTCAGAGAGTGTGCGCGCGAGGGAGCGACCCCAGACAAATGAGAAAACCAAAGGCGGCAGCCGGGACTGAGAACTCTGGGAAACCTGTCACGTAAGACCACATTGGAGGAACAGAAGCCACAGAGACAGACAAGCAGATGGCAGGGAGGGCGTCTCCGTCGTGTGGAGGAGGGTTCCTGAGCCTTGGTTTACAGTACTGGAGAACGGAGCGGGCTCCAAGGAACAGAGGTCCCTGGCAGTGTGTAGCTTCAGGCAGATGAATGTTCCCGGGGCCAGAGGACCCGGGGTGGGATCGGCTGCCTCGTGGGAGGGCCTCCTCCATGGAGGGATGGATGGGGAGGCTGCGCTTCGGGAGGGCCTCGGGAGCAGACCTACCACCGAGATACTTCCAAGTCCCTTGTTTCCTGTGCCCCTGAGTATAATCTCCAGTACCACAATAAATAAATAAATAAATAAGTTAAAAAGCATCTCCAAGCCAGATGCATCTTAGAAAGTCAGAAAGAAATCTGACTTTGCATCTTAGAAATCTTAGAAAGTCAGAATACTTCCAATTAATAAAATCTGTAAGTAATAATAAAAAAGAGGGAGTATCTAACTTCGGCCTCCTTCTTTACCTTTCAAAAACCTGCTTTCTCCACTCACAAATCTCCCCATATAAACATTCTTGTCACAGGGTGTGGTGGCGCATGCTTGTAATCCCCGCACTTGGGAGGCGGAGACAGGAGGATGGCAGGTTCGAGAATAGACTCTGCAATTTAGTGAGACTCTCAGCAACCTAGGGAGACCTTGTTCCCAAATGAAATGAAAAATTTTTATTTTATTTATTATGATTATTATTATTATTATTATTATTATTATTATATATTTTGGTGGTACTGGGGTTCTTGGAAGCCCTTCTACCTCCAGGCTACACTCCCAGACCTATTTTATACTTTTTTATTTGGAAACAGGGTCTCTTAAGCCAGCGCAGCTGGCTTCCAACCTGCGCGATCCTCCTGTCTCCGCCTCCCAAGCGCGGGGATTACAAGCGTGCGCCACCACGTCCAGCCAAAAAAAATTTTTTTTAGTACTGAGGATGGAACCCAGCAGTATTCAACCTCCAAGCTACAGCCCCAGCCCTATATTTTTATTCTTTATCTTGAAACAGGATCTCACTGAGTTGCAAAGTACCTTACTAAGTAGCTGAGGCTGGCTGCATGAGCCACTACACCTGGCATCTGAAAATATTTTTAAAAGGGCTGAGGGTAGCTGGGCGTAACGGCGCACGCTAGTAATCCCAGCACTTGGGAGGCTGAGACAGGAGGATCGCGGTTCACAGACAGCCTCATCTATTTAGTGAGGTCCTCAACAACTCAGAGACCCTATTTCAAGATATATAATAAAAAATAGGGCTGGGGGTGTTCCTCAGAGGTAGAATGCCCCTGGGATCCATCCCCAGTGCCACACACACACAACAAAAGGC
Source organism: Muscardinus avellanarius (assembly GCF_963383645.1). NCBI lineage: Eukaryota > Metazoa > Chordata > Mammalia > Rodentia > Gliridae > Muscardinus > Muscardinus avellanarius. The sequence continues at coordinate 116,560,155 of NC_137788.1, forward strand.
AGAATGCCCCTGGGTTCGATCCCCAGGAACACACACACACACACACACACACACACACACACACACACACGTAAAGTAGTATGAATGTAGCCCTGCTCTGATGATTATTATTAAACACAGTGGGAAGCCAGGTGTGGTGGCGCACGCTTGTAATCCCAGCATTTGGGAGGCTGAGACCGGAGGATTGCGGTTCGAGGACAGCCTCAGCTACTTAGTGAGGCCCTCTGCAACTCAGTGAGACCCAGTTTCAAAATAAAGAATAAAAAATAGGGCAGGAGGTGTAGCTCGGAGGTCAAATGGCCCTGGGTTCCACCCCCAGACCCGCAAAAAATAAATTAATTAAATAAAATAATAAACACAGTGGGAATCCAACGCCATATAAAAGAAGGTTTCTATCTTCAGAGAGTTCACTGCACACACGGCAGGCTCAATCTGAGCTCCTCCTATTCACCGTTCACCTTCTTGAGCACAAAGGCACCAAAGACCTTGAAGGGGCACAGAGTAGGAGACACAGCAAGCTCCGTGTCAGAGAGAGGACCCAGCCAGGCGGAGCCGCGCCTCACCTCTGCCCAGAGCCCCATCTTCTCTCTGGACACTGGGAAACCATCCTATTGTTCTCAGAACTCAGTCACCCAGACAATGCAAAGCCTTTCAACTCTCTACCTTGAGGGAGCCTGTCCACCATGGCTGCCCCCCATCCCTGCTTCAGAGAGAGACGGTTCCCATACATGAGAAAACAGCCTGACCCACTTAGGCAGCTCACCCCTTCAGTGTCTTTATTACAAAGAAAGGATTTCATAATTATGTTGCATAAAACTGACTCAGAGCAAATTAAAACTGATTTTCACAATGACCCCATCACCTCGCTCTTCACTGATGACAAGGCAGTATTTAAAAACAAAATCAAGCCGGGCGCGGTGGTGCACACTTGTAATCCCAGCATTCGGGAGGCTGAGACAGGAGGATTGAGGTTCACGGCCAACCTCAGCTACTACTTAGTGAGGCCCTTTGTGACTCAGTGAGACCCTGTTTCAAAATAAAGAATAAAAAATAGGGCTGAGGGTGTAGCTCAGAGGTATAATGCCCCTAGGTTCCATCCCCAGTACTACAAGAAAAAAAAAAAAAAGAATAAAAAACAAAATCAACCAGACTGCAGGCCTCAGGAATCAGCAGGTCCTCAATAATATATTCCCTAGCAATAAATAAATAAATAAATAAATATGAAATTAATGAAAATGGGATCCCAAGTGGGGAGCAGTGGCACATACCTGTAAACCCAGCACTTGGGAGTCTGAGATAGGATAGTAGGTTCGAGGCCAGCCTCAGTAAATTAGTGAGAACCTCGGCAACTTAGTGAGACCCTGTTTCAAAATTCTCCAACACGATTTTTAGAGAGCTAGGGGTACAGCTTGGAGGTAGAATTCCCATGGTTCTATCCCCAGTTCCTCTCCTCCCATCCCAAAGAAAGAAGAGGAAAATTAAAAAAAAAAAAAATAGGATCCCATGGTTATTTTCTGTCTGCATATTTGTTTGTTTGTTGCTTTGATATAGACTAAATCAGGAGTGGGCAAACTTTATCTATTAAGAACCAGCTAATAGTTGGGCGTGGTGGTGCTCGCTTGTAATACCAGCATTTGGGAGGCTGAGGCAGGAGGATCACAGTTTGCAGACAGCCTCAGCGGTTTAGTGAGGCCCTTTGCAACTCAGTGAGACTCTGTTTCAAAATAAGGAATAAAAAATAGGGCTTGGGGTGTATTTTGGAGGTAGATGCCCCTGGGTTCAATCCCCAGTATTGAAAAAAATATCTAATAAATATATAGGTATTTATAATCCAGGGATATCCACTAGGTACTTAATGTATAACAAGAGATTATTTACTTGGCAAAATCCAAAAATGTACTAATAATGATAAATGAATAAAATGTAATACAAGGTTCTATCAACATGAAAAATCCAATTCTTTTACGGATAAGGGGTTAACATTTTATTCAGCTTGTAGTTCAATATTATTGTCTCCTGCCATCAAAATCTATTGCAAATGTTTGTCTGCTAATGCGAATATGTAATGAAAGTTTGCATATTCCATTACTTAAAATGCTTTTTCTCACAGATATTACCAAATACTGATTTCTAATATTATTGTAATGTTGAAAATAGAGTTTGGGGAAATTGCAAAGGAGCAAAGAAAGCACCAACCAGGTTATTAACAACGGCATTAATCAAGAACCTGGCACCTTCCGGGAGTCAGCCGTGCGTGGAGGAAGGGGCCAACGAGCCACGCGTCCGGAGAACTGCGCGTAGTCCTGGTCGGCTGGCTGAGTCACAATGCAGAGCAGAACTACCGATATTTTATAGGCCTGCTGATTCTCTCACAACATCTGGAGTATGTCTCGCGATGTTTGGAGTCGTGAGGCACCTGGACTCTCGCGACATCTCTGCTTCTGGCTTCCGGGGTTCTGTCTCCTGTCCCCGCTGCATGGCCATGTGGGGGGAAGATGGGGGGACCCAACCTATCACAGATGTGTGTGTGTGTGAAGAGAGGTATTGAGGATTGGACCCAGGGATGTTCTAAGCTACGCTCCCAGACCTATTTTATTTTATAAACAGGATCTCACTAAGTTGATGAGGCCCGCCTCCAAGCTGCTATCCTCCTGTCTCAGTCTCCCAAGTACTGGGATTCCAGGCGTGCACCACCGTGCCCTGGCTAAAATACACTATTCTGGATGAGCATGTTCATTAATTGGGAGGTACTTAATAGAATTCTACTAAGTTCATCTGTTTTAAAGACTAATCACTTCCCATTGAAGGTATGGGGAAATCTCTTTAATTGCACAGTTAAATGGATTTTGCAATATGGAAATTTCTTCTGCGATTGCATCCATATGCAAATAAGGCTGCTGGAACTGTAGTTTGAATTCAGAACACACGGGAGCTACTGGGCATGGCGGCGCAAGTGTAAACCCAGTACTTGTGCCACCATGAGTGCCACACACTTGTGATCTCAGTACTTAGGAGGCTGAGACAGAATTGCAGGTTTGAGCCGGGCATGGTGGCGCACGCTTGTAATCCCCGCACTTGGGAGGCTGAGACAGGAGGATCGCGCAGTTCAAAGCCAGCCTCAGCTACTTAGTGAGGCTCTCAGCAACTTAGTGAGACCCTGTTTCCAAATAAAATATAAAATAGAGCTGGGAGTATAACCTGGAGGTAGAAAGTCTCTGGGTTCCACCCTCAGTACCACACCAAAAAATTAATTAATTAATTAATTAAAAAGAATTGCAAGTTTGAGGACATCCTCGGCAACTTCTCAGCCATCTAGCTCGACCCTATTTCAAAACAAAAAAATAAAAAGGGCTGGGGTGTGTAGCTCAGAAGTAGAATTACCCTGGGCTTGATTTCCAGCATCACCAAAAAATAAAAAATAAAAAGAAGACAGAAAATACATAAGCTACAAAATGTGTGGGAATGGAGATCCTGCTTCTTAACTTTTGACCTCAGAGGAGTCATTGTGATTCAAATAACACTGGTTGTCTTTAGAATGACTTTGCCACAGCATATAAATTTCACAGGTAAGCACTGTTTTACCTCATAAATTTAGACTGAGTTCATGAAGAAATACTCTCAAGTCTGCCACAAAAGCTAATTTCCAAAGCCACTCAGCATTCAAAAAAAGAATGTAAGTGAATGTGATTTTTCCCACTCAAAAACCATTTCATCCTCAACCATGAGCTCAAAAGCTCACAATAAAACTTGGCCCCAAGCCGGACCTGGTGGCGCACGCTGGTAATCCCAGCATTTGGGAGTCTGAGACAGGAGGATCCTGTAGGTTTGAAGCCAGCATCAGCTACTTAGTGAGGCCCTTTGCAACTCAATGAGACCCTGTTTCTAAATAAAGAATAAAAAATAGGGCTGAGGGTGTAGCTCAGAGGTGGAATGTCCCTGGGTTCAATCCCCAGTAACACACACACACACACACACACACACACACACACACACACCCCACACCCCACACACACACGCACGCATGGGCAGCCTCTGCCCTCACCCCTTGCCTGTTGTCTCCATTACTTTAACCTCTGGATCTGTTCAGTCTGCACGTAGGCGTGTTAATCATTCAAGGAGTGCCCATCTAAAAACCAGTAATATGAGGCTTATTAGCCCTAAATTTACCTATCTCGTCCCCTTAGAGACTAAGGCGGGACGCGCGGCCTCCTGTCTCAGACCCCCCTGGAGCGGAGCCCAGGTCTTTGGTTGTTGTCCTCTGACCCCTTCCAGGAACAGCGAGGGGCAGGCGAGCCGCCCTCCCATAAGACACCGCCCAACAGGAGCTATCCTGGCTCTTGGGGAGCCAAGACCTCCTTCCAGGATCCCGGGTCTGATAGTTAAACATCCCGAGCGACTTCTCCAGTGCTGCCAGGCAAACAGAGAACTGAGAATCATCAGCCAGACCACAGATGGCCAGACTGCGTAACAAAGCCGCTCTCAGCCTCTGCCCCCATTCCTCCTCTATTTCCACCTAAAGCCCCAAGACAGAGCTGAGATACTGGGTCTCTCTCCTCTCTCCCGTCTCCCGTCTCTCCTCCCCTCTCTCTCCTCTCCCCTTTCCCTCTCTTCCCCACTGTCTCCCTCCCTCCCTCCCTCCCTCCCTTTCCAGCACAGCCCTGTTGATTGAGATTTTCTTCCCTGCTGGTGAAAAGGACCTTCTGAGTTTGGCTCTGAGGACCAGTGGCCATGCCTGGTTTTTTGGGCTCCCCAGAGTCAGGCTTGTGACTGAGCTAGAACTCGGTCCCAGTATCTGCTAATGAATAACCTCGTGAATAATCGTAGGCTTTAAAGGCTACCTGCGTTCACAAGCTTGGAACATTTTTCATCTAAGCTCTTTCCCTCTCTACATGGATGGCACATCAGTTAAAACAGAACTTAAGAGATTCTATTCCAGGGACTTAATATCTTCTCTACTGAAAATATCCTTTTATGCAGTTATTACACATGGATCATTTATAGGCAATCTCCCTTTAGTTACCTCAAATTCAGGCTGGGGGAAAAACCTGAGTAGTATCAGAAATATCTGTAAACTTGTCAAAAAGCAAAGAAAATCACTCAAAACCATCTGCCTTCTTTATTTTTATTTATTTACCTTTTTTGTGAAACCCAGGGGTTTACCCTCAAGCTACACCCCCTCAGACCTACTTTCTATTCTTTATTTGGAAACAGGGAGGGTCTCATTAAATTGCAAAGGGCCCCACTAAGTAGCTGAGCCTGTCTGCAAATTGTGATCCACCTGTCTCAGCCTCCCAAATGCTGGGATGACAAGCGTGTGTCACCATGCCCGGCTTGCCTCATTTGTTAATTGACTATTGTTCCCAATGTCCTCTCTCACGCTTTGCCAAAAAGCTAGTTGTCTCTTTTTTTAATTTATACTTATTTATTTTTTAGGTTAGTGGTCTTAAGCAAGTTTATTTCCTCTGGTCACATTTCTTTAGCTGCTGCAAGAGAGCGTGGTTTAATTAATTCACCAGACATAAAGCTTCTCTTGGTTGGTTAACAAATTAACCAATCAGAAAGTTATTTATTTATTTATTTATTTATTTATTTATTTATTTATTGGGGGGGCTGGGGATTGAACCAGGGGTATATTCTATCTCCAAGCTATACCCCGAGCCTTTTTATTTTTTCAAAACAGTCTCTTCTCTAAGTTCCTAGGGGTCTCACTAAGTCGCAAAAGCTGGTCTCTAACCTGCAATCCTCCTGCCTCAGCCTCCCAAGTACTGGGATTATTACAAGTGTGAAGTGTATACCACCCCAGCCTAGAAACTTATTTTGATTGTAATCTCATTTCTTACTTTTTTAATAAAGTAATTCTGCTGTGGTTTCATTTTAAATTTCCTGATTTTTCTGATCATTACTGCCTATGATTTGGGAGTTTTGTTTTGTTTTTTTGTTTGTTTGTTTGTTTTTTGCAGTACTAGGGATGAAATCCAAGGGTACTTTACCTCTGAGCTACAACCCCAGCCCTATTTTTTATTATTTATTTTGAAACAGGGTCTCACTGAGTTGCAGAGGGCCTCACTAAGTAGCTGAGGCTGTCCGCGAACCGCGACCCTCCTGTCTCAGCCTCCCGAAAGCTGGGATGACAAGTGTGCGCCACCACGCCCGGCATTTGGGAGCAGTATAACAGCACTTAGTCTGGTAATGGTTCCATCTCCAATACCAAAAGGAAGGAAAGGAGAGATGGATGGACCTGCTCTGTACTTTGAGTTTACAGTCAAGATGGGAAGATTAGATTTCCACACAGGAACAATAAGAGTTTTAACATTTTAACTAAGGCAGTTTTTTTGTTGTTGTTTTGTTTTTGTTTTTGGTAGTACTGGGGGCTTGAACCCCTCTACTTCCGGGCTACACTCCCAGACCTATTTTATATACTTTTTTATTTGGAAACAGGGTCTCTTAAGCCAGCGAGGCTGGCTTCGAACCTGCACGATCCTCCTGTCTCCGCCTCCCAGGCTCGGGGATTACAAGCCTGCGCAGCCATGCCCGGCTTAACTAAGACAGTTTTAACAATGCTTTTAACATCCTTTAAAGTGTCATGAATATAGTTGATGGCCAATAAATACTTGGCGAAGGAGCTAGTGAGTAAATGGTAAGTAGTATTACGCTCTCAAAACCTAACTGGAACTCAGTCTGGTGGCCCCCAGAAAAGCTCCTATTTTCTGGAGTTTGATTGCCTGGATTAAAATCTGGCCTCTGCTACTCATGACCTTTATGAACTTATACAAATTATTTCATAACTTTCAGCCTCAATTTCCTCATCTATACAATGAGAGTGAGTAATATCTCTCTCGTAAGCATTTTATAGGCACCAGATGCGGTAATAGACATACAGCAATAAAAGCAGACAGAAAAGTAAAGAGCACCATAAATACTAACTGAAAGCAGTGTCCTGAGAGAGAGGAAGTTCAGTGGAAACCTGGGGAGTCAGAGGCTTCCTGGAGGAGGCGGATCTTAAAAGAACTTGGGTACAAAGGAGTAGAAAGGAGATGAAGACAGGGGCCCACACATGAGCCTGGAAGACTTGTCTGGGATTATTTGAGAGCCTTTGGGTTTCCTAAAAAATCAGCTTTAAGAGTGATGTTGAAGCCGGGTGTGATGGCGCACGCTTGTGATCCCAGCATTTGGGAGACTGAGACAGAAGGATCACGGTTTGAGGACAGCCTCAGCTACTGAGTAAAGCCCTTTGCAATTCAGTGAGAACCTGTTTCCAAATAAAGAATAAAATAAAATAAAATAAATAGCCAGGTGTGATGACGCACGCTTGTAATCCCCGTGCTTGGGAGGTGGAGACAGGAGGATCGTGCAGGTTCGAAGCCAGCCTCGCTGACTTAAGAGACCTTGTTTCCAAATAAAAATATAAAAATGGGTCTGGGAGTGTAGCCCGGAGGTAGAAGGGTTTCCAGGAACCCCAGTACCACAAAAAAAAGGGCTGGGGGTATAGCTCAGAGGTAGAATGCCCCTGAGCTCCATCCTCAGTAACACACACACACACACACACACACACACACACACACACACACACACACGAGTGATACTGAAAGGTTAAGGAATACAGGCAGAATTAGTCCATGCTAACCTTGCAGATATTCAGTAGCACAGTTGGGAGCCCTTAGCATCCCCTGAGCGTTTTGTCTGAAACAATCAGACAAAATATCTTTCAGCCAAAGCCACTTGTGCATCTACAGAGGGACACGGAGCTCAGGATACACCCAGGTGTGTGTGCGTGCGTGCGTGCATGTGTGCGTGTGTGTGTGTGCGTGTCTGATCCTTAGCATCACCAGCCACAGTGGCAGCTGATGTTCACCCAGCATCCAGGAGCAGGCAGGCACCGCGCCACAATGCGCTTCCAATCCTAGGGCACACGCAGCTCCCTGCACGCTTTCTCGAAATAAAAGCACAGGTCTCGGGGAACTGGGGCTGTCTTCACAGCCCTGCCTGGCTGCGTGTCATGATGGGCCTTCGTCTCCACGTTATACACAAATCAAACGGGATGCTCTCGCTGCCATGCTGCTTAATGGCAAAGCTTCAAATGCTTTACAGATAAAGGCAGATGAATGAGTATATGCAGCAGGGTTGTAGCACCAGGTCTCCTCAGCTCAGCCCCTGACAGGCGCCAGGGAACACAGTTTCAAACCACTGGCTCAGAGCTGGACGGTGCTGGTCCAGCCCAGTTTGAGGATTCTCTGTGGAGGTAAATGTTGTTCTAACCAAAGAAGTGCTTCCAAGATAAGATGTGCTTCTGGGAAGGAGGAAAAGAACCTCTACCTCCCCCTTAGGGGTGTGTGTGTATATGTATATGTGTTCCTGGGGACTGAACCCACAGCATTCTACCTCCAAGTTACACTCCCAGCCCTTTGCATTTTTTATTTTGAAACAGGGTCTCACTGCATTGCTGAAGCTGGCCTCAAACCTGCCATCTTTCTGTCATAGCCTCTCAAGCACTGGGATGACAGGCCTGAGCCACCATGCCCACCTTCATTTTAGAAAATTTTCTCAGAGCTACGCGGGGCACGGGGTAGAAGCCAGAGGAAGATAAAGGTTCCTTCAAACATTGGTTTATGCAGCTTCATCGCAGCCCCATTATCTCTGGTGATCAAGTCTATTTTCAGAAGCCAGGCGTGGTGGTGCACGCTTGTAATCTCAGCATTCGGGAGGATCATGATTCGAGGACAGCCTCAGCTACTTAGTGAGGCCCTTTGCAACACAGTGAGACCCTGTTTCAAAATAAAGAATAAAAAATAGGCTGGGGGTGTAGCTCGGAGGTAGAATGCCCCTGGGTTCCATCCCCAGACCCACAAAATAAATAAATAAATAAATAAATAAATAAATAAATAAATAAATAAATGACTCTTTTCAAGCCTTGGTGTATGAAGTGCTTCCCTCTCTAAAGATTCTGCACAGCTTGCTACACACAGGAAAACACAGGCCAATGACTCTTTCCAAAGCACCTGAAGTGATTTCGACTTAAAATAAGCCAGACGCCAATTGGATCTATTTTGAGACAATTTATTAACTCCTGCACCACCAAGTTCAGTCCTGGAGAGATCAAAGGACAGCTCTAAGAGTATTTCACGCTGACACGGGAGGATCGTGGTTCGCGGATAGCCTCAGCTACTTAGTGAGGCCCTCTGCAACTCAGTGAGACCCTGTTTCAAAATAAAGAATCAAAAATAGAGCTGGGGGCATAACCTGGAGGTAGAATGACCCTGGGTTCCATTCCCAGTACCACAATAAAATAAAATAAAATAAATCGGGCTGGGGGGTATAACTCAGAGGTAGAATGCCCCTTGGGTTCAATCCCCAGCACCACGGGGTGGGAGAGGGGGGAGTCAATACAGACACTGAAGGGTGGATTTGAAGAGACTGAGAGGAGGATAGAACACATCTTAGAAAGAGCTAGCACTTGAGTGGAGGTGTGGGGATGGGCCCAGGGCTCAGCAAAGACATCAGTTTAACTGGCGCTGGGAGGGATTATTTTTATTTTTTATTTTTTTATTTATTTTATTGCTTGCTTTGCTTGGTTTCTGATTTTTAGTCCTGGGGGATTAAACTCAGGGGTAACCTAGCTCTAAATGACATCCCCAGCCCCATTTTATTTTATTTTTATTTTTATTTTGAATCAGGGTCTCACTGGGTTGCTGAGGCTGGCCTCGAATCTGCAATCCTTCTGTCTCAGCCTCCCAAGTATTGGAATTCCAGGCGTGCACCACCACACTCAGCTGAGTTGGGAGAGAGGGAGCCAGGTGAGGAAGACCCAGACAGATGAAGGTGTCCCTCGGTGCCCAGATCAATGAGGCCTCTGACATTGAGAACACGGGGAGCTACAGAGGCATCTGTACAAGTCCAGCTGTTGCCGGGACTGGCCATCGGCCAACATCCTGTCACATGCTTGAAGGAGTTCATCCAGCGCCGCATACCTGAGCGCTGTCATCACCAGGCGCCATCAGGGAGGGAGGTCGGGCCCAGGAGGCCAGGGCTTAGCACCCAGGGCACCTCTGGGCAGAGCTCCCTAATGGCAGCCAGCGCGGCCCAGGGAGGAGCAGTGCATTGGTTGGGTAGATCCGTAGTTTAGAAGGAGCCGAGAAAGGCTCCAAACTAGCACCATTGTGAAAGGCCTGAAAGGTCTTCCTTCTAAAAGGTCACTAATCCCGGCACCGGCCCTGTGTCCCTCCTGTGAGTATGTGGGTGGCACCCGCTATTATCCTCATTAAACTGGGAAGCAGAGGTCAAATGAAGGACGAGGACGGCTCAGTCAGGCGCCTGGTCCAACAAGAAAGGAGAGAGGAGGAACAGCCCGAACCTCGGGAGATGCTCGGCAAAGAGAAGTGGACGGAAGACGAGCCAAAGCCTGAAAACGGAGGCCAGACAAACCCAAACTCAGACTCCGTCTCTGCGGAGGAGCCTCCCCAGCCCTGAGAGCTGGCCCTGCTCGGAGCCGCCACCGCATCCAAACGCTTCCCGTGTCCTGTGTCCCGCTGCTGGCAACTTTTGACCTCTTCCTTTTTTGGACTGCAAGGTCAGCAAAAGCATGGATCCTGTCTGTCTTGTTCCCAGCGTGTGCCCAGGGCCCCGTATTTACAGTGTCAAGGAAACAGGAGCCCGGGACAGGGAGGACAATGAGCGTCTGAGCACACAGTTAAGTACACATGCCAAGCCAGGCGTGGGTGCACTTGCTGGAATCCCAATACTTGGGAGCCTGAGATAGGAGGATCCTAAGTTAGAGGCCAGCCTCAGCAACACAGCAAGATCCTATTATAAAATAATAACAAACAGCTGGGTGTGGCGGCGCACACTTGTAATCCCCGCGCTTCGGAGGCAGAGACAGGACGATCGCGCAGGTTTGAAACCAGCCGCGTGCGCTGGCTTAGGAGACCCTGTTTCCAAATTTTAAAAAAATGTTAAAATAGGTCTGGGAGTGTAGCCCGGAGGTAGAAGGGCTTCCAGGAACCCCAGTACCACCAAAATAAAAATAAAAATAAATAAATAGTAACAGAGAGAGAGAGAGAGAGAGAGAGAGGAAGAAGGAGGAGGAGGAGGAGGAGGAGAGAAGAAGAAGAAGAAGAAGAAGAAGAAGAAGAAGAAGAAGAAGAAGAAGAAGAAGAAGAAGAAGAAGAAGAAGAAGAAATGAAAAGAGAAAAAAGCTGAGAGCATAGTTTGGAGGTAGAATGCCCCAGAGTTCAGTCCTCAGTATTAAATAAATAAATAATTTTTTTCAGTACTGGGGCTGGAACCCAGGGGCATTCTACCTCCCAGCTGCACCCCAGCCCTATTTTTTATTCTTTATTTTGAAACAGGGCTCACTGAGTTGCAGAGGGCCTCACTAAGGAGCTGAGGCTGTCCACAAACCGCGATCCTCCTGCCTCAGCCTCCCAAATGCTGGGATTACAAGTGTGCGCCATCACTGCCAGCCAATAAATAATTTTTAAAAAGGAAATACTAGGCCTAAAATCCACAAGGGCTCTGTCTGGGGACAGACAGAAAGTGTCACCTCCTTAAGACCAGAGTCAAATGTCACCTTTCCAGAGCGGCCTTCCCTGGTTACCCAATTGGGAATCACAGCCTTCCGCTGCCCCCAACTCCACTATCCCATTCCAATATAACCAAAAAATTCAGGACTTGCCTCATTTGCCAAATCAAATAGTCAGGTCAGGTCTTTGGGACCAAGGAAACAGGGATTGTGTGAACTTGCTAGCAATGGGGAGAGGTCAGTTAAACAGGGCAGCTGAATGTGCCCAAAGAGAAGACGCTTCCTTCTAATACCAGTGCTTCAGGCCACGTGGGCGGACTTATCAAAAGAAAACAAAATTCACGTCCACATTTTCTTTAAGGTGATTATCCTGGACTTGTGAGTTTCTGCTCTTCATTTCTGTGGCCGGTGAAGTGGTAAGAACATGTTGCTTGTTAACAAGGGGAGAAGCCAGGCGTGGTGGCGCACACTTGTCATCCCAGCATTCGGGAGGCTGAGACCGGAGGATCGTGGTTTGCTGACAACCTCAGCTACTTAGTGAGGCCCTCTGCAACTCAGTGAGACCTTGTTTCAAAATACAGAATAAAAATAGGGCAGGGGGTGTAGCTCGGAGGCCAAATGCCTCTGGGTTGCGTACCTAGACACCCCCCCCAAAAAAAAAATTAAGGGGAGGAGAAGGGGTAAGGATGTCAGGATTCTTTTTGTTTTTCGTTGTTTATTTTGGTGCTGGGGATGAAGCTCAAGGTGTTTTACATCTGAGCTATGCCCCCAGCCCTATTTTATTTTTTACTTGGAAACAGGGCCTCGCTAGGTTTAAAACTAGCCACCTGCAATTGAGCAGCAAGGTTGGAATTAATCCCAGAAGGAGGCTCTGTCCACCTGCGCTTCCTGCCTGCTGGTGTCTCACCATGGCACACGACAATGACATACTAGGCATGTCACTAAAACATAAAGGCCTTAATAAGGGCAGGACTTCACGCTGGCAACCACCGTTTCAAAACAGCACCTATTAACAAACATTTGTTAAACAAACCAACCCTGAAATGCATGAGCCTCTCATTCAACCCAAGATCTGTGACAGTTCCCCAAACTTTTGAGATGTAAATACTCCCTCCTAGCAGGGCCTGTTGGCGCACGCTTGGAATCCCAGTATTCGGGAGGCTGAGACAGGAGGATCACAGTTCACGGCCAGTCTCAGCTACTTAGCGAGGCCCTCTGCAACTCAGTGAGACCCTGTTTCAAAATAAAGAATAAAAAATGGGGCTGGGGGATGTAGCTTGGAGTAGAATGCCCCTGGGTTCCATCCCCAGTACCACAAAATAAAATAAAATATTCTCTCCTGAGCTTCTCCCCTTTCTCTCTCCCATTACTAAAGACACATGATTTTTTCTTTCTTTCTTTCTTTCTTTCTTTCTTTCTTTCTTTCTTTCTTTCTTTCTCTTTCTTCCTTTCTTTCTTCTTTTTCCTTCCTTCCTTCTTTCTTTTTTCTTTCTCTTTCCTTCTTTCTTTTTTTTCAGTACTAAGGCTTGAACCCAGGGGTACCCGACCTCCGAGCCACACCCCCAGCCCTCTCTATTTTTTTTTTAATTTTGAAACAGGGTCTCACTAAGTTACTGAGGGTCTCACTGAGTTGCTGAAGCTGTTCACGAACCTGTGATCCTCCTGTCTCAGCCTCCCAAGTTCTAGGATTACAGGCATCCAGTGACTGTTAGAGCTTTCATTCTCCTGTTTCTTTCCAACACTCCGTCCTTCCTGTTTGCTGCTAACAACCTGATTCCTTGCCCCCTTTCTCCTTTCTCCTGGCACATAAAAACATCCGAAATAGCAAATGGAAACCAGCCGTCTGTGCCTTCGTCCAAGATCCGCCTCTAAGAGAGGCCAGGGGGCTGGAGTGGACCACTGTGGAAGCTGCAGGGGACCCCGAGGGAGGGCACCCAAGCTCACAGCATCTGTCACTGGGGTCGATCCTCGTTTCTTTCTAGGTTTTGTTTGTCTGTTTGTGCTGGGGATTGAACCCAGGTGCATTCTACCGCTGAGCTACACCCACAGCCCTTTTTATTTTGAAACGAATCTTGCTAACTTGTGGTTGCTGGTCTCTCACCTGTCATCCTCCTATCTTGGCCTCTCAAGTACTAAGATTACAGGCAGCACCACCATGCCCGGCTGATTAATATAAATAATAATCATCCGGGCATGGTGTGTGTGTGTGTGTGTGTGTGTGGTACTGGGGGTGGAACCCAGGGGCTTTTCTACCTCCGGGCTATATACTCCCAGACCTATTTTATACTTTATTTGGAAACAGAGTCTCACTAAGTAGCTGAGTCTGGCTTCGATCCTGTGCGATCCTCCTGTCTCAGCCTCCCAAGTACTGGGATTATGAGCGTGCGCCACCACACCCAGCTATTTTATATTTTTAATTGACATATAGTTACTGCACATATTTCTGGGGCACATGTGGCATTTCAACCCAGTCAGATCCGGGTGACTGGCAAGGCCGGCACCTCCAGCATGGGTCACTGCACAGTATGGGTGGATGCTTACTGCTTCATCTGACCCCACATCTTGGGGAAAGGCGTTCCCCAAATTATGATCTGTTTTGTAAAACTGTCCTAAACTCTCCTTTCTCAAGCCTTAAAGGGATGGGGACTTCCTTATCCTAATATTTAAGGCATTCATGAGTGTAGCAGCTACGTACTTATCAGAGTATCCTAAGGAGCTGGGCGCGGTGCGCAGCTCGTCATCCCAGCATTCGGGAGGCTGATTCTGGAGGATCGCGGTTCGCGGCCAGCCTCAGCTACTTAGTGAGGCCCTCCGCAACTCAGTGAGACCCGGTTTCAAAAATAAAGAATAAAAATCGGGCAGGGGGTATAGCTCGGAGGTCGAATGCCCCTGGGTTCCATCCCCAGACCCGCGAAAAATAAACAAATACATAAAAATAAAAATCTTATGGCATTCTGTTTAGCCTCTTCACTGCTGTGGGTCTCTCTAAACAAAGAGGCAATTTTGTCACCCAATCCCATCAACAAGCATTGACACTCCCCCAGCACACGGACACACACATGCACACACACATACATATACACACATGCACGTACACATATACCCACATGCGCACGCATGCACACACGCACACGCCTGCACGTGCATACACACACACACACACACACACACACACACACACACACCACACCATCATTAGGACCATTCTAGGCACTGAGGCTACAAGGCACTTACTTTACAAGCAAGAGGACAATGAGCGGTGCAGTAGTGAGAGGTGCTAAGAAACATAATGCCAAGGACACTGAGGAAGGAAACAGAGATTTAGACAGTGATGGCTGGTGGGAGGGGCTTGCTATTTTCCTTATTATTTTTTTCTATCATGAACTGTTTTTTTTTTTTTTTTTAAGTACTGAGGATGGAACCCAGGGGCATTCTATACCCCCAGTCCTGTTTTTGATTCATTATTTTGAAACAGGGTCTCACTGAGTTGCCAAGGGCAACTAAGTAGCTGAGGCTGGCCATGAACTGTGATCCTCCTGTCTCAGCCTCCGGAATGCTGGGATTACAAGTGTGCACCACCACGCTCCGCTTAAAATTTTTTTTTTTTTTTTTTTTTTTTTTTTTTTTTTGGGTACTGGGGATGGAACCCAGGGGCATTCTTCCTCCGAGCTACACCCCCAGCCCTATTTTTTATTCTTTATTTTTTGAAACAGGGTCTCACTGAGTTGCAAAGGGCCTCACTAAGTAGCTGAGGCTGGCTTCAAACCTGCACAATCCTCCTGTCTCAGCCTCCCAAATGCTGGAATTACAAGCATGCACCACCACGCCCTGCTTAAAATTTTTAATTTTGAAACAGAGGCTCACTAAATTGCTGAGAGCCTCCCTAAGGTGCCAGGGCTGTCCTCAAACCTGTGATCCTCCTGTCTCAGGTACTGAGATTACAGGTGTACACCACCAATGCTGGGCTTAAGTGTCTAAAATTTGCTAATCAGTTTTAATTAAGGATGTGGAGACGGAGCCCAGAGTTCAGTAGGAAAGAGAGATGAGCCAACAGCCAGAGAGAAATATGGAGAAATGCCACCCTAAATATTAAAACCCAACGCCAAACACACAGCCAGGAAGCCTGCACAAACCAATACTAAGCTATGTCCTCAAGAGGCAGCTCAGAGATTCCCTGGGTCATGAGGCACGGCTCCGAGCCCGCTGTTCTGTATGAATAATTTGGACTTCAGTAATAATAACCATGGAAGCTGCTCCGCAGTAAGGGAAGCACATGTCAAGGACCGCACTTTTAAAAAGTCTACATACGGAAAAGCAACGTGCTTGAGTGCCTGCTCTGCGCCAGCAGGGCTCGAAGCACTTTGTTGCCATGGGTGAGATTCACAGTGGTTTGCTCTTTGCCCCTGATGGAAATGTAAGGCCCTTTCCCACCCACTTTCTGGACTAAAAAAACCTGACAGAGTCAAGTTACAATCATCACTGAATGAATGGCGGACATCGCGCAGGCTTACCCAGCTCCTGTCTGCGGGCTGCGTTGCTCTCCAGAGCCTTACAAGGTGCCAGGGGGCCGTGGGGACGGATTAGGAGGAGCTGGGTAGTGACACAGGTGAGACCAGAGCATGGAACCAATTCTACAAAATGGCCTGCGCGCCAAGTCCAGATTCATGGGACTGAAATTAGTGGCCCAGATTTTATGAGCCTCACAAAGTTCTTCCAAAGCTCCTCAGACAAGGTAGCTCAGGGCTGCATCTCACCACTGTGGGTGGCTAATATATTAAATAATAATAGTAATGTGTGCTCATAAAGTAACTTGAGCTTCTGACACATTCTTTAAATAGAGGCCTAAGTAAATGCAGGGGTGGAAACGGGAGTGGTGGTATACTCCTGGAATTCCAGTGCCTGGGAGGCTGAGACAGGAGGATCGCAGGTTTGAGGACAGTCTCCCTCAACAACTTAGTGGGACCTTCAGCAACTTAATGAGACTCTGTTTCAAAATAATTTAAAAAAAAAAAATCTGGGGATGTAGCTCAGAGGCAGAATGTCCTTGGGTTCAATCCCCAGTACCCTAGGAGGTCAGGACCTCTGATGCCCCATGATGCTCCAGGAAGATGACAAAGGCCAGGTTGCCTCAGGAGAGATGAGCAGACAGCGACTGTGTCAGGCCCCACGCGTGAACCTGTGGAGCCCCTGCCACAAATCTGGGCAGCGAGATTTCTACCCAAGTCTTCCCAGCCTCAAGCCGGGGTCCTCTCAGCCCGGACGGAATCAGTAAATGTGACCAGTGAACGAAGCAGAACACAGGTTCTCAGGATAAGAAAGAACCCAGGTCAGCCGGGAGCCATGGTGCACACCTGGAATCCCAGTGCTCGGGAGGCTGAGACAGGAGGATCACTGGGTCCAGGCCAGCCTCAGCAACTTAACAAGACCCTCAGCAACTCTGCCAGATCCCGTTTCAAAAATAGAAAGGCTGAAAGGGCTGGAGATGTAGCTCAGAGGTAAAAATGCCTCTGGGTTCAATCCCCAGTGGAAAAAAGAGAAGGAAGGCAGGCAGGCAGGCAGGCTGGCCTTGACATGTGATTGTGTCAGAAAATCTGGATTTTAGCTATAGATCTGGCATGACCATGTAAAACCCCCAGCCTGTCTCCCGAAATGAAATATTTCCCTTTCCAAAGACCAGAAAACTGGGGCTGGGATGTAGCTCAGTGGCAAAGCGCCTGCTTTGCAGGTGTGGCACTCTGGGTTCGATCTTCAGTTCCAAAAAGACAAAAATAAAAGAACCCCTTAAAAAATTAAGCTAAGAACAAACAAAGACAAGAAAGTTCTGAGTGCTTGAAACTGGTCTCCGGAGACTGCGCAGCTTATGTGCAGGCTCTGGTCCTTCAAGATCACAGGCACCTCCCCGTACCCACCTTCTGCCTTCTACCTCCATGGCCCAGAGCTGGGCTCCACATGCCTGCTGAGGGTCCTGCCAGCCTCTCCTCTGGCACAGCAGCAGGGCAGCTGCAGCCACACAGAGGACACAGGTGCTCACAGGCAGCCAGGCTCCCACTGAGCTTCAACAACCCTGGTAATATGTCACAATGGAACTGCCTGTCATCCTCCCCTCTGCTCCTGGGCAAATGTGATTTTCTTCCCTGTGGAGATACGGGGGTCATGTGGAACTTTTGCGACCACAATAAAGAGCTTGGAGTTTAAAAGAGGGTGTGTAGGCAAGACCCCCCGCCCAGGAAAAAGTGGTATATAACTGAGCCAAGTCAGGGCCCAGGCGCACAGAGGGTGTGAGGCTGCTGGGGCCTGGGGGGAGAGCCTGCGTGCCCTGGCCGTGGTCCCAAACTGATGATGATGGGATTTTGTTGTTACCCCCACCCCAGCCCCAGCTCTGCCATTACCCATCACCTCAGAATCCTTTTCTCTGCCAACAGGCCTGTCTCCCCCACTAAACATTGGCCAAGGGAATAAATAAGCCAAAGAAGGAATGAACTCTGCTTGGCCTCTGAGCCCTCGCTCCTCCCTTCTTATTTCTCAAATGTGCCGAGAGTTTGCTAGGTGGATGTGACGAGTGGGTGTATCATTCAAGCATCAAACGGCCTCATTTACAGGAGCAACAAATCACAAAGGATCAGGAGCAGCACCCCTGCCCTGTCCCAGAGCATCTCCGCCAAAGCCCCGAGGCCAGCCATCTGCCAGCCGCCTCTCACGTGCTCTCCAAATTTTGCTGGCAACGGCTCCAGGATGATACACACACACACACACACACACACACACACACACACACACACCACTTAGAGTTTCAGTGAGAATTCTCATTGCTGTGACCCAAACAAACTGACTATAATTACTTAGAGGAAGGAAGATGCATTTGCTCACAGTTCTGGAGATTTCAGGGGTTCAGTGCATGTTGGGCCAGGTGGAGAGCTCAGAGTGTGGTTCTGGAAGGAGAGAGAGAGAACGAACAGGGCTCTGCTCACATCACAGAGGACAGAAACAAGGAGGTCATGTATGCCTGCACAGTCCCCAAGGCCACACCTCCAGGGACCCCCTCCTCAGTTCACAAGCCTCCCTTCCAACATGGCTGCCTTGGGGACATTCTAAACCCAAACACAGGACTCAGCAAAGGGAGCCTTGGCCCTGCTCTTACCTGCTCTTCTCTCCCTGCTCTCTCAGGAGCCTGGGCCCAGCATCCTACTGTGTATGCCTGAATGAGATACAGACATGAGCTTCTCAGGGACAGTGGCCATCTTCCCTCTAGAGCACCTTAAAATTTCCAGCTGCCAAGGATGGGCCAGGCATCCACCAAGCTGGTAAGAAGCGGATGACCTCCGCAGAGCCTGATGAGTCCTGTCTTCAGCCTGCATGTGACCACCTTGCACCCCTGACCAACATCACAGATGCATTCAGCTACACTGCTGGTAACAGCAGAGACTCCTGGGCTGTGCCTCTGGCCCTACCTCACAGTCCAGCCTGGGAACTTTAGCATTCCCAGATATTTCTGGGAAAACTAAAGTAGCTCCTCTGTTCTTTCTGTGCATAAACCGTTTTGCAACCATTCTGAACGCCTCTTGCAATGATCAAAGCCCTGCATTGATCCAGCTTCCAATCTCATCTTCCTGTTCCACATTCTAGCAGAACCTATAGCACAGCCAGGCAGGGTGGCGCATGCTTGTAATCCCAGTACTTGGGAGACTGAGAGAGGAGGATCACAGGTTGGAGACCAGCCTCGGAAATTAGTGAGGCTCTCAGCAACCTAGCAAAACTCTGTTTCAAAGCAAACAACAACAACAAAACAAATTTAAAGGACTGGGGGTTTATCTCAGGGCTCAATCCTAAGCACCAAACAATCAACCAATAGTTAAACCAATTCAGTTTTAAAATAACATAATGAGCCGGGCGTGCTTGTAATCCCCGTGCGTTTGGGAGGCTGAGACAGGAGGATCACGCAGGTTCGAAGCCAGCCTCAGCTACTTAGTGAGGCTTTCAGCAACTTAGTGAGGCCCTATTTCCATAAAAAATATATATATAAAAGGTCTGGGAGTATAGCCCGGAGGTAGAAAGCCTCTGGGATCCACCCTCAGTACCACACAAAAAATAAAATAAATAAATAAAATAAAATAAAATAAAATAATAAGCCAGGCATGGTGGAACATACACTTGTAATCCCAGTATTTGAGAGGCCGAGACAGGAGGATCTCAGGTCCCAGGCCAGCTTCAGCAACTTAGCAAGATCCTATCTCAAAAGAAAAATAAAATGGAGCTGGAGGTATAGCTCAGAGGTAAAATGCTCCTATCTTCAATCTCCAGGACCACAAAAAAAAATATTAAAAAGAATCTACAATATTCACACCAGTCTCTTTATTCCCAAAAATCAACAAATTGCAAACAAGCTCTAGATTCCAAATAAGAACTCCTCAGGGAGCACAGACCTGCAGAGGCAGAGAGTCAACCTGCCACCAACTGGGGCCCATCATGGTGGCAGTGCTCATGGGAGGAGCCGAAGGAGGGGAAGTTGAGGTTTCTGCCCTCAGAGACCTCATCACCTAATTCAGAGGCCAGAAACCATGTAGGAAAACCATGAAGAGCCACGTGAAGCAAGAGCTTGGTTGTATGTTGTAGGTGCCCCTCGACCAGGGGCATAGGAGATGGAGAAAGCTGATCTCACATTTAATACACCCACTTTGGAGAAGAGAAAGACGTTTGTGGGAGGGCTGGGCGTGTCGTTCAGTGATAGAGTACTTTCCTAGCATGCGTGAGGCCCTGGGTTCGAAAGAGAGAAAGAAAGAAAGAAAGAAAGAAAGAAAGAAAGAAAGAAAGAAAGAAAGAAAGAAAGAAAGAAAGAAAGAAAGATGGAAGGAAGGAAGAAGGAAAGAAGGAAGGAAGGAAGGAAGGAAGGAAGGAAGGGAGAGAAAGAAAGAGAAAAGAGAGAGACTTGTAGGAGATAGAGAGGAATTGACATGGAGAGAGGGTCACAGAGTATAGGGAAAAGACAGAGGTGAGTTCTGTCTAATAAGACAAGGAAATGTCTTTATATAACACATAGCACCTAAATGTGTTCCAAATGAGTGGACTTGGATAGGAAGGACAGGGCCCAAGGGAAAGAAGCAGAGTGGGTAAAGATAGAAAGAACGGAGCTGGGAATGGTGACACACACCTGCGATCACAGCTACTCAGAAGGCCAAGGCAGGAGGATCATAAACGGAGGCCTGCCACCTGTGGTGCCTCATGCCTGGAATCCCAGTGCTCGGGAGAGTGAGACAGGAGGATCAAGGGTTCAAGGCCAGCCTCAGCAACTTAGTGAGACCCTGCTTCAAAATAAAAAATACAATAGAACTGGAGTGTAACTCAGAGGTAGAATGCCTCTGGATTCAATCCCCAATGGCCAATAAAAAATAATAATAAAATGGGCTGGGGAGTGTAGCTCAGTGGCAAAGCACCCCTGGGTTCAATTCCCAGTACCAGAAAAATATATTTTAAATAATAATATATAATATAAATAGGGATGCGCAGGGTTTAATTGGAAAACATAAATATATACGTTTTATATATATACAAATATAATGTAAAAATACTCCTTTTTTTGCGGTACTAGGGATGGAACCCAGAGGCATTCTACTTCTGAGCTATATTCCAGCCCTATTTTTTTATTTTTGAAACAGGGTCTCACTGAGTTGCAAAGGGCCTCACTAAGTAGCTAAGGCTGGTCGTGAATCCCAGATCTTCCTGTCTCAGCCTCCCAAGTACTGGGATTACAGGCATGTGTCACCACGCCCAGTCGGACTGTTCTTAAAGGAGAGTAGGCCTCTGGGCGTGGTGGTGCATGCTTGTAATCCCAGCGCTTGGGAGGCTGAGACAGGAGGATCACACAGGTTCGAAGCCAGACTCAGCTACTGAATGAGGCTCTCAGCAATTTAGTGAGACCCTGTTTCCAAATAGGTCTGGGAGCCAGGCATGGTGGCGCATGCTTGTAATCCCCCGCGCTTGGGAGGCTGAGACAGGAGGATCGCACTGGTTCGGAGCCAGCCTAGCTGGCTTAAGAGACCCTGTTTCAAAAAAAAAAAAAAATAGGTCTGGGAGTGTAGCCTGGAGGTAGAAGGGCTTCCAGGAACCCCAGTACCACCAAATAGGTCTGGGAGTATAGATTAGTGGTTATCAGGGACCAGAAAAAAGCAAAATGAAGGAGTGACTGCTGTTGGGCATGAGATTCCTTTTAGGGAAATGAAAATGTTTTAAAATTAGATTGTGATGGTTACACAATATTAAACAACCATTAAAGTGTGTGTGTGTGTGTGTGTGTGTGTGTGTGTGTACTGGAAATTGAACCAAGGGCTAATCTACCTTCACACTATACCACCAGCCCTTATTTTAATTTTTTCATCTTGAAACAGGCTCACTAGGTTGCTGAGGCTGTCCTCGAACCCTCAACCTCCCAAATACTGGGAGTACAGGTTTGGCCCACCATGCCTACCTGAACTATACACTTTAAATAAGTGAATTTTATAGCATGTGACTCATATCCCAATAAATCACTTTAACAACAACAACAAAAATTCATGAACCTGACCTGAACCTGACCTGTATAGTTCAAATTCGTCTACATTTGACTGCTTTAAAGACATCCGCCTCGGTCCGTAGTATTATTATCCATGTTTTAGGAGTTACCGAAACTCTCACAGGCTTTGCTGAGGAATGACTTCTGATTGTTTTTAGTTCATTTTATTTGGGAGGAAAGTCACGGCCTGAGACATTGGAGACGGGAGGGAAGGTGGACCCAAGTATCCCAAGACAGACTCCTATAGTAGAAAAGGCTCTGCTAGAACCTGGGCACGAGGAGCCAGGCCCAGATTAAAACCCGTGCACTTGACCTCATAAACCCTAAGCCTCCTGCCTCTGGCTTGGGACACTTTTTTCTACCAAAGCTAAAATATTGCTGAGGTCAGTGTTAACCTCGAAAAACCACCAACGCCTACAGATGTCATTAATGGAGAAATGGCCTGTAATTAACGGGAGGGAAATTCACCTGCTAGGAAAAACTTTAAAAACGAGAACTTATTTGTGCAGAGGATAATAAATGACCTTTCAAGATAAAGAAATCTCAAAGGGTTTTTGTCTATTAATTAGGCTGCTCCTCTCCAGGGAAGGGTACTCATTTGCAGGGTCTGCAAGTTTAGCCACCTGCTGAACGCCACGGCTCTGACGAAAAAAAATCGCTACCCAGGTGCTACAAGGGGCCTCTCGTTGTGATACAGAAAGCCATCTTTCAGATTCTGTGGGTTCCGTCTCACCAGAGAGACACTCAACATCTCAAAGGAAGGAAAAAGGAAGCCCAAAATCCTGTGATAATTATCCTTAATGGTTTGGCCAAACTAAGACCATGAAGCTTCCTGAAAACTCCATTAGCGCCGGGCATGGTGGCGCACGCTTGTAATCCTAGTACTTGGGTGGCCGAGGCAGGAGGATCCGGGTTCATGGCCAGCCTCAGCTACTTAGTGAGGCCCGCCACAACTCAGTGAAACCTTGTTTCAAAGGAAAGAATAAAAACTAGGGCTGGGTAGAGCTCAGAAGTACAATCCCCAGGACCACCAAAAAAAAAAAAAAAAAAAAAAAACTCCATTAGCTTGAATCTATACCTGTCAAGCCAGGCGTGGTGGCACATACTTGTAATCCTAGCACTTGGGAGGCTGAGATAGGAGGACCGCACAGTTTCAAAGCCAGCCTCAGCTACTTAGTGAGGCTCTCAGCAACTTAGTGAGACCCTGTTTCTAAATAAATTATAGGGCTGGGGGTGTAGCTCAAAGATAGAAAGCCCCTGGGTCCCACCCCCCAGTACCACCAAAAAACAAAAACAAAAAAGAAAGAAAGAAAGAAAACTGTACCTGTGGCGCCCACTAGGCCGGCACATCTTCACCCCACAGTGAATGCGCATCCACGGCTGGCCACAGGGTCAAGAACCTTACAGAACGTGCACTTAGAACTTCCATATCATTCCAACCCCTCCCCAGAGCCATCAGTTATAAAAACAGGAGGGTGAGTGTTCAATGTAGGTTTCTTTTGCGGGTCTGGGGATGGAGCCCAGGGATTTTTTACCTCCAAGCTACACCCCCAGCCCTCTTTTTTATTCTTTATTTTGAAACAGGGTCTCACTGAGTTGCAGAGGGCCTCACTAAGTAGCCGAGGCTGTCCGCGAACCGCGATCCTCCTGTCTCAGCCTCCCAAGTGCTGGGATTACAAGCGTGCTCCACCACGCCCATCTTATTCTTTTTTTTGAAACAGTGTCTCACTGAGTTGCAGAGGGCCTCACTAAGTAGCTGAGGCTGTCTGCGAACTGTGATCCTCCTGTCTCAGCCTCCCAAGTGCTGGGATTACAAGCATGCGCCACGGCGCCCAGCTAGGTTTTGTTTTTGATAAGCAGAACCATCTGTCCTGCCTCCACCGAGTAGAGTAGAAGCTCCTTCAATGTGGGAACCCTTTGGGTATTGGAGAAGCATAGGAAAATGTAAATGTGAGCGGTTATGCATCAGATAATTCTCATTATTCTAGGCTGGATTCCTTCCTAGCATGTCACCGGGAAGTCACCTTGTTCTTATTCACTGCAGTCTGTGTGGAAAGCTATTTCTCTCCTTGGGGAATGGGGAATTGCAGAATAACACCGGGGTTGTGAACCAGAGCTCAGGAATGAAGAAGGCCAAACCTCAGCTCAGCCCGTCATAAGCCATGTGACCTTGGGCAGGTATTGATCCTTCTCTGGTCCTCAGTGTCCTTGCTTTGAAAAATGAAGACAATATTCCCTCCTTCATGGGTGATTTCAAGAATTAAATAGGGTAGCCGGGCGTGGTGGCGCACGCTTGTAATCCCCGCGCTTGGGAGGCAGAGACAGGAGGATCGCGCAGGTTCAAAACTAGCCCCGCGCGCTGGCTTAGGAGACCCTGTTTCCAAATAAAAATGCAAAAATAGGTCTGGGAGTGTAGCCCGGAGGTAGAAGGGCTTCCAGGAACCCCAGTACCACCAAAAAAAAAAAAAAAAAAAAAAAAGAATTAAATAGGGTAACATGTGTAAAAATGCCTAATTTAAGCCAGGCGTGATGGTGCACACTTGGATTCCCTGCACTTGGGAGGCTGAGACCGGAGAATCTCAGGTTCGTGGACAGCCTCAGCAATTTAGTGAAGCCCTCGGCAACTTAGTGAGACCCTGTTTCAAAATACATTTTTTAAATAGGGATGGGGTTGTAGCTTAGAGGTAGAAGGCCCCTGGGTTCCATCCCCAGTACTACAAAAATAAATAAATAAAAATAAAAAATAAAAAACCAACATAGAGGCCAGCACATGATAAATTTTAGCTTAAAAGCCTCTTGCCTTTGAGACCACAAGCCCAGATGCCAAAGGAGCCGCATGAAAGGCATCAGAACACACTGAAACACAAGGAAGAAAGAGAGATCTTGTGCAGTTTACAAATGCCAGTGAAGTGACAAGCCACCACAGCTGCCTTCCATTTCCACAGAGGAAGAGGAGTCCTGCGGCCGTCATCAGATTCTCAAAGAGAGCAAAGTCAAAATATCACCTCTCCGCCAGGTGTAGTGGCGCACTCTTGTAATCCCAGCATTTGGGAGGCTGAGACAGGAGGATCGCGGTTCACAGGCAGCCTCAGCTACTTAGTGAGGCCCTCTGCAACTCAGTGAGACCCTGTTTCAAAATAAAAATAGGGCCGGGCGTGGTGGTGCACGCTTGTAATCCCTGCGCTTGGGAGGCTGAGACAGGAGGATCACACGAGTTCAAAGCCAGCCTCAGCTACTTAGTGAGGCTCTCAGCAACTTAGTGAGACCCTGTTTCCAAATAAAGTATAAAAATAGGCCTGGGAAAATAGCCCGGAGGTAGAAAGCCTCTGGGTTCCACCCCCAGTACCACAAAAAAAGATAAATAAATAATAAAAAATAATAAAAATTGGGCTGGACAGCCGGGCGTGGTGGCACACACTTGTAATCCCCGCGCTTGGGAGGCTGAGACAGGAGGATCGCACAGGTTTAAAGCCAGCTTTAACTACTTAGTGAGGCTCTCAGCAACTTAGTGAGATCCTGATTCTAAATAAAACATAAAATAGGTCTGGGAGTATAGCCTGGAGGTAGAAAGCCCCTGGGTTCCACCCTCAGTACCACCAAAAAAAATAAATAAAAATAAAAAATAGGGCAGGGGAGCCAGGCGTGGTGGCGCACGCTTATAATCCCCGTGCTCAGGACGCTGAGACAGGAGGATCTCACAGGTTCAAAGCCAGCCTCAGCTACTTAGTGAGGCTCTCAGCAACTTAGTGAGACTCTGATTCTAAATAAAATATAAAATAGGTCTGGGAGTATAGCCCAGAGGTAGAAAACCCCCTAGGTTCCACCCCCAGTACCACAAAAAAAAAAAAATAGTGCTGGGGGTGTCACTTGGAGGTAGGAGGTAGAATGCCCCTGGGGTTCCATCCCCAGTACCACAAAAAAAAAGTGTGTGTGTGTGTGTGTGTGTGTGTGTGTGTGACCTCTCAAGCCCCTGCTGACCCAGACTGGAATTACAGAACCTGCTGAAAGAAAACCCCAGCCTTCTCCTTTCACAGATGAAAAAATTCAAGGACAGGAGACTGGGGATTTGCACAAAATTACCCAGCAGGTTCCATGATTCCTTTGATAGGATACATACACAAATAGTATGTACCATTTCTAGTTCTTACAGCCTTCATTTCTTCCCTGTAATTAACGTGCCCCGCCCTAGCAATGACAGGCACGCTTCCAAAGCAACTTGAACCACAGAGAGTGATCTCCTGTGTATCCCACCCAGTGAGACTGAGATTCTTAAGAACAAGGATAATCTTTTATCTCAGTGCCTGCAAAAGGGCCTCTCAGATGTTCACGAGTCCCTGTTTACTAACGGACTGGCTGATCAGCACAGTTCTCTGCTTGTCCTAGAGGAACTTATTAAATGTTAAATAAAGTCCGGCCTCCTGATGGCGCACACCTGCAATCGCAGTACTTCGGGAAGCTGAAACAGGAGGATCGCAGGTTCAAGGCCAGCCTCAGCTAAGCAAGACCCTGCTTCAAAATAAAAATTTGAGATCCAGGCGTGGCGGCGCACACTTGTAATCCCAGCAGGGGGATTGCAGTTCGAGGACAGCCTCCACTACTTAATGAGGCCCTTTGTAACTCAGTGAGACCCTGTTTCCAAATAAAGAATAAAAAATAGACCTGGGGGTGTAGCTTGGAAATACAATGCCTCTGGGTTCCATCCTCAGTACTACACACACAAAAAAATTGAAAGTATCGTGGGGGCTGGAAGTATAACTCTAACACATTAGGTAGAATGCCCTTGGGTTCAATCCCTTGTGCCACACACAAAAAATGTGTTAAAAGCAGACACAGCAGATCCTGTTAAGAATATCACGTTTGCCGGGCGTGGTGGCGCACGCTTGTAATCCCCGCGCTTGGGAGGCGGAGACAGGAGGATCGCGCAGGTTCGAAGCCAGCCGTGCTGGCGTAAGAGACCCTGTTTCAAAAATATAAAATAGGTCTGGGAGTGTAGCCCAGAGGAAGGAGGGCTTCCAGGAACCCCAGTACCACCAAAAAAAAAAAAAAAAAAGAATATCACGTTTTTCTCTACTGCACACTCAGGCAATGGGAACTGCCCATCTAACCAAAAGAAAAGGTTGCTAGGGCGCCCTGAAACCCACCGACAGAAAGGGGCCACACCAGTGGTGCAGTCTATCATGATGGCTGCTGTCCATTCCCCCGCCCACCCAGCCCTACTCCCCTTGTTTGCCTCCAGGATTGACCAAACCTTCTTTAAGTCTTCAGTCCCACAAGGTGAAGAGCGCTAAGCAGGGACGCAAAAGCAGGAAGAGATCTTAGCATGATCCAGTTCTCGGGATTTAATTTTTAATTTTAATTTTTTTTTTTTTTTTTTTTTGGTGGTACTGGTCTTGGAATCCAGGGGCTTTCCTACCTCCGGGCTATATTCCCAGACCTATTTTATACTTTATTTGGAAACAGGGTCTCACTAAGTTGCTGAGAGCCTCACTAAGTAGCTGAGGCTGACTTAGAACCTATGCGTTCCTCCTGTCTCAGCCTCCCAAGCGCGGGGATTACAAGCGTGCGCCACCATGCCTGGCTCTTATAAATAGACTTTAAGAGAGTCCTGGCCAGTGCTGGGAGACTCCAAAGAGCAGAAGACGCTATTCAAGGGAGCCTCAGCAAGACCCTAGAGGGCAGAAAGCTGGTGAGAGACCGGGGGCACTGAGTCTCAGACCCCATCAGACCGCATCAGGCCCTGTGAAGCTGCAAGTCTTTGGGTTATCGAAACTTGAGGGCTTATTGTCACTCCCCACTTTCTCTGCTCCTCATCTAAACTGTCCCCAGACGCCATCCTTCCTTTCCTTCTCATCCATCCACCTTCTGTGGTTTAAATCTGCCGCATCCAGACCAAGGCCCCCACTCACTTGCCACCTGAGCTGTGCAACAGACCCCAAACTGGCCTTCTGTTAACACTCGTCTTTCCAGTTCACCCTACATACTGCAGTTGTGGTGACCAACTTGTCCCAGGCTGTCCAGCACTCTCCCAGAATTAACGCTGACAGTATCATGTCCTGTGGTTTTGGTAGCCAGCTGGCTGGGCTCAGCCACTCACCTACGTAAGAAATAAGCCAACAGATGCTAGGTATGTTGGCACATCTGTAATCCCAGTACTTGGGAGCCTGAAACAAGAGGATCTCAGGTTGGAGGCTAGCCTCGGCAATTTAGCTGAGATCCTCAGCCACTTAGTAAGACCCTGTTTCAAAGTAAAAAAATAATAATAATATAATAATAATTTAAAAAGGGCTGGGAGTATAGCTCAGAGGTAAAAAAGGAAGAAAAGAAGGGAGGAAGGAAGGAAAAAGAAAGAAAAATCCAACTATGAAAAAAAAGGAATTTGAATCCCTTTGATCAAACTGGGGAGAAATTGATATTGCCTCTTCACAGGTCCCACAGAAGCAGTTTTAACAGATAGAGACAAAGGCCAGTGGCTGTATACATGCAGATTTACTAGGCTGTGCTCAGCCGAGAGCATTTCAGCAGCACCCAGCCAGGGCTAGGCAAGGTTTTCCCTCTCAGCCTGGGGAGTCCAGCGCTCTGCTTCACTGGGAAACCCCTTCGGCCCTGACAAACTGAGACAGCTCCCGCGTCCTGCAGTCTGACTCAGATCTTCCCCAAACAAAGCTTTGATCATGTAGCTTCTCTGACCAAAATTAGCCCGATTCACATTTTTCATTAAAACAAACCCTGATACATTTCAAATCTGCATCAAAGAATGTATAAGAAAGCATATTGGACTGGGGTGAGGAAGAAGTGTGCTAGGTCTGGTTTCTGTCATAACCCCGTGGGCCCTTCACTCGGTCCAACTGGAACTCAGTTTCCTTATCTGTAAAATAGGGAGTTTAAGACGAGATTTCTCTTTCAGCTCCAAAGTTCTTTAACTCTGCTATTCTATGTACCCTCTGTTTAGCCAGAATCACCAACTCGCCCTAATCTAAACACAACATCTGGTCCTAAATCTATAATCCTCCTGTCTCAGCTTCCCAAATGACTGGGATTGCAGGCATGTGCCATCGTGGCGGGATCATACTTAGGTTTTCTAATACTTGGCACTTAGCGTGTCCTACCCCTGGTGTTTGAAATCTTTTCCTATGCAAAGCTTCTTTATTCTAACTTAAGTCTTTCTGCACTTTTGTGATTCCCTTGCAGAATCTTGACATGTAGTAAATAATATTAAAGGTCATTACTAATAACTGATTGGGTGATGGATATATAGAAAAAGCCCAACCAGGGACCTAGAGATGAGGCAAAAGCAGAAATACAGGTGAGACTAGGATTCTTTGCACCTTGCACAAGATTCTCCAATGCAACAATCCATGTATCCCAAAAAACATTCAAGAAGACACTCTGTGCTCAGGACATTGTGTTAGCATGTCATGGATATGGAAATGGGGGACAAATAGAGGCCCAGGTTGCTGACAGTATCTCTTCCTCACAAACACCGTAAGCTTCCAAGTTGTCCCTCAATTCCAACTTTTAATAAGACTTGAAAGACGCAAGTAGCTACAGGTCACCATCATACCCTACAAGACCAACATGTCCCTGAAAACGATCATGTGTCCACTTCTCCCACTAGCTTGTTAAGTGGGGAAAAAATACAGCAGTCCAAAATAAATTGATAGATTAATATACAAATATCTATTGATACAAGCCAGAGACTAGTCTAAGAGAAATCTCTTCCAGGAACTATATCCTGACCAAATACATAGACTCTCTAAGCTCTACTTTGATGGATTTTTGTAAAGAAACCATATAGATGACCCGTTTGGGCATAATTTGACTCTTGCCTTCATCAGTCTTGGCAAGTGACACTAAGGATAAACTCCGCATGCATTCTTTCTTTTGGGACCCCCACAGCAAGTACGCACGCACACACACACACACACACACACACACACACACACCCCTAATTAAGTGGGGCTGAGACTTGAACAATGTCACCTATTCTAATGACAAACAGGTTCATGAGCAACTGGGAGAAGTCAACACACCAAATGGTTTGCAGAGGGAGAGGTCGAGCTGAGCTGAACTGGGCTGAACCGAGCTGGGTTGGGCCCAGAGTGATTCAGGCTCTGCCACAGATGGGTGTCTCCTGGGATGGCCTTAGTAGGACAATTAAAACCCCTTATAAATAGGATGCGTTTTCAGGTCTCCAGCATCTTCCTTGGCTGCTGAATCTTCTGCTCTCTCCTGCTCACTCAGGTAAGACGTCCACGGGGAAGCAAGGCAGTACCTGCGAGGCCCTTCCTGAAGTGCTCTTCCTGAAGGGCTGGGGAGGCCTGAGACTTCTCCCTGCGGGTGATAGACTCCGGTACCTTCCTGCCTCCTTTTTCAGACTATATCAAAAGGATACGGTGATCGCTGGGGCAGCGTTCAGCTGAGCTTGTGAAAGATATTTGCCTCTGCATCAATGTGTCCTAGTAGACATCTCAAAACTGAGGGCTGGAACTATTCGTGGATAGCCGAGTCTCCCATCGCGGAACATTTACTGTCTGTGCAAGATGGCGAGACCCAAGAGTTCAGGGTTCACCAGGGCCAAGACCCTGGACTATGGAGACGCAACAATACTTAAGTCTTGTTGGTTGTAATGAATTAGAAAAGGACTCAGCTTATTCATACAATCCATTATTTGCCACTGTGGACATCACTGTATATCTTTGAAAGTCCAATGTGCTCTGACGTTAGGGTTTTGGTTTGGAAGGCTGTACACCCAGCAACTGGAATTTTTGTAACATAAGGAGAAATGTCATTGACATACAGCTTCTGAAAGACCCCAGCCTCCCAGCACGGCTGGTTATATATGCTTCCTGTCATCTATGCAGCTAATTCAGCTGTGTACTCACTTGCTATTTTTTTTTTTTTATGTGTGAGGGTTTTTGTATTCACTGATCCATTTTATAAGCAGGTCCCCGAATGACCATCTCAGCCAGAAACAGCACTTGCTGACATGTAGCCTTCCAGAGAGCTCTTTGAGACCGCTGAGAGAGACCCGTAGCCTCGCTCCTTGCTTGAGGAAGGCTCATTAGGAGTCTAGGAACTGTTCAATGGAATCTAATTAGTGTCCCTTCCAGGATGCTGGTCATTGGTAGAAATCTGTGTTCTACGTCCCGGCCCTGCCTCTATGAACTTCCTAGTCTCTCCTTGATTTTACTCTTTATTAGAATTTCAATGAAGTCTCCTCTTGAGTAGAAGATGGAGCATGGAAATCACCTGCCATTTTTTCTCTTTTTTCCTTCTTCCTTTCTTTTTTTTATTTTTTTAGGATGTTGTCTCCTTTCCTAGCAGGGGAACCAGTTTTCACCCACCTCCAACTTTAACAGATGGTATTTGGAGCCTGACTGTGGGTCAAGCTGAGGGTAGGGCTAAAAAGGGCCTCCATCATTTCTTAAGCTTCCTTTCCAAACCAAAAGAGGCTGCTTCACCTTTGAAAATGCTATCTCCTGGTCTTCATTCCAAATACAGGGGAGGAAAAAATGTCTTGTTTCTTCATTTAGGCTCATCTATATTTGTCAAAAATGGCTCAACTCCTGAACAGCATAATCAATGTCATCAAGGTCTTCCAGAATTATGCCGAAGAGAATGGGGACTCTATGTTACTAAGCAAGACAGAGCTGAAGCATCTGCTCCTGTCTGAGTTTGGAGACATCCTTCGGGTAAGACTCATAGACACTTGGCCACAGGGATTCTGACACCTTTGTCCAGGGTCTGATGTTTTATCTGATTTGCTAATGCTTTGCCCTGCAACAAAAAGAATTTCAGGTAGCTCCTTACTAGTTTTTACCCAACACACATACACACACACACACACACACACACACACACACACATACTACACACTCCTCCTTACAACTGAGCTTGAACAGGAGACAATACAGCTTCAAAGCAAATAAGAAATATCTTCACAGAAAACCTGAGATTTATGTTTTCATTTCTATATTTAGTGCTGTCCATATACATCCTCACACATCCTTTCATTCACCCAGTAAAACTTCCTTGGGTACCACTTACCACTTCACACCAGCACATCGCTGGGAACTCTAACATGAACCAAACCAGCTTCTCCTCATTCCAGAAACTTGCAGTGTGGTGAGAGGGAAGTGGATAGATGAACATTTAGAACATAACACGTGAGCTTCCTCAAATGAGTCAATTGATTACTAACAGAGCTGATTTTAAGTAAGTCTTCCTACTCCCTTGGCCATGTTCCCACTGGTCTAGCAAAGGATGAGGTTCTGAGAACCAGCTCATCAAAGACGAGAACAAAGTCCAAGCCACATCAGATTAAGCACTTCTCAGTGACGGAAACTGATCAGCGCATGGATATTGACATGCATCTTAGTATCCGTAGGCAGAAACCTGATTTTACTCTTTGTTTTACCTTCTCACAGAGACCAAATGACCCGGAAACTGTGGATACCATTCTGACCCTCTTGGATCAAGACAGAGATGGCTATGTTGACTTTCATGAGTACCTCTTGTTGGTGTTCAAATTGGTCCAAGCCTGCCATTATGAACTAGTCAACAGGTCACACAGGAAAGGAAAGGGCCAAGAAGACTCTGAGTTTCCTGGAAACAAAAGCAGACAACACAAGCAGAGGCACGAGGGAGGAAAGCAGAATTCTCGCCACAGTCAGTCCGAGAAACGAGGGAGGGACTCTCAGTATAGTCAGTCAGAGAGAGAGGGCCAGGAATCTGGCTGTGGTCAATCAGATTGGGAAGATGGGGACTCCCAGTATAGTCAGTCAGACAGAGAAGACAGGGATTCCCAGTACAGCGAATCAGGGAGATGGGACAAGGAGTCCTACCGTGGTCAGTCACAGAAAAAAGACAAGAATTCCCACCATGGTAAATCAGAGAGACAGGACAGGGATTCTTACTATGATCAGTCAGAGAAAAAAGATAAGAATTCCCACTATGGTAAATCAGAGAGACAGGACGGGGATTCCCGGCATGGTCAGTCAAAGAGTCAGGACAGGGATGACAGCTTTGATCAGTCTGAAAGACAAGGTCAAGAGTCTAGCTCTGGTCAAAGTCTGAGTCATAAATCTAGCAGTGGCCAGAAAAAGCAAGGATATTTCTTTGCCTTAAATCTGTCTGAGAATCCAGTTCAGGAATCTCATTACGGCCAGTCTGAAAGGTTTGGACAACAGTCAAGCAGTGGCCAATCTGGAAGATTCAGACAAAGCTCTTCTTCAAGCCAGGATGACCAAGAGGAATCAGGCTTTTACACACAATCTGGGGGGCTAGGTCAGAAATTAGGCTCTGGCCAGACAAGCAGACAAGGACAGGGTTCCCAGTACGGTCAGACAGGCAGACAAAAGCAAGGTTCCCTTTATGGTCAGACAGGCAGTAAAGGACAGGGTTCCCAGTACGGTCAGACAGGCAGACAAGAACAAGGTTCCCATTATGGTCAGACAGGCAGTAAAGGACAGGGTTCTCAGTACGGTCAGACAGGCAGTAAAGGACAGGGTTCCCAGTACGGTCAGACAGGCAGTAAAGGACAGGGTTCCCAGTACGGTCAGACAGGCAGACAAGAACAAGGTTCCCATTATGGTCAGACAGGCAGTAAAGGACAGGGTTCCCAATACGGTCAGACAGGCAGTAAAGGACAGGGTTCCCAGTACGGTCAGACAGGCAGACAAGAACAAGGTTCCCATTATGGTCAGACAGGCAGTAAAGGACAGGGTTCTCAGTACGGTCAGACAGGCAGTAAAGGACAGGGTTCCCAGTATGGTCAGACAGGCAGACAAGAACAAGGTTCCCATTATGGTCAGACAGGCAGTAAAGGACAGGGTTCCCAGTATGGTCAGACAGGCAGTAAAGGACAGGGTTCCCAGTACGGTCAGACAGGCAGACAAGAACAAGGTTCCCAGTATGGTCAGACAGGCAGTAAAGGACAGGGTTCCCAGTATGGTCAGACAGGCAGACAAGAACAAGGTTCCCATTATGGTCAGACAGGCAGACAAGAACAAGGTTCCCATTATGGTCAGACAGGCAGTAAAGGACAGGGTTCCCAGTATGGTCAGACAGGCAGACAAGAACAAGGTTCCCATTATGGTCAGACAGGCAGTAAAGGACAGGGTTCCCAGTATGGTCAGACAGGCAGTAAAGGACAGGGTTCCCAGTATGGTCAGACAGGCAGACAAGGTCAGGGTTCCTATGGTCAGTCACAGACTGGAAAAACTGAAACACAAGGACAAAACAGATACTCATATTCTGAGCAATCGGAAAAGTCAGGGAGACTAGGTCAACAGAATTTAGGACAGGAAATCAGTCACAAGGGGCAGAAGTTCCAGCCTAGGAAGGAGCAGCAGAGCAGCTACCAGCTGTGGGAGCCTGAGGAGGATAGCCAGCACCACCACCAGAAGCTCTTATTCCACCAAGAAAGGCCACTCTATAACAAAGGACAATCAAGCAGTAGCCAACAGAGCCAAAAACAGGGCCAGACTGGGCAGAGACAGCATGAGGGGCAGAGCCACCAGGTAGAGGAAGAACAGGGTCGTCAAAGCTGGGGTAGACACAGTAGGGAGCATCAGGGAATTTCATGTGGAGGGCAGGACAGATGGACCCAGGAAGAGGAAGATGATGGTAGCCAAGAACGACAAGGAAGACAATCCCTCCAAGGTCAGCAGAGCCACCAGAGAAGAAACAGGCACAGCTCTGGGGAAGCTGACAGTAGCCAAGAACGACAGGGAAGACAATCCCACCAAGGTCAGCAGAGCCACCAGAGAAGAAACAGGCACAGCTCTGGGGAGGCTGACAGTAGCCAAGAACGACAAGGAAGACAATCCCACCAAGGCCAGCAGAGCCACCAGAGAAGAAACAGGCACAGCTCTGGGGAGGCTGACAGTAGCCAAGAACGACAGGGAAGACAGTCCCTCCAAGGTCAGCAGAGCCACCAGAGAAGAAACAGGCACAGCTCTGGGGAGGCTGACAGTAGCCAAGAACGACAGGGAAGACAATCCCACCAAGGTCAGCAGAGCCACCAGAGAAGAAACAGGCACAGCTCTGGGGAAGCTGACAGTAGCCAAGAACGACAGGGAAGACAGTCCCTCCAAGGTCAGCAGAGCCACCAGAGAAGAAACAGGCACAGCTCTGGGGAAGCTGACAGTAGCCAAGAACGACAGGGAAGACAGTCCCTCCAAGGTCAGCAGAGCCACCAGAGAAGAAACAGGCACAGCTCTGGGGAAGCTGACGGTAGCCAAGAACGACAAGGAAGACAAGCCCGTGAAAAGGGTCAGCAGAAGCAACAATGGGGTGGACAAATACCAAGCAGTGACAGGTCCCAAAGAAAAGAACAGGGTGAAGGTTACACCAGGAGGGCCATTAATGTTCACAGCCCCTTCTACAATTACTTACAAGAGCAAAGTCCACGTCATTACTAGGCTGTAGGAGCAGCCGAGCTAAAGCAACATGAAACCAAGGAAGAAGCTTTCCCGCCCAGTCTATCTTTACTTCTGTTTAAAAGGTTGTGTTTATCTTCTCTCTATCCTCTATCTAAAGTGCAAGGGTGCTTTTGAGAGCTAGCATCCACTCTTAGGGCATTTGGGTTTTTTGAGCAATAATTCTAGGGTTTTCTGGTTAGGTGGAATCTAAGTGGTAAATGGGTGAAAGAATTAGATGTTAGTGTTGATCAATTCAGGGATTTAAATCATTTCTTGGTTTGCCCTCTGTACCAGTGAGACTTGATTGGATCATTGAAGGAAAGAACATTTCTCCCTAAAGTTTAGAAGCAGGGAAATTACTCTGAAGATTTCCATGACAACAGAAGAGAGGAAACCTGAGCTTTGGTGAGCTTTGGCTCCTGTGGATAAAACATGGAGAATTGCAAATCTAGAATGAAATGCAGAGGGAGGCTCCTAGAGCATCTCACTGTTTGTAAATTCCCAGGAGCCCAAACTATCAAACTACAGCTCCTGCACCCTCAGAATCCTTCACGAGAAAATTTGTGTGCAGACCATGGAACTGTATTGAAATGCCTAATAAATGATTGGTGAGCAATGACTCTGACGGCTCCTTTGGTGTTTTACTACGGGATCATGTTGTCTTTGCTTGTGGGCCATTTTCTAAGAACAGGACCTCATTTCTTGACTGCTAAAAATCTTCATTCTCTGAGTTTCTGGACGCTGAGAGTCAAAAGAGAACTTATCTAAATATAATTTGCAGCCTCCTCCCTCACCAGAGAATCACATTTGACCTTTAACCCCTCATTCACTGCCATATTCAAATGGTCAATGTCTTGCCGGCTCTACACCTCCCGTGACTCTTGAAAATCCTCTTACATCTCTAGCTGCTCTGCCCCAGTTCTCCTTCCCTGCAGTGGCCCCCAGTGACTTCAATTCACACTCCCTCGCATGACACACAGATCCTTCGGTCTATGACCCAGATGACCTGCCCAGCCCAGTCTCATGAAAGGCCGTTCCCAGGATCACCCAATGCTTCAGCGCACCAGGCTCTTGGCCTTCTCTTAGTTCATCCCATGACGTGCTTGGAGTACTGCCCTGCTATTTTCTGCCTGGCTAGCACCCAGGCATCTCCTGGGTCTCATCATCCTTCTAGTTTCTGCTTGCTTCTGTCATGTCACTTCGCATACTCTACTGTAATAATCACCCCAACCAACTGGGAATTGATAAGTTGGGTCCCTCCCCTACGTGATCTCGAAGTGGAAGCCAGAAGCAGAGATATCGCGAGACTCCAGGTGCCTCGAGACTCCAAATATCGCAATGCTACAGATGTCGCGAGAGAATCGGCATGCCTATAAAACATCGGTGCCTCCGATCTGCCACGTGACTCAGCCGGCCGATCAGGACTATGCACAACTCTCCAGACACGTGGCCCGTCGGTCCCTTCCCACCCCGGCCGTCTGACTCTCCGGAGGGTGCCGGGTCCGAATAAAACAGCAGTCTCTGATAACCCAGTTGGTGTTTTTACCTCCCTCCTAAACCCCCTAACTCTATTTTCAACTATTCAGAAATGAAATGATCTTACTCAGCCTTGTACT
This sequence comes from Muscardinus avellanarius, assembly GCF_963383645.1. NCBI lineage: Eukaryota > Metazoa > Chordata > Mammalia > Rodentia > Gliridae > Muscardinus > Muscardinus avellanarius. The sequence continues at coordinate 116,597,253 of NC_137788.1, forward strand.
GCTCAGCACTTGGCGAAGCCGTGGATGTCCAGTAACATTCAGAAATTGCTTGGAAATGGAAGACATAATTCTGGCTTCAAAATAAATTCCACAAGGCATTTTTGGGCATCTACTGTAAATAAAGTACGGGAGCAGGCAAGAGAGGCTCATCAAACCTCTCATCAAGTCAGACTCAATGAATGAAACAGTGAAGGAAGCAGTAACCATTTTATGTATTTTTTTGTTTGAAAATATCCTTGAAACAATCAAGGATAGAGATGTTTATTTAAAATGGGATAGCCAGGCGTGATGGCGCACGCTTATAATCCCAGCATTTGGGAGGCCGACACAGCCTCAGCTACTACTTAGTGAGACCCTGTTTCAAAATAAAGAATAAAAAATAGGATTGGGGGTGTAGCTCAGAGGTAGAATGCTCCTGGGTTCCACTCCCAATACCAAAATAAATAAATAAATAAATAAATAAATAAATAAATAGGTTAAAATGCACACAAATGGGTTAAATGAGAAGTCAGTCTCCCGTTCAGCTAAACTCAATAACACTTCCCATGCTCTGAGTTTTTCTCCCTCAAAATTCATGTTGAAATTCAATCCTCACAAGAGGTAGGGCTTTTAGAAAAGCCTAGGAAGAGGGCCTGGGCCCTACCATAGTGAATACTAGCATCCTTTAGAAATGAGCTGGGGCAACTAGCCTATCTCTACCTAGTTGCCTCCCCATCCTCTTCGGGCAGATGAGGAGGATCCAGCAGCACAACATCTCTTAGCAGTGGGAACCGGGCCTCACCAGACACCAAACATGCTAGCATCTTGACCCTGGGCTTCCCAGCCTCCAAAGCTATGAAAGATAAGCTGTTATGTACACATTACTGAGTTATATAATAGCTTATTATAGGACAAAAATGAATGTTTTTACACATTTGTTTTCTGAGTCCTGCTCCATTAATGGTTAAAGTAATTCAGAACTAGTAACTAACTCATTAAAAACAGGATGCTATTAAGTGGTAGGCTTCACGGGCAAATTCTGGATCCTTAAAATCTAACCATTTACAATACAGTTGAGAAATTGATTTTTCCTGAACTTATATAACAGATTACCTTCCACTTATTTTTGTACATATTTTCTCCATGGTGATTTAGACCATCTTCAAACCAGTATAAATATTTCATAAATAATATTTGGCCATTTTCTAACCTATTGAGTATACTTGATGCACAGGAAGCTGATCAGCAATGAAAATACTAAATGTAAAGAGTAAAGACAGGACACAACCAACTGGGACACACTTAAAAATCTTGCTTTAAGCCGGTGTGGTGGCGCACACTTGTAATCCCAGCATTCAGGAGGCTGAGACCGGAGGATTGCGGTTCGCGGACAGCCTCAGCTACTTAGTGAGGCCCTCTGCAACTCAGTGAGACCCCGTTTCAAAATAAAGAATAAAAAAATAGGGAAGGGGGTATTGCTCGGAGGTCGAATGCCCCTGGGTTCCATCCCCAGACCCACAAAAAAATTAAAAAAATAAAGATCTTGCTTTAACTGTTTCTTTAAGGGAGAAAACACCACAATTCTACTCATTAACAGCATTTTACAGCCCAAGGGACTTTATTTATTTTTTTACACCTAGTACACCATGAATTCCTAGGGAATAGGTTCCAGCAGCTCAGACTCGTTTCTGTTGGTTCTCACAAAGTGAGCTTCTCCGGGTGGAGCAGGCTGCCGCTTCAGCTGAGCCCAGGTGCCTTTCTCTTCGGCTTCCTCCTTCTTCTGATTGTTTTCCTTAACCCGCTTCAAGTAGCTGTCTCGACTCATAGAGGGCTTAATATGCCCAACATGCACGTTAATTCTCTTAGCAAGAATCTTGCCCTTGACTTGCTTGTTTACCACAGTGCCAACAGCACGCTGGGCAACATTATAGACTCTCCCGGTTTTGCCACGGTGACATTTACGAGGCATTCCTTTTTGAACAGTACCTATTCCCTTAATGTCTGCAATATCACCTTTCTTATAGATTTGCATATATGTGGACAGAGGAACAGTTCCGTGTTTTCTAAAAGGCCTGGAGAACATGTAACGGTTCCTCTCCTCTTCCCTCTTGTGTTCCTCATGTTGGCAAATTACTGGAAGATGGTGGCGAAAGGCCATTTTAGGTATCTTAAATAAAAAGGGTTTTGATGCCTAGAATGATAAGAGCTGAATTATTAAAAATTAGCAAAAAAAAAAAAAATTCCTGGGCCGGGTCTGGAGCAAGTGAGGCCGGGCCCGGAGCCTGTTGTGTGGCAGGCCTGGAACTGGGGCCTGCTCCACTGCAAAGGGCCAGCGGGTTTCTTCAACTGTGTGGCCAGAAAGCAATGGAAGCTGCCGCGGCCTCACCTAATCTCTCAGCAGATTTCCAGATCCAAGTGACCTCTATTTTAAAAAAATTGGTTGTGAGTGGATCATCCTGTCAAAGTTACTAACCTCTGGCTTTCAGGTTTTCAGTAAGTGGGAATAAGTGTAGAGAAACAGAAGCTCTAATACACTGTTGGTGGGATTGCAAGTTGGTGCAACCACTTTGGAGAACAGTACAGAAGATCCTCAGAAGAAGGAAAAGGAACTTACCATATGATCCAGCAATACCACCTCTGGGTATCTACCAAAAAGAATGAAAACCAAAATACCAAACTAATGCATGAGCAACCATGTTCATAGCTGCACAGTTCACCATTGCCAAACCGTGGAACCAGCTAAGATGTCCTTCAACAGATGAGTGGATTTCAAAACTCTGGGATGTGTACACAATGGAATTTTGCTCAGCCATAAGGGAGAACAAACTTATGGCGTGTACAGTTAAATGTCACAAGAAAAGAAATCAGATTATTTTCTTAATGTGCACAATATTAGGGAGAAATGGGTAACAGGAGGCACTCTAGATGAAGAAGGGACCCTATAGAGGAACAATTAAGGTGACATATCTGAGGGGATAAGAGGGAGGATAAGGGAAACTCTTTAAAGCACATGATGTAGTTAAACATATCAAAGTCAATCAGGAAGCCAAGCATGGGTAGGAGGGAGGGGGAGGGAAGGGGTTAGAGATTGGGTAGGGCTGATTGGGTGATGTGTGTGTATGTCTCCACAAGTTTTTTTTATCCCATTGAGATGTATGACCACAGTGCACCAATAAAAAATTATTTAAAAAAATTCCAGGACTATTAAGTTTAATACATCACCAGAGCTAAAATTCAAGAATCAGAAACCTAATATTTTATGAAATCAACCTAGGTATCCATCAACAGATGAATGAATTTTAAAAAATGTTGCACATATACAAAATGGAGTTTTATGCATTCCTAAAGAATGAAGTTATTTTATTTTCAGGAAAATAAATAGAACATAAATGAGATAAGCCAGACTCACAAAGTCAAGTGTCATATCTTCTCTCATATGTAGAAGCTAGAGAAAAAGAAAGAAGAGAGATCGTATACAAATTGAAGAGAGCTGGGAATGGTGGCACACACCTGTAATCCCAGTACTTGGACAGCTGATACCGGAGGATCACAGGTTCAAGGACACCCCTTGCAGCTTAGCAAGACCCTCCACAACTTAGTGAGACCGTGTCTCAAAATAAAAAATAGGTTTGTGGATGTAGCTTGGAGACAGAGTGCCCCTGGGTTCAATCCCCAGTACCTAACAAGAAGGAGGAGGAGGAGGAGGAAGAGGAAGAGAAAGAGGAGGAGGAGGAGGAGGAGGAGGAGGAGGAGGAGGAGGAGGAGGAGGAGGGCATGTAGGGAAAACAATTAAGGAATAGATGGGAGGAAGGAAAGGGGGGTATATGGGAATGAAATAGACCCATTCAAGCTGTGTGCATGCACGAATATAACACAATGGATCCCACTACTGTAGATTATTATAACACACCAATAAAATAATTTTAAAGAAATCTTGGAATGCTCCCAAAATGGCCAATCCACACCCACATCTCCAAAAATTTGTTTTCCAAAAGAAATAGCCAGCCGGGCGTGGTGGCGCACGCTTGTAATCCCCGCGCTTGGGAGGCGGAGACAGGAGGATCGCGCAGGTTCGAAGCCAGCCGCGCTGGCTTAAGAGACCCTGTTTCCAAATAAAAATATAAAATAGGCCTGGGAGTGTAGCCCGGAGGTAGAAGGGCTTCCAGGAACCCTAGAACCACCAAAAAACAAACAAACAAACAAACAAACAAAGAAATAGCCAAGATCACAGAATGCCAGCCTTCAACTCACTCTTAACCTTCCAAATATCATGCAAACGCACCTAATAGGAAAAACAGTCATTTACAGCCAGACCTCTAGCTGTAAGAGAAGGAGAGAGAACCCAGAATGGATGCTGAGGGCTGCTGAGCCACGTTCTCTGTAGAAAGACTAAACTGACTCAGAATGACAGTCCCTTCCCTGAAGAAAATCAAAATACAGTAAGACAGATGTGCATGGAGGACAGTCATTATGCAAAGCACAATGCCATAAGGACAAGAAAGCCCCAGTTGTGACACCAGGAAGGGCGTACTTGCTATCCCTGGAAGGATGAGAAAGGCTTTCACGGAGGGGAGGCATCTAAGCTTGCACAGGGTTCCAGGGGAGAAGCCTCGTTCCAGGCCTCCGGGTAATGCCTATCTATTGGCTGCTATTTAAGTGCCATATTCTAGCCAGGGGTGGTGGCGCACACTTGTAATCTCAGCATTTGGGAGGCTGAGACGGGAGGATCACGGTTCGCGGACAGCCTCTGCTACTACTTAGTGAGGCCCTTTGCAACTCAGTGAGACCCTGCTACAAAATAAAGAATAAAAAATAGGGCTGGGGATGTAACTCAGAGGTAGAATGTCCCTGGGTTCAATCCCCAGTACTGAAAAAAAAAAAAAAAAAAGATTAGTAAGTTTGGAGAAGCTGGGTGTGATGGCACACGCTTGCAATCCCAGCATTCAGGAGGCTGAGAAAGGAGGATCATGGTTAGCGGCCAGACTCAGCTACTTAGTGAGGCCCTTTGCAACTCAGTGAGACCCTGTTTCCAAATAAAGAATTAAAAATAGGGCAGGGGGTGTAGCTCGAAGGTAGAATGCCCCTGGTTTCCATCCCCAGACTGGCAAAAAAATAAAAATAAAATAAGAATAAATTAATAGCAACAGTCTAAGAGAGGAAAGAGAACACGAGGCTGGGAGTCAGGAAACCTGAGGGCCAGGCCTGACAGTATTTTCAATGCCACACCTGACCTTCAGTCACTTATATCACCAGACAGTTTTCTCATCCATAAAATAAGGATCCAGAGCAATACAATTGACAATGTCTTCTTGAGTTGGTTTGCAGTACTATGGTATTATAACTAGATGTCTAGACCAATCCCCTAAGTTCAGGTACCGATTAAGTACGGTAAATATTCCAGAGGCACCAAAAAAAGAAAAAAAAAGAAAAGAAAAAGAAATCCTTGGTTAAAAACTGGAGGAAAAAAATGGTTCTTCTGCCATCTACTGGTCACCGAGTTCGCTGTGTCCTTAAGAAATATCTAAACCAAATGACAGGCCCTGTGGGAAAGGGAGCAGGTCACAGCGTGGCGCTGTCTGGCGCTGTCCGCCCAGCCTGACTTCTGCTAACAGAGCCCCGTCAGCAGTTCCTGCTGAAGTCGCTCCTGGTGTGAGATGGGACACAAAGGGCAAGCAGATAGTGACTGCTTTGGGAAGAAATAAAGATTATGGGGTGTGATGGCACCTGCCTGTAATACCAGTACTTGGATCGCAGGTTCAAGGCCAGCCTCGGCAATTCAGTGAGGTCCTCAGCAACTTAGTGAGACTATCTACATTTTTTTTTAATAATAAGATGAGCCGGGTGTGGTGGCGCACGCTTGTAATGCCAGCATTCGGGAGGCTGAAGAGGATCGCGGTTCTCGAACAGCCTCAGCTACTTAGTGAGGCCCTCCGCAACCTAGTGAGAACCCTGTTTCAAAATAAAGTTTAGGAATAGGGCAGGGGGTGTGGCTTGGAGGTAGAATGCCCCTGGGTTCCATCCCCAGACCCGCAAAAAAATGAAGGAGGAGGAGGAGGAGGAGGAGGAGGAGGAGGAGGAGGAGGAGGAGGAGGGCTGGAGGTATTGCTTGGAAGTAGAATGTCTCTAAGTTTAATTCTCAGTGTGGAGGAGGAGGAGGAGGAGGAGGGGGAGGAGGAGGAGGAGGAGGAGGAGGAGGAGGAGAAGGAAGGAGAGGAAGAGAAGGAGGAGGAGGAGGAGGAGGAGGAGGAGGAGGAGGAGGAGGAGGAGGAAGAGGAATAGAGCAGGCTAAAACAATCTTAGGTGAAATCAACAGAAGCAGTATGGAGACTCTCCGGCTTGCCATCGCTCAGACATTACAAGAACACAGCAGCCTGGAGTTCTTCCAGAGCACTGTGACGGGAACATTTCTTCAAGGGTGTCAGAGACTTGGCCAGATACACAGGGGCTGCCACAGAGAATGAGGAGCCGTGGTATGCTGCTTGAGAGCATAGGACTGCAGCCGAGGGGGACATGTTAAAAGAAGGCGCCCGCACTACGACCTCTATACCGCATATTTACTAACCAACATGGCCTTGTTTTTCTCCCTTCCTTTATCTCGAAGGTCAAAGGACAGGACCTTTATTTTTTAAAGTTTTACTTCTAAGCTGGGCATGTTGGCGCACATGTCCTGTAATCCCAGGACTTGGGAGGCTGGGACAAGAGGGTTGGCAGGTTCCTGATCAAGGCCAGCCTCTGTAACTTAGCAAGATCCTCCAAAATTCGTGAGACCCTGTTTCAAAACAAAAAATAAAAAGGGCAGATGTTTGGCTTGGAGGTAAAAAAAAAAAAAAAAAAAAAAAAAACCGCCCCTGACAAAGGAGGAGGAGGGAGGGAGGAAGAAAGGGAAGAAAGTAAGTTTTCTCCCCCCTTCTCGCAAGCAAAAGTGGGGATTTCCAGCAAACTAGAAGCCATGTGCAGGAACTGTAAGAGAAAAGAGCTTGAAGTAAGCTATTAAGAACCCCTCCTCTTTGGTCTTTATTCCCACTGAAAGAAAAAAGGAGGAGGAGGAGGAGGAGGAGGAGGAGGAGGAGCCATAAAGCTAAATCAATATCTACCCTTGAGGTAGTTTTTTTTTCTTTTTTTGCAGTACTGGGGATGGAACCCAGGGGCATTCTACCTTCGAGCAACACCCCCAGCTCTATTTTTTATTCTTTATTGTGAAACAGGGTCTCACTGAGTCGCAAAGGGCCTCACTAAGTAGCTGAAGCTGTCCGCTAACCACGATCCTCCTGTCTCAGCCTCCCAAATGCTGGGATTATATGTGTGCGCCACCACGCCCAGCTCCCATGAGTATGTAAAAAAAATTTCCCTACAATTTGATTAAATAAAATTTTACCAAGAAACTAGTGTAAGGAAAAAAATTAAATTATTTGACCTACAGGGTCTTTCAACTCAAAATACTGTGTCCATTAACTTTATTCATGATTCATTTTCTTATTTATTTGTTCAACTTTTGAGTGATTACTATGTCCCATAAACCATGCAGGCACCAGGGAAAGGCCAATTTTTACTCTTTCTTGGATATTTTTATGTTATTGATATCATCATTTACATCTTTCTTTTTTGAAATTTAAAGAAAAATTTATTGAAGATCTGAAAAACAGTTCCTAAAAGATTGTCTTGTACAGACTGAAAACAGCAGTTCACGCCTGTGACCCCAGAACTTTAGAGGCTGAAACACAAGAAGCACAGGTTTGAGCTCAGCCTCAGCATCTTAGCCAGACCCTCAGCAACTTAGGCAGGCCCACAAAATAAAAAAATATATATAAAGGACTGGGGATATAGATAGCTTGGAGGTAGAATATACCCAAGTTCAATCCCCAGTACCAAAAAATGACTATTATTAGAATGTACATTATAGCTGGGCATGGTAGCACACGCTTGTAATCTCAGTTCTTTTTTTTTTTTTTTTTTTTTTTTTTTTGGTGGTACTGGGGTTCCTGGAAACCCTTCTACCTCCAGGCTACACTCCCAGACCTATTTTATGTTTTTATTTGGAAACAAGGTCTCTTAAGCCAGCGCGGCTGGCTTCGAACCAGCATGATCCTCCTGTCTCCGCCTCCCAAGCGGGAGGATTACAAGCGTGCGCCGCCATGCCCAGCTGTAATCTGAGTTCTTAAGAGGCTGAAATAGGAGGATCCAAGGTTTGTACAGCCAGCCTCAGCTACTTAATGAGGCCCTTCACAACTTAGTGAGAGCCTGTTTCAAAGTAAAGAATAAAAAAAAAATAGGGCTGGGGGTATAGCTCAGAGGTAGAATACCCCTGGGTCCAATCCCCAGTATCACAAAAAAATACATGCATTAGATACAAATAAAAATACAAAAACCACAAGATTGCCATTTTCTCAACAATCTCAGCAAATATCAAATGCCTAAAGAACAACACGGATACATTTTAAAAGGATGGGCTTGTACCTTCAGCACCATCTTTTAGATGGAGGAAGCACGCGGGGATGCGTGTGTTCAGTGAAATATGCAAGTTGAACCCTTGACGCTGGGTATCCGAGCTCTTTGTCCTACAGAACTAACATATAAAAGCGCACAGAGTCAAAAGAACAGAACCACGAGTTCAAAAGCAGCTTTGCTGACTACAGAATGAGACACTCTCCAGCTCAGCCATCTGTTGTCCACTGGAGAAAACACTGGAGTAACTCTGAAGTGGAAAAAAAAGAGAGAGAGAGAGAGAGAGAGAGAGAGAGAGAGAGAGAGAAGAGAAAAAAACGAAGAGAAAAAAACCAGTTCATTTAGTTTTTCTATTTAAAAGCAAATGTCAATTCTGTCACACAGAACTGTTCATCGTTTGTATAAAAGAAGGACTAAAGACGACAAAAAAGTTCTTATAAGCCGGGCGCGGTGGCGCACGCTTGGAATCCCAGCATTTGGGAGGCTGAGACAGGAGGATCGCAGTCTGCGGACAGCCTCAGTTACTTAGTGAGGCCCTTTGGAACTCAGTGAGACCCTGTTTCAAAATATAGAATGAAAAAACAGGGCTGGGGGTGTAGCTCAGAGGTAGTGTGCCCCTGGGTTCCATCCCCAGTACCGCAAAAAAAAATAAAAGTTCTTACAGAGATTCAAACATCAAGTGAGTGACAAGACCCGATGTGGTTTTCTAATGGTATTCGGGAGGAGATACTTCCTCATCATGGGAACACAACACAGTTGCAGAATTCTTTTGCCTGGAACTTTAGAAAACCATGAAAAATGTTCTGGAATAAAGTTCTTCCCATCCAGAAGCACGTAGTAGGTCAACACTGCTCCAGTGTGCACAGATATGCTCAAGAGACGCACCGCTCGGGCACCTGGGACGCGGGTGTGCCGGGGTGATGTGCAGAGCCATCCACATTCTGCGGTCTCTGGAGCTGGGAGAAGAGCTGCACTCAGCGTTCCGTGGGCGCGTTCTTTTATCCCTGCTGCTTCACTGCGGCATCCTCCTCGTCATCTGGGTCTCTCGGACACTTCTGGTAACTTGCATAATTCTACGGCATGAAATCCACATGCTTCTCGGGAGGAAAATAAAGGAGCTGAGTCTGGCCTTGTAATTAAGTCTTAGTCATCCATAAGCCATGGTTGAAGCTCTTCAGGAATCTTGCCTTTAACTTCAACTCTGTTCGTAAATGTTTTTCCTTGTTTTCAACAAAGGATCCTCCCAGGTCTTTTCTTCTGAGACTGAGGCATCCACACCGGTACTATCTCCATCTTCATCTTCAGATGCTTTCTGTTAGTTCATTTTTGTTTTTACGTCACCTTTTTTTCTGTTACAGACTAGATCACTCCTTTCCGGGTGGAGCTTGTCTCTGCTTCCCCTCTGCGCATGGCTCCCGATTGGCTTTTAGAAGTCAATTGGCCTCTGCCGCTTAGGGTTCAGCTACTTGAGTACTCTGCTCTCTGGAAACCATTTGTCCCAACTCTATTCCAACCAGTGCAGTGTATAAAATCACTCTACTTCTTTGTCCCCCATAAAGAAGGGGCCCATGAAAGTACAGCGCTACCTTGTCCTCCTGGAACTGAGGCTTTGCTCGTAGTTAGGTACTGTTATATGTGACTTAGTACCTCGTCCATCTCCCACCACCCCCACTTATCGCCCCCACCCTCCAGCCCGCCCAGCCCCATGTCAGGTTCTGCTCATGCACAGCCTATTCCAAACCATAAGCCCCACAACTACACGTTTCTATGCTGTGCAACCATTAGCAAATTAATGTACCTATCGTTATTTTTAATACTTTTGTTCTTTAAATTTTACTGTTTTGGGGTGGGGGGCAGTACTGGAGATTGAACACAGGGACATTCTACCTTGAGCTACCCCCCAGCCCTATTTTATTCTTTATTTTGAAACAGGGTCTCACTAAGTTGCAGAGGGCCTCACTAAGTAGCTGAGGCTGGCTTTGAACCTGCGATCCTCCTGTCTCAGCCTCTCAAGTGCTGGGATTACACGTGTGAACCATTACATCCAGTGGTGTCCTTGAATTTTTATATTTGAGTTAAAAGTGATTTACGAGGCCCGGCGTGGTGATGCACGCTTGTAATTCCAGCATTCGGGAGGCTGAGACAGGGGATCGTGGTTTGTAGCCAGCCTCAGCTACTTAGTGAGGCCCTCCACAACTTAGTGAGACCCTGTTTCAAAATAAAGAATAAAAAATAGAACAGGAAGTGTAGCTCAGAGGTTGAATGCCCTTAGAGTCCATCCCCAGACCTGCAAAAATAAATTTTTTTTCTTATAGGAAATGTTTGTAGTGATGAACTACTTTGATTTTTGTTTGTCTAGGAAAGTGATTATTGTTCCTTTACCTTTCTTCTTTCTTTTTTTTTTTTTTTTTTTTTTGGTGGTACTGGGGTTCCTGGAAGCCCATCTACCTCTGGGCTACACTCCCAGACCAGACCTATTTTACACTTTTTTATTTGGAAACAGGGTCTCTTAAGCCAGTTCAGCTGGCTTCGAACCTGTGCGACCTCCTGTCTCTGCCTCCCAAGCGCGGGGATTATAAGCGTGCACCACCACGCCCGGCATCGTGTGTGTGTGTGTGTGTGTGTGTGTGTGTGTGTGTGTGTGTTACTGGGGGTTGAATCCAGGGGCTTTCTACCTCTGAGTTACACTCCCAGTCCTATTTTATTTTTATTTTTATTTTGAAACAGAGCCTAGGTTGCTGAGAGTCTCCCGATTGCTGATCCTGTCCTTGAACCTGAAATTCTCCGGTCTCAGCCTCCCAAGTACTGGAATTACAGGCGTGCACCACCATGCCCGACTTGTTCCTTTATTTCTGAATGATGGCCTTTCCAAATGAAAAGTTCATGATTAGCAGTTTTCTCTTTCAGTACTTTGAATATATATATAAAATACAAAATACATATCATCGCACTCTGTCCTAGCCTTTAAAGGTGTCTATTGAGAAATCGGCTGATAGCCTTTTAAAAGTCCCTTGTATGCAACAGTTTCTTCTGCTTGCTTCTTTCAAATTTCCCTTTGTCTAACTTTACAGAATCTTAGTAACTCTTTCTGTTTAATCTATTTGTTTTTTTTGGGGGGGATTCATAGATTTTGATAGTTATTCCCTAGTCAGATTTGGGGTGTTTTCTGTCTATTTCTTTAAATGAGCTGTCTTCTCTCTTTCTCTGCTGCTTCTGAGACTCCCAAAATGAATGTTTTGGCCCCATCACAGCTGCAGGCGAGGTGAAGAGCCCGGGAGGTTCTGACACACCCTAGGAGTGCTGCTTTATCAGTTCTCCAAGAACCTCAGTCCACTCAACTGAGCCCAAAATTAGCCCTCAAAGAAACTACTGCAGAAACTTCTCTTCCGCCATCTTGTTGACGTTACTGTACTACATGTATAACTTTCTACCTTCTCACATGCAAATCTCAAATCAACCCTTCAGAGTCATTTTTTATTTCTTATTTACTTATTTGTGTGTGTGTGTGTGTGTGTATGTGTGTGTGTGTGTGTGTGTGTGTGTGTGTGTGTGTAGTACTGGGGATGGAACCCAGGGGCATTCTACCTCCAAGCTACACCCCTGCCCTACTTTTTATTCTTTATTTTGAAACAGGGTCTCACTGAGTTGCAGAGGGCCTCACTAAGTAGCTGAGGCTGTCCGCGAACCGTGATCCTCTGGTCTCAGCCTCCCGAATGCTGAGATTACAAGCGTGCGCCACCACGCTCGGCAACTCCGGGTGGTTTTAACACACAGCCACCGTGTTATACTCTTCTCCCTGGTCAGTCTCATCCTCGCTTGAGATGTCAACTGCCACATTCCTCAAAATGGCCTCTAAATTTGTGTCATCAGTCTAGGTTTCTCTCCTGAGCTCCAGACCTATGTGTCCTCCTGTCTCCTGTCCTTTTTCACTTCGATGTTTCAGAAATATCTTAAACTCACAGTAGAAATCCTCCTTCCCTGTGCCTCTCTCTATGCTGTGGTTAGAGTGTGGTTCATCCCACCAAAACTCATGCTAAAATTCAATTACAATATCATGGGACTGAGAGGCGGTGGGGACTTTAAGAGATGTTTGGGTCATGGGTGGGGGGGTGGCACCTTTATAAAAGGATTAATGTAGTTCCTGGAAAAGTGGGTTAGTTATTGTGATGGAGTGTTTATAAAGCATCCGTCCAGCCAGGCATGGTGGCACACACTTGTCATCCCGGTACTTGGGAGGCTGAGACAGGAGGACTGCTGGCTGGAGGACAGCCTCAGCAAGTAGTGAGACTCTCATCATAGATTCAGTTTCAAAATAAAAATAAAATAGGGGCCGGGCGTGGTGGCGCACGCTTGTAATCCCTGCACTTGGGAGGTGGAGACAGGAGGATCACACAGGTTCGAAGCCAGCCACGCTGGCTTAAGAGACCCTGTTGCCAAGTAAAATATAAAATAGGTCTGGGAGTGTAGCCTGGAGGTAGAAGGGTTTCCAGGAACCCCAGTACCACCAAAAATAAATAAATAAATAAATAAATAAATAAATAAATAAATAAATAGGTGGCTCGGAGGTAGAATGCCCCTGAGTTCAATCCTCAGTACCACAAAATAAATAAAGCATCTGTCCCCTTTGTTCTGTTCTCTCTTTCACACGAGCCCCCTTCCACCCTCTGCTATGAGTTGAAGAAGCACAAGACCCTCATCGGATGCAGACACTCAATCTTAAACTTTCTATGCTCTGGACCAATGAGCCAAAATAAACCTCCGTTCTTTATAAGTTACCCAACTGCAGATATACAATTATAGCACACACAAAAAAAAAATAGACTAAAGCATCCTATACAAGGCCTAGTGTCTTCTCTACTCTTCAACGCAAAACCCAAACCCCCGATGCCTTTCTCTTCCTCACTTTCTTCATCCAGTATGTCAGTGTGTGTGTGTGTGTGTGTGTGTGTGTGTGTGTGTGTGTGTGTTTAGTGGGGATTGAAGCCAGGGGCATTCTACCTCTGAGCTATAGCCCTAACCTGTTTTATTTATGTTTTATTATGAAGCAAGGTCTCACTATGTTTGTGAAGGCCTAAGCTGATGAGACTACCCTTGATTCTGCAGTCCTGCATCAGCCTCCCAAGTGCTGGGATCACAGGCGTACACCACCATGCCTGCCTATGTTTCTACTTCATTTATTTATTTATTTATTTATTTATTTATTTATTTGGTGGTGCTGGGGTTCCTGGAAGCCCTTCAACCTTGGGTTACACTCCCAGACCTATTTTTTTATTTTTGGAAACAGGGTCTCTTAAGCCAGCGAGGCTGGCTTCGAACCTGCGCGATCCTCCTGTCTCCGCCTCCCAAGCGCGGGGATTACAAGCGTGCGCCACCACGCCCAGCTTCTACTTCTTAAAGTCTTTACAGTTCAAGTTATTTCCTCCAGCCCAACCTCCAATACCTCAGCTCAGCCCTCCACTTCTCACCTATTTTACTAAGCGACTCTCCTCGCTGGCTCTCCTCCGGCCTGTTCTCAGTGCCGCCGCACAGTACCCTTCCCCAAGTGCAAACCTGCTGACGTCCTCATCTCCTGCCTAAAACTCTCAGATGGCTTTTGCTGGTCTGTGGGATAAGCTTACATTCCTCCCCTTTGCTCACAAAGTCCTCCTGATCTCCCCTGCTTAGCTCCCTGAGGTCACCCCTCAGCCCTCCCTGCCCCCCACACACCCTACACCCAACTTGTCCCACAGGCCCTGGCACAGCCCCACCCCTCCGCTGCCCTCCTTGAGCCCCTTCACTGAGAGCCCATAATACCCTCCGTCATGGCCTTTCCCTTCCTGGATTAAAGTAGTGGGCTGATGTGATGACTCCCTGACCACACTGTAATCTCCTCAAAGGCTAGGGCCAACAGTGTATTACTTTTCATATCCCCAGTTCTTTGTACATTACAAGTGCCTAATTAAGGTTTGTTGAATAAATTAACAAACGAATGAATGAAGAACGCTCGGGAGGGCCAGCCAACCAAAAGGGTTGAACAGGTGACTAACAATTATATATTTGGCAATAGGCGGTCACTATGCACTTCTTAATCAGGAGCGTGGCATAAAGGAAAATACTACTTCAGGAAAAATACTTTGATAATAGATTAGCTGGTACAAGTTGGTCACCAGATGAGGGACACAGGGCAAATCGCCCTATGGACATCAGCTTTGTCATCTAAAGAAAAAAAAAACAGAATATCATAGCCAGGAGTGGTGATGCACACCTATCTCCCTGTACTTGGGAGGCTCAGACAGGAGGATCACAGGTTCAAGGCCAGTCTTAGTAATTTAGCAAGCCTCTCAGCAACTTGGTAAGACGCTGATTCAAAATAAAAAATAAGCCAGGCATGGTGGCGCACGCTTGTAATCCCCGCGCTTGGGAGACTGAGACAGGAGGTTCACACAGGTTCGAAGCCAGCCTCAGCTACTTAGTGAGGCTCTCAGCAACTTAGTGAGACCCTGTTTCCAAATAAAATATAAAAATAGCCCTGGGAGTATAGCCCAGAAGTAGTAAGCCTCTGGGTTCTACCCCCAGTACCACCAAAATAAATAAATAAATAAATAAATAAATAAATAACAAAATAAAAAATAAAAAGGGCTTGGGGCATAGCTAAGAGGTAGAACACCCCTGGGTTCAATCCCCAGTACTACACACACACACACACACACACACACACACACACACACACACACTTGGGATAGGGTCCCATGTAATACCTACTTCATAAGGTTGATGTAAGCATAAAATAAAATGAAAAATCTAAACACTTTCTGAAGCTGTTATTACACTACTGTACTAGTTGTTGCATCTCTGATATTTATTATTTATTATAGCTATGCAAATGACAAGAGGTGTGACCACCAGAGTGCTCCCTAGAAGCCAAGGCAGCGGGACACTGAGCTCAGTGTCATGTGACCTTCAGCAGAGCCCAGGGCCTCAACGTCTTCATCAGCAAAACACGAAGACCACACTCATGGGCTATTATGTTATTTTCCTATCTCATATAGAGCGTGACAAATAGAATGCATTCCATAAATTATAGTTTCCCATCCCTCCTGAGCAGCCACATCTGCATTTATCCCTGCAAGAGAAAGATACTATCCCAACCCTCTGAACCCAGGAACCAGAAGCCAGAGGGGCTGGAGTAGGCAGAGCTGCGTACTCTTGTAAGCTGGAACTAAATCTCAGGCAGAAAGAGAGGTGGGAGAGCCACCTCTGAGAGCCACGAGGAGCTAATATGCCAACAGATGCTTTAGATAAAGGAATTGCATCAAAGATGAACAGTGGATGAGAGAGGGCAACAGAATTGCTTGGGAGCCCGGTTTCCAAGCAGGCAGGTCTGCAAGCCAGCGAAAGGGACTGGCAGGCGTGAGGTCTGTGAGTGAGGTCAGGGGATAAGAACGCCTCCCTCCACCCTGTGCTCCTGACTCACCTGCGCCCCGGGCAAGTCCTGCCAGCCTCAGCCTCCCTCTCATCCTCTGCTAATGCGCATGATGATAACGTCAGCACAGCAGAAATGTGGACTGGTGTGAGCCTCTGACGACGCAGAGCTGCTGAGATGTCAGATTCTGGCGATGTAGAAGAAAGAATGGTCTGACACACCAGTCTTGGGTTTCTTGGGCACGTGGCTGAATTTCAGCAAAAGGGTACTGAAATTAAAATGTTCAAAGCCGGGCGTGGTGGCGCACGCTTGTAATCCCCGCGCTTGGGAGGCAGAGACAGGAGGATCGTGCTGGTTCGAAGCCAGCCGCTTTGGCTTCAGAGACCCTGTTTCTAAATTTAAAAAAAAATAGGTCTGGGAATGTATCCCGGAGGTAGAAGGGCTTCCAGGAACCCAGGTACCACCAAAAATAAAATAATAATAATAATAATAAAACAATAAAAAATAAAATGTTCATAATTTTTTTTTTTGGCGGATCTGGGGATGGGACCCAGGGGCATTCAACCTCCAAGCTACACCCCTGCCCTATTTTTTATTCTTTATTTTGAAACCAGGTCTCACTGAGTTGCAGAGGGCCTCACTAAGTAGCTGAGGCTGGCCGCGAACCGTGATCCTCCAGGTCTCAACCTCCCGAATGCTGGGATTACAAGTGTGCACCACACACCCGGCTGTGTAATCCCAGCGCTTGGGAGGCTGAGACAGGAGGATCGCTCAGGTTTGATGCCAGCCTCAGCTACTTAGTGAGGCTCTCAGCAACTTAGTGAGACCCTGTTTCCAAATAAAACAGAAAATGGGTCTGGGAATATAGCCCAGAGATAGAAAGCTTCTGGGTTCCACCTCCAGTACCACCAAAAAAAAAGAAACAAAGAAACAAAGGGGTCAAACAGAGTCAGAAGTCCACGGGTATCCAAAATATGTTACGGTAGAGTCCCTTTTCAGCCATTTGCAACTCAGTGAGACCCTGTTTCAAAATAAAGAATAAAATAAACAGGGCTGGGGGTGTAGTTTGGAGGTAGAATGCCCCTGGGTTCCATCCCTAGTACCGCAAAAAACAGAAACTGACTAGTAATTGATAGATTAAAAAAATAATAAGATGATCCACATGTGGTGGCTCACACCTGTAATTCCAGTAGTTGGGAATCTGAGACAGAAGGATCTCAGGTTGAAACCAGCCTCAGCAACTTAGTGAGGCCCTCAGTAACTTTGCTAGACCCTGTTTCAAAATAAAAAATAAAATAGGGCTGGGGTATGGCTGGGAAGTAGAATGCCCCTTGTTTTAATCCCCACTACCAAAAAAGAAGAGGAGGAGGAGGAGGAGGAGGAGGAGGAGGAGGAGGAGGAGGAGGAGGAGGAGGAGGGGGAGGAGGAGGAGGAGGAGGGGGAGGAGGAGGAGGAAGGGTTCCATAGGAAGCTTTATGAAAGTAGGAATCTTCACAAGCCCTGGGCCAGTTCCACACATAGGAATCTCTCTCTTGTTTTTTTTTTTTTTTTTTTTTTTTTTTTTGTGGGTCTGGGATGGAAACCAGGGGCATTCCACCTCCGAGCTACAGCCCCTGCCCTATTTTTTTATTCTTTTTATGTTGAAATCGGGTCTCACTGAGCTGCAGAAGGCCTCACTAAGTAGCTGAGGCTGTCGGAGAACAGCGATCCCCCGGTCTCAGCCTCCCAAATGCTGGGATTACAAGCGTGCACCACGCCCAGCTTAGGAATCTCTTTATGGATCTGTCCCCAGGATTCTGCATTAGATGCTAAGGGGAAAAAAGTAACATGGAATTCAGGAGGCTGAGACAGGAGGATCAGGGTTCACAACCAGCCTCAGCTACTTAGCGAGGTCCTTTGCAACTCAGTGAGCCCCTTTTTAAAAAAAAAAAAAAAAAAAAGAATAAAATATAAGACTGGGGGTATAGCTTGGAGGTAGAATGCCCCTGGGTTTCATCCCCAGCACTGAAAAAAAAAAAAAAGAGGAAATAACATGAAGAACTTTAACATTCTCATGCTTTTTTCCTATAAGCTCAAAGCACTTCACAATTCCTTGTCTTATCTGTTACAGTGTACCCCCTCCCTTACCCCAGTGAGAAAGCAGGAATCATGATCATAGTTTTATAGACAGCCACCTGGGGCCCAGGCGGTTGAAGTGACTCACGTAAGGTCAGGGAGAACACCAATTCTGAGCTGGACCCATAACGCAGACCCCTAGGCTTCCAGCTCACCAGACAGAGTGTTACAGAGCCAGGAGTTTCTGCAGACGCGTTCTTACATCCAGAGGCTGCCTTGCACAGAAGAATCTAAGCCCTCTATAGCACTTCATGTCGGAACACGTACTCTGTAACCAAAACTCACTTATTACATTACACCTGGTATAAAGGGCTGAAGCCAAGAATAGACGGATGTTCAGGTCAAAAGGTGGTTCATTTTCTGTCTTCTGTTACAGGCTCATGGTTTATGATTTATGCAGTAAGGAAGATATTTCACCTATGCCTCCTATGGGAATTTTGGGGGTGGTACTGGGGGTATAGCTCAGCCTTATTTTCTTTTCTTTTTGTGTGTTTGTGTGTGTGTGTGTGTGGTACTAGGGGTGGAACCCAGAGGCTTTCTATCCCTGTGCTGCACTCCCAGACCTATTTTATATTTTATTTGGAAACAGGGTCTCACCAAGCTGCTGAGAGCCTCACTAAGTAGCTAAGGCTGGCTTCGAACCTGTGCAATCCTCCTGTTTGAGCCTCCCAAGTACTGGGATTACAAGTGTGCGCCACCACGCCTAGCCCTATTTTATTTTATTAATTTATTTTTGCAGTATTGGGGATGGAACCCAGGGAAATTCTACCTCGAGCTATACCCCAGCCTTATTTTTTATCTTCTGTCCTTCCTTCCTTCCTTCCTTCCTTTTTGTAGTACTGGGGATGGAACCCAGGGGCATGTTACCTCTGAGCTACACCCCCAGCCCTATTTTTTTTAATTATTATTATTCTTTGAAACAGGGTTTCACTGAATTGCAAAGGGCCTCACTAAGTAATTGAGGTTGTTCGCGAACCGCGATCCTCCTGTCTCAGCCTCCCCGGTGCTGGGATTACAAGCGTGCGCCACCACGCCCAGCCCTATTTTATTTTAAATCAGAGTCTTATTAAGTTTCGAAAGGCCTAAGGATCACAGGATCGAGGAGGCCGTCCTCGATCCTGTGATCCTCCTGTTTAACTCTCCCAAGTACCAGGATTACAGGCGTGTACCACCACACTCAGCTTCCTATGGAAATCTGGAAGGAAGAATTTCTTACTGTTCCTGGAGTTTAGGGAGCAGAGTGAGGACCTTGGGGAGCTGCAGAGAGAAGGAAGGAGCTGTGTGCTAGCTGAACAGGACCTGATCGGTCACATTTCTTGGGGGGATTCTATAGAACACCACCTTCAGAAACAAAGGGGCCAAACAGAGTCGGAAGTCCACAGGTATCCAAAATATGTTACAGTAGAGTCCCTTTTCAGAAACTCACCCTACACATTGAAGGTTTTGAAAGGTCCTGTGCCACAAGAATACTGAGTAAACAAATAAATAAAACTTGCTTCAATTTGCTTAGCCCCATGTTTCCAAATCTAGGTAATACTGAAGCCGGAAGTTCCTGGATACCTGGGAAGATCCCATAAAACTAAGTCTTTAATGAGAAAACCAACAGGAGAGTAAGAGAATGTCCTGATGCCATCTCCAAAGCTAAAGGGAGCTAGATGGAACTCCTCCTGGAATCCTCCCAGGCTCTGGCCAGCGGGATCCGAAGCGCCCACCACCTGGGTCCTTCTCTAAATGCCTGGAGTTGGCGTTATTGTTCAGGACCATCCACTTCTGGAGAATGGGAGGGGGGATGGTGTACTAAAGGAAGGGAGAGTGGGGTGTACTGGTGCACACCTGTAACCCCAGTACCAGGGAGGCTGAAACGGGAGGAACACAGGTTTAAGGCAGCCTCAGCAACGTAGCAAGATTCTCAGCAATGTAGCAAGACCCTGTTTCAAAACTAAAAAATAAAAAAGAGCCTGGGGTATACCTCGAAGGTAGAATGTTCGTGGGTTTAGTCCCCAGGACAAGAAAGGAGGGAGGGAGGGAGAGAGGGAGGAAGAAAGTAAGAAAGGAAGGAAGGGAGGGAGGGAGAGAGAGAGAGAGAAGAAAGGGAGGAAGGACAGAAGGAAGGAAGGAGGGAGGGAGGGAGAAAATGAAGGAGGGAAGGAGGGAGGGAGAGAGGGAGGGAGGGAGGGAAGAGAACTGAACACCTGCAATCCCAGTGCTTGGGAGGCTGAGACAGGAGGATCTCAGGTTTGAGGACAACCTCAGACACTTAGCAACTTAACGAGACCCCATTTGCAAACAAAAATAATTAAAAGTGCTGAAGATGTAGCTCAGAGATAGAGTGCTGCTGAGTTCAATTCCCAATACCAACAGATAAATAAATACATAAATAAATAAGCAACAGATAACTCAAAAGAGCGAGAGGAATGACTGACCTCTCCTACTTTTGATTTATCAAATTCTTGACACCAAAACCAAAATTCACTTTGCAAAGCAGAACACAAATTACAAACATATCCTGCTACCTTCCCAATCCCCCAAAGGATCATTCCCTTGCCTTAAATCCCCTTCGCTCCCACATTGACAGTTTGGCCCCAATGAACAGACACTCGCAGGCTGACCCAACGAGCCGGAGCCCAGCGCAGCCTCTGAATGACCTCTGGCAGGCTACTTAACCCCGCAGTGGCCCTGTTTCCACATCTGGATAGTGGAGGCGGCAGCCCTTCGGTCAGACCGGGCTGGATGGGGAACAACTAATAAAAAGAGGGTTGTAAAAACCCTGTGCAATGCATTGGTGTACTGTAAAAGCTTAATGATTATAATCAAGCCGTGGCTGGAAGTCTGCGAGGTCCACACATGACACTCGGCAGTCGCTGCGCCAGCATCTGATAACAGGGTGCTTTCTGCCCCGTGCTTCGTCAGCTGTACCAACTGGTCTTGGCCGAGTCAAAAGTTGTCGGGGCCAAAAGCTGGCTGGTGTCAAGTCATCAGGGGCTAGTCACCCTGAGCACGGCTCGCTGGAGACAGGACTCCCAGACGCCCCACAGAGATGAGGCACCTCTGATCCCTGTGGCTGAGGGGCCGCCCCGTGAGGCTGGCACCTGCTGCAGAGGACCACTGGGCTCCTTCTGACCACATCAGAGGAAGCAAAGCACATCTGTTGACTGGCACTTTCCGACCTGGGTATTATCACCCTGGCTCGCCTCGCGGTCTTCCAGTCTCAGCCTTCCCCTTGCCAACTTCTTTGATCTCAGGCAAATCACTTAACATCTCAGGGTTTCAATTTCCCCATCTACAAAGCTAGAACAATCATGCCTATTATACAGGATTGGTATAAGGATGAAATAAAACATTAATTATTGTACTTGGCTTACAATGATGATGATCATGATGACCAAAAATAAAAATAAAAAATAGATTTCCATGCCAGGCATGGTGACACACACCTGTCACCCCAGTACTTGGGAAGCTGAGGCAAGGGGATCGCAGGTTCGAGACCAGCCTCAGCTGGCAAGATTTGGTTTCAAAATAAAAAATAAAATAAGGCCGGGCGTGGTGGCGCACGCTTGTAATCCCCGCGCTTGGGAGGCTGAGACAGGAGGATCGCGCAGGTTCGAAGCCAGCCGCGCTGGCATAAGAGATCCTGTTTCAAAAATATAAAAAATAGGTCTGGGAGTGTAGCCCGGAGGTAGAAGGGCTTCCAGGAACCCAGTACCACCAAAAAAATAAATAAATAAAAAATGAAATAAGCTGGGTGTGGTGGTACACACTTGTAATCCCAGTACTTGGGAGGCTGAGAAAGGAGGATCACAGGTTCATGAACAGCCTTAGCTACTTAATGAGGCGCTCCGCAACTTAGTGCGACCCTGTTTCAAAAGTAAAGAATAAAAAATAGGGCTGGGGTGTAGCTCGAAGGTAGAATGCCCCTGGGTTCCATCCCCAGTACCACACAAAAAAAGTGGGGGTGTGGCTCAGAGATAGAACCCTATTGGGTTCAATCTCCAGTACCAAAAAAGAAAAAAGACTCCCAGCACTATGCCTTATAGTCTAAAACTTCTCCCACTAACCTAGGGATGCAGGCAGAAATATCTCTTCTCATCTCTGATTTCTCAGTACCTGGACCAGTGCTCAGTAAATCTGATTGGACTGAATTGATCAAATGATGCTGCGTTTAGGATGAGAATGAACAGGGCAGATGTTTGAATTAGAAAGAGCAGGCCCCCTACACAAGCCACTGTCTAACTGGGCAGAACCAGGCCACTCACCCTCACCGGGGCTGGTGCCCCAGGCAGTTTTCTTCACAGATTCACGGAGACAAATTCTGCTTATTCAGGTCCTAATTAGAATAATAATAGCAGAGGAAGCCCTGGCCAGCTCAGGTGATACTCCTGGAATTACTTCTAGATGCAGATATGAAACCAGCCCCATGGCACAAAGAATTTATTTTCCTCAATTTTTTATTGTGCGTGCGTGTGTGTGTGTGTGTGTGTGTGCGCGCGCGCGCGTGAGCGTGCCTGCGTATTGGGTTAAACCCAAGGGCATTCTACCTCCAAGCTACACCCCAGCCCAATTTTATAAAAAATCTTTACTTTGAAACAGGGTCTCACTGAGTTGTAAAGGGCCTCACTAAGTAGCTGCACCACCACATCCAGCGACCTTTACTTTTTTTTTTTTTTTTTTTTTGGTGATACTGGGGTTCCTGGAAGCCCTTCTACCTCCGGGCTACACTCCCAGACCTATTTTTACATTTTTTTTTTAATTTGGAAACAGGGTCTCTTAAGCCAGCTAAGGCTGGCTTCGAACCTGCCTGATCCTCCTGTCTCTGCCTCCCAAGCGCTGGGATTACAAGCGTGCGCCACCACGCCCGGCCGACCTTTACTTTTAATAGCCAAAAGAAAGCTCTGGCCAGCCAGCTTAGGAAGGGCTAGGGTGTTCGCTTTCATGTCAGGACTCTGGTCTGCTCCCTCTCCTCTGCTGTGTCCTGACAATCAAGCCACCCATTCAGTCCTCCCAGCTAGATTTAGAAAGATAAAACGTGCCCTGGTGCTGCTCTCCTATGGCTCACTGGGCCTCCTCTCAAACATCTCATTTCTAAACCTCCTCCTCTGCCTAATCTCCCCATCAAAAAGTGACTTCTGAATTCTGACGGGGTTACACGCTGGTCATGGCCTCTATATATGGTTTTGTATATGACACATAAATGTGCTCTGTTGATTCTTTCAATCAAAAACATTTTTTGTGGTACTGGGGATGGAACCCAGGGGCTTTTTCTGCCTCCGAGCTACATTCCCAGACCTATTTTATACTTTATTTGGAAACAGGGTCTCACTATGTTGCTGAAAGCGTCACTAAGTAGCTGAGGCTGGCTTCGAACCTGCGCCATCCTCCTGTCTCAGCCTCCCAAGTGCAGGCATTACAGGCGTGCGCCACCACGCCCGGCTTTTCAATCAGTTGTGAACAGGTACCGAACCTGCTTTCATGAAACCTGCATCTTGTTCAACTCAGTTTCCTCCTAAATGAACAGACGGATGAGTTAAGTCAACATTCCTTTCTGAAAGGTCAAACCTTGAAAGGACCAAGGAAACACACACTGTCCTTTGTCTACAAGACTATTTCTCTGTAAACTGACTGGTCAACTATCTTTTTCATAAAACACACATGCCAATTCCTTTACCTGGTCATTCGTCAAAATGCCTAGAATGAGTGCAGTCCCCCTGGCCTGCCCGAAATCCCCTCAATCTAGCCAGAGCAAGCCCAAAACTGCTTCACCCACAGTCTCAGCCTCTCTCTCTCTCTCTTTCTCTCTCTCTGTCTCTCTCTCTCTGTCTCTCTCTCTCCCCTTCCTTTTCCTCTCTCTCTATCCTTCTTTCTCGACCTCTCTTTCTTTTTTCTTTTTGTACTATTTTGTATTGGGGATTAAGCCCAGGAGGCATATACCCTCCCCCAACCAGTCCTTTATATTTCCCCACCCCCCACTCTGGGGACTGAACCCAGGGGCATTCTACCCTGAGCTATGCCCCCAGTCCTATTTTATTATTTTATTTTGAAACAGGGTCTCACTAAGTTTCAGAGGGCCTCACTTAAACTGAGGTTGGTCGAGAACCTGTGATCCTCTTGTCTCAGCCTCCCAAGTGCAGGGATTACAAACGTGAGCCACCATACTGGGCTCAGCCAGCCCTTTTTATTTATTTATTTATTTTTTTAATTTTGAAACAGGGCATCCCTAAGTTGCTGAAAGTCTCACTGAGTTGCTGAGGCTGACCTCAAACCTGTGATCCTTTGATCTGAGCCTCCCAAGCTCTTAGATTACAGGCATGCACAGCCACACCCAGGCCCTTTCTCCTGTAAATTATAGAAGGATTGTGGATTACAACAGGACTGTGTGGCCATCTGTGTATCTTCTGAGCGCTTGTGATCTTGCCCCTCCAATGCTTACTGCCTTTCACTGAGTGCAGTTCTTAACTTGGTTCCGATTGGCTGTAGCAAGGCACTGTGGACATTCACAGAGCACACCAGGATATGTAAACCGATATTTCAGGCCTGTGTTCAGAGATTTTCAAAGACTTTTGCATCTTGAGAAGCCTAATTTAAAAAACCAATTTTGAAATAGCCCGATGTTGGGGCATGGTGGCACAGGTGGTAACCCAAGTACTTGGGAGGCTGAGACAGAAGGATCACAGGCTCAAGGCCAGCCTCGGCAATGAAGGGAGACAGACCCTCAGCAACCTAGCAAGACTGCTTCAAAACAAAAAACAAAACGTGCTGGGGCTGTAACTTCTTGGAGGTAGAATACCCCTGGATTCACTCCCCCAGTATCACATCACACAGACAGACAGACAGACAGACAGAGACACAGAGAGAGAGGAGAGAGAGAACCTGGTCCTGGATAAAATGATTATATTCATATTAGAAAAGCCCCCTTTTTGCCCTATGAGTTGTCATTATTCCCATTTGTAAAAGGCATAAAAATAGAATTCACTACAAAGATCCAAGTTGTGCTCCTGAAAGCACTTTTTAAAAAGAAAATTGGGGCCGGGCGCGGTGGCGCACGCTTGTAATCCCTGCGCTTGGGAGGCGGAGACAGGAGGATGGCGCAGGTTCGAAGCCAGCCTCGCGTGCTGGCTTAGGAGACCCTGTTTCCAAATAAAAAAGTATAAAAAAATAGGTCTGGGAGTGTAGCCCGGAGGTGGAAGGCCTTCCAGTAACCCCAGTACCACCAAAAAAAAAAAAAAGAAAGAAAGAAAGAAAAAAAAGAAAAAGAAAAGAAAATTGGGAATACTTTCAAAAGATGTATAGATGAGCCTTTAATGATTCCCAGAACTGACCTGACAGATAGCCAGCAAACAGCCCTGAGCTGGGCTGGGCTGGGTCACGGACCTAAGGAAGCAGCTGCGTCCACAGTACTCTTCATCTGCAGATAAGAAAAAGCCTGGGAGAAAAATAGTTGAAAAGTTTCAATTACACATCTAACAGACTAATTAAAAGGCTAACATAAAAGCTTACTGTATGACCATTGGAGCAAATTTTAACTTTTTTTTTCTTACTGGGAATTGAACCCAGGAGCACTCTACCTCCTAGCTACACCTCCAGCACACACACACACCCCACACACTTTTTTTTTATGGAACTAGGGATGGAATCCAGAGATGTTCTACCTCCAGACCTTGTCCCCAGCCCTATTTTATTTTTTATTTAGAAACAGGGTCTAGCTAAGTTGCCGAGGCTGGCTGAGAACCTGTGATCTTTCTATCTCAGCCTCCAAGTACTGAGATTACAGGCATATGTCGCCATGCCCCTCTAGGTTTAAATGATTTTTTATTAAAAAAAAATACTATAACATATTGTTTAGGAAATAATAAGAGGAAAAGTTCTCCTCCTAGTTAGTCTCTTGGAGTCTATTCTAATCCAGGCAAAGTATAAAGCACTAGGCCATGTTATACTGTCCTAAGAGGGTATGACAACTGTTGGCATGGCATTTACATCACTTTTGTTTTTCAGTACTGGGGATGGAGCCCAGGGGCATTCAACCTCTGAGCTACACCCCAGCCCTATTTTGTATTCTTTATTTTGAAACAGGGTCTCACTGAGTTTCAAAGGGCCTCGCTAAGTAGCTGAGGCTGGCTGCAAACCGCGATCCTCCTGTCTCAGCCTCCCGAATGCTGGGATTACAAGCGTGCGCCACCACGCCCGGCTCTACATCACTTTAGGTATTAGAAGAAATCTAGAAGTGAATGAAAGAATATGAAAGAATGCACACGGTTTATATACAAATACTGTGCCGCTTAATATAAAGGACTTAAGCATCTTTTTGTTTTGGTATCTACGGGACCCTAGAACCAACCCCATAGAGACCAAAGGACAACTGTACATGAAAATTGCTAACATATAGTCTTCATTTTGAAGTTAAACCTTTTTCATTGAAACACACCCCACTTTAAATTGTTAAGAGGTAGGGTAGCCAAGCACAGTGGTATACATCCGTAATCCCAGTACTTATGAGGCTGAAACAAGAGGATTGTAGGCTCAAGGCCTCTCAGCGACTTAGTAAGACCCTCAAGCAATTTAGCAAAAACCCAATTTCAAGATAAAAAATTATTTTAAGTGGCCGAGGATGTAGCTCAGAGGTAGAATGCCCCTAGGTTCAATCCTCAACACACACACACACACACACCTTTTTTTTTAATTCTTAGATGAAGGTTCTCTCATCTCAACTCAAAGAATGGTTCATCATTCTGCTAGAAATAGAACTAAGTTTAAGAATATTAGAATGTCACATACACCTCCACCCTTGAGAAGCTATAACCCCTCCATCATTTGGTAGCTGGGAACCTTTTGATAATAAATTCCATAAAGTCACTACAGCTTAGCCAAAGACGTCTGCTTCTCACATTCGTGGTATCTATTAAATTACAAAAACTAAATTCATTTGTCAGGTTGTCTTTTGACAAATCTCAAAGCTCTGTGAAATTGAGGAACCACTGGTTAGGATAGAAACACAATTATAGAACAGAGAAAAAACCTTCTTGACATCTGTGGCCAGTTTAATGCCAGGTGTGGTAGCTCACACCTATCATCTCAGGGTTTGGGAGGCTGAGACAGAAGGATCGTGGCTTCAAAGCTAGCCTCAGCAACTTAGCCAGACCCCGTTTCCAAATAAAAATCAGTCTGTGGGTAAAGTTCAGAGGTAGAATATACCTGAGTTAATTCCCCAGTACCCCCTCGCCCGCCCCCCCACCAAAAAAAACTAGGACCAGTTTACTAACAAAAAGCCAGGATCCAAACCAGGAGTGTGGCACATGCTTATAATCCCAGTACTTGGGAGGCTAAGACAGGAGAATCACAGGTTCGAAGCCAGCCTCAGCAACGTAGTGAGACCGTGTTTCAAAATAAAGAATAAATGTAATAGCCAAAATATGGAACCAACCTAGGTCTCCATCCACAGATGAATGGATTGAAAAGTTATGAAAAATACACACTATGGAATTCCACTCAGAATAAAGAACAAAATCATGTCATTCACAAGAAGATGGAAAGACCTGGAGAACATTATGTCAAGTGAGATCACCCAAGCACTGAAAAACAAAGGACGCAAAACCAGGGAGTATTGGGGATACCAGAGGGACTCCAGATAATGAAAGGGAAACCTCAGCAAAGCTAGAATGGAAGGGTAGGAGAGGAAGAAGGCTGAGGCTGATTAATGGAGGAGCTACATTCAAATATGTGTAAAAGTATGAATGTAAACAGGGCATGGTGGTGCGCACTTATAATCCCCGCACTTGGGAGGCTGAGACAGGAGGATCGCGCAGGTTCGATACCAGTCTCAGCTACTTAGTGAGGCTCTCGGCAACTTAATAAGACCCTGTTTCCAAATAAAATATAAAATAGGTCTGGGAGTATAGCCGGGTATAGAAAGCCCCAGGGTTCTACCCCCAACATGAATATAGCATGGTCAACCTGGACACTCAATTGTTGGGAGGAGGGAAAAGGGAAGCGAGGGTGGGAAGAGGGCACCAAGCACAGTCTGAATGTATGCTGTTTTCAATATGATCCACATGAAAATAAAAAAATAAAAAAGAAAGAAAGAAAGAATAAAAATAGGGCTGGGGGTGTAGCTCAGAGATAGAATGTCCTGGGGCTCAATCCCTAGTACCACACACACACACACACACACACACACACACACACACACACACCAAAAAACATCCAGATCCCTCAACTACTGTAGGTGACAGTGGGAGTGGGCAGGACCTGGACACACTCTCCCTGGGCACCCATGACAGTCACCTTGCCTGACATGACGTAAGATAAAAGTATCTGCTGACTCTCAGGGGTGTAATTACCAGCAGGGTGGGGGTGTAATTAAAGCAAGGATAATTTACCTTGAAGAAGATAAAAATTAAGAATTATTAATGATCACAATAATTAGCCCTTTTATATCTAAGAATCACAAAATGTTTACAAGCTGTAATTATCACAGCTCCCCTCTGAGGAAGGGATCCGTATCTCACCGCTCCTCATCTAACCGAGGGGTGAGGAGATGACACGGCGAAGGCAGAGAGGGGTGGAGTGCTGCCTCCTCCGTCATCTGTAAGTGGCGAAATTAGAAAGAGGCCCCAGAAGGGCTGACTCCCATTAGAGTGAGTACCCCATCCTCAGGCTCTCCCCAAACAGATGACCCATTCCGGAGCAGAGACTCATCTCGTTCTGACCTGTTAGCCACTTAAACTGCCTCCGTGCAATAAAGCCAAATCACATCATCAAGGATTTTATTAAACACCTCGGAAAAACCATGGCGCTACTTTCAAGGAACTTAAAAATCTCGTTGAGAAGACAAAACAAGCATCCATTAAATTAGGGAAGAACACGGAGATCACACAGGTTATGTGGTTCTCACTACACATGCTGAAGGGAAAAGTAGAAGCTGATTTCACGTCAAGGTCAAGGAAGGCTTGTGGGAGGAGATGGAACCTGTGCAGGGCTTGGAGTAAACAGTACTGGGTTTTGGATTAGCGAAGAAGGATTCCAAGGAGGAGGCTCAGTGACCTGGAGGCAACTACAGGGAGACTTAAAAGATTGAACACACCATAGCCTGGCCTGATGGCACACGTCTATAATCCTAGTACTTGGGAGGTCGAAATAGTAGGAGTGCAGCTTCAAGGCCAGCCTCGGCAATTTAGTAAGACTCTCAGCAAGCTATTAAGGCCCCGTTTAAAAACAAAAAATAAAGCTGGGCATGGTGGGACACGCTTGTAATCCCAGCATTCGGGAGGCTGAGACCCGGAGGATCGCGGTTCGAGGACAGCCTCAGCTACTTAGTGAGGCCCTTTGCAACTCAGTGAGACCCTGTTTCAAAATAAAGAAGAAAAAATTGGGCTGGGGGTGTAGCTCGGAGGTAGAATGCACCTGGGTTCCACCTCAGTACTGCAAAAATAAAATAAAATATAAATAAATAAGTAAAAAAGACTGGGGTTTGGCTCAGAGGTAGAATGCCCCTGGGTCTAATCCCTAGTAAACAAACAAACAAGTAAATGAATAAATTTTAACACATCTGTGTTAAAGACAAAGTCCTCACTGAAAAGATATTTAGGGAACTTACAGAAGAATCTTAGAGCTGGGTGTGGTGGCGCACGCTTGTAATCCCCGCACTTGGGAGGCTGAGGCAGGAGGATTACACGGGTTCGAAGCCAGCCTTGGCTACTTAGTGAGGCTCAGCAACTTAGTGAGACCCTGTTTCCAAATAAAATATAAAATATAAAATAGGTTTGGGAGTATAGCCCGGAGGTAGAAAAGCCTCTGGGTTCCACCCCCAGCACCACAAAAAAAAAAAAAAAAGACAGAAGAATCTTACTTTTTTTCAGTTGTCTCATATCTCTTTGCTTTGGGAGTTCGTGGAGTGTGGGGATCATGTTTATATCTGGTTCTAAAGAGGCCCATAGACTGAACAGTCACTGGAACCGTCTCTGTCTCCTGTGAATTTCCACTCTGGAGTTTTCACAGCTGCACTGGACCTGGGACTGGTGAATGTTACAGAATCTCAAATCTTCTCTCCCTGGGTTCTAACCGGAGAACAGGGGGCGTGAGCCCCAAAGGAAGCACAGGCCAGGGAGACTGCACACTTCCCTCATTCTTTGTTAATCCATCAGAGCCTCATCCCCAAAGATTCCTTACTGAGAAGGCCATCGTGGCTATTGTAATGTTACGATAAATTTTATTTATAAAAATGGGATATAGACTTTGCTTGCTCTTTCAATTCCTCTCCAGGTCTTCAAGCTAGTTACTAGTATAATGCCTTAATGTGTTGTAGACTCACTATAGGTAAAGAATTTCTTGTAGAAACGAAACGTGCCACTTGGCTCATTCCTGGGCCAGGTAGTAATGTTCTTTGACCAATCAGTATCTCAGTCTCTAGTCTTAAAAGAGAAAGATAATGGGGGAAAAATTGTCTCTAAAAAAAGAGAACTTCAAATTATAAAAACACCATTTTTTTTTTTTTATGAATCACCATGAACAAACACTACCACATTTCTATAATTTCTGGTTGGTTTTAAATAAAAATCTGAACCAATCTGTTAGGACTCAATAGTTTTCTACAACCTCTGGCATTTTTCAACCTCTTAAGAAACTAGAAAACAAGGCCAGACATGGTGGCGCACACTTGTAATCCCGGTACTTGGGAGGCTAAGCCAGGAGGATCGCAGGTTCACGTCCAGCCTCAGCATCATAAAGGGTAAAACACAGGGCTGGGGGTGTAGCTCAGAAGTAGAATGACCTTGGTTCAATCCCCACTACCACAAAAGCAAGAGGAAAAAAAAGCCCTAAAAAACAATTTAAATTGTTTGTTTTACTGTCCAAACTTCATGCCAGGAATTCCTACTAAAATGATGTTCTTAAATAAGGGCTCAGCCTAAAATAAAAGAACATTATGTAGCAATGAGTTTGTTAGGAGTCTATGAAGCCTGATTCTACAATCTAGCATTTGAAACTACTTATGGACAAATGCAGGAGGGAAGACAGGCCAGTACTCTGAGGTCTGTGCACGTTTCTACCTGTCTTCCCTTACCGACTTTGAACAACAAAGCCGCCACCGGGGTTAAGCTCTAGCTGTGCTCTGAGTGGAAACCTGGACTGAGATTCCCCCCAACAGGTCACACACAGGTCAGTAAAGAGGGGCAGATGGGAGGCAGGGCTCCTCCAGGGAGTCGCTTGAAGGGCACCCAGAAAAAGGCCAGCACCCTCTGGAAGAAAGAGGGAGGGAGGGGGGTATGTGGTGCTTTGTGGGCGCAGTGCATATGATGCTCAGGATGGTCCTAACCTAGAATCCAAAGATGAAGAGGACTGCATAAAACCCTAAAGAGAAAGAAAAAGGAAGTATCTTCACACCTCATTAAGGAGCAGTCACAGAGCCCGTGAAATACTGAACTCTGACAGTTCTCAGAAAAATCTCTAAATCAGAGGTTTCAGTGCCCTTAGGGAGGCAGAAGTCAGCCAGGTTTACAATTAATTGTCTTCCCTTCCCCTTTCTTGCCCACCTTCTCTTTAGCCCCACAATTGAAATGGGAGAAAATGAGGGCTCAAGTAAAATACAACCCCGTCATCCAAGCCGCGCATAAAGGAAGATTTGCTTTCCATACGACATGGGGAACCATCTCTGTTTTCTCTAAATTTTCCCTTTGGAGGGTTTCTGGCTTTGGACTAGCCACGGGCAGGACCTGAGCCTCATAAATGCCACAGATCATCAAATCTGCCGTCTGCTTTCTTTTTAGCTCTCAAGCCAACACGGGCCACTGTGGGACCCTGAAGTCCCCTCCAAAGTCAGAAAACCAATACTTGCCTCTGTTGGACAGAGGAGGAGACAGAAATGCTGAGAAGCCACTGAATCATTTAATAGTCTCTATAAACCTATTATGAACCAAATTGTCAAAGAGTCTGAAGTGTGAGGGTGGGAGACACCTCACGCACAACCGGGGATAAACCCCATTCCTTAGTGAGATGGCACAGAGATTCACAAAGGATTGTGCCAGGGTTGGGAAAGCCCTGGTGGCTGTAATGGGCCAGAAAGACCCATTACCTTAATATGGCTCCAGGAGAAGCACATGCAGAAGTGCTTATATGTCACAAGCATTAGTAACTTGGGCTGAGCAGGATGCTTCTATCTACAGGAAAGCGTTACACTAGCTCTTTTTCTTGAGGGGCATCACTATGCTAATGAGAAAAGAAATTAACAAACTTTATTTAGCTCTAAGAATAAATCCTCACCCTTTCAGGTTTTCTTAAAACAGATGAATAAAAATGCATTCGAAAGCTGGGCGTGGTGGCGCACACTTTTAATCCCGGCATTCCGGAGGCTGAGACAGGAGGATCGTGGTTTGCAGCCAGCCTCAGCTACTTAGTGAGGCCCTTTGCAACTCAGTGAGACCCTGTTTCAAAATAAAAAATTTAAAAATAGGGCTGGGGGTGTAGGTTGGAGGTAGAATGGCCCAGGGTTCAATCCCCAGTACCACACACACAAAAAAAAAGTATTCTAAGGCACCCTCCAAAATTGTTTACTGCACAAGGCAGCCCCCAGTCTGTACAAAAGCCATCATCATGAATCCTGGAACACAAACAACATGTGTGTACACACACACACACACACACACACACACACACACACTCACACTTTTTTTTTTTTTTTTTTTTTTTTTGCGGGTCTGGGAATGGAACCCAGGGGCATTTGACCTCCGAGCTACACCCCCTGCCCTGTTTTTTATTCTTTATTTTGAAACCGGGTCTCACTGAGTTGCAGAGGGCCTCACTAAGTAGCTGAGGCTGTCCGTTAACCACAATCCTCCTGTCTCAGCCTCCCAGATGCTGGGATTAAAAGCGTGCGCCACCACGTCCGGCTTACACACACATAATTTCATTGGTGCATTACAAACAAAAATTTTTACCACCATTTTTAGAGAAGCTTAACAATTCTTTATACCCCTTTCTCGAAATGCCCTAAAATGGTTCCAGTCTCCACGAACAGCTCCACATGGCCTGTCATATGCTATGGAGAAATTAACCGGACTTATCCATTTATGACAAAGGTTCTGTGTAATTCCAACCTAGAACGTCTATCTTTTATAAAGTAAATGGCTTGGAGGTTACTCCTTTGTAACGAAATCAAGTCAATTAAGATTTGGAACATTTAATGTCTTTGTTTTATTGTTTAATTTAACGACAAAAGAAAATTAGCTATTCTGCCAAATAGCATCTTCTTTCATGTGAGGTGGGGCTGGTACCCTAACTGTCAGCAGGCCAGGTCTGTGAACCTCATGCCAAATAGCTACGTGAGCAAATAGCGAGATAAACAAGCCATTCGCAAAGACAGAGGTGGAGCTGGGCTTGGCATGAATCAGGCCATCCCACGGAATGGGTGTCTCCTCCCCAAGTTGCTCTCCAGGGCACAATTAAAACCCCTATAAAAGGCCCGGCTCCCAGTTACCCAGCACACTTGCCAGCAGTGTCCGCGAGCACTCGGCTTCTTCCTCTGGTGGAGTGGGTAAGTCCCATTGTGTGGGGTCCTGTTCTGTATTCTTCATTCGTCTAGACTTCGTATACGTTGGGGAGCTGGGGCAGGTTCCGTGAGCCAGGAGGGGTCAGCATCTGCAGTGATGGGCAGCTCCCGTTTACCCCATCCCTCCTTCTTGTGGTTGCATCCATCACTTGGAGACGCGGTCCTTCTCTCAAGGTTCGGAGCCCAAGATGGTTGCACGCCAGGGGATGATCCGGTGTGGTCCCGCTGGGGCCATCTTCCTAACAATTTCCATCTCAAAAAGCTGCCAGACCTTGGGTCTCTTCATATCTGTTCTACCTACTATGGGCTGACATACAGTTATGGCAACTGAGGAACTGAAATCGATGTATAAAGAAGTCACCTTGATACACACCCAGCCAGCAAAGCCATCCATGTATTCTTTTAATGCCGATCTGCTACTGGCTATTTTTGTCTTTTGTTTTATTGTTTTTTAATATTGTGAATTGAATTCGGGGCCTCATGCATGCTATGCCAGGGATCCACCACTGAACTGTACCTATTCTAGCCCTTAATGCTTTTTATAATGCTAAGATTCAAATAGTTTATTTGGATTTAACAAAGGCTCACCACAAGCCCAATATCAAAGATTTTCAGGTTCGGTTTGGCCCATTGACTCTGGTAGCCAATTATGAAGACCCTCACAAAATCTTTCAATAATTGGACATATGGGTAACTATAATATAACTAAGTTAAGGGAGGTGGCCTGCATTCTCGGTTTTCTGTATTGGTATTTCCAGATGTTATAATGCCATCTTTTGTCTAGGACAAAGTAGGGTTTAACCTTAGAACTGGTAACTTAAGAATTATACTCTTAGATCTCTTATGGACTAATTCATAAGAATTTGTATGTTCAGAAACAATTCATATCCCCCTTCCCATGGTTCCGTCTGCTGCCTTAAGTTTGGCTGGCACGATTAGCTGGACATCTGGCTGGCTCTCTCTGCTTCAAGATATTCCCAAGTCTTCATCCTTTGGCTTTTATCTGTGCTCAATGCTCAACTTTATGAGCTGCTTATGAGTAGCAACATTTCGGGCTGGCCTGGTGGTGCACACTTGGAAGCCCAGTACTTGGGAGGCTGAAACAGGAGGACCACAGGTTCGCGGCCAGCTTCAGCTACGTAGTGAGACCCTCTGCGACTTAGTGATACCCTGTTTCAAAATAAAGAATAAAAATTGGGGCTTGGGTTGTAGTTTGGAGATAGAATACCCCTGGGTTCCACCCCCAGTACCACAAAATAAAGTAGTAGTAATAATAATAATAATAATAATAATAATAATAATGGGTAGCAACATTTCAAATTTAAACTACTGTACTCTTCACTGTCTGTTCTGAAATCTGCTGGGGAACTGAAAGAGAATAGAATGTGGATAAAGCAGACTGGGTGGACAATCAAAAGCTGGCTGTATCATACTGAAGACAATTTCCTGGCTTAGAATTTCTCAGGTTCTCTCTTCTCCATCCTGAATATGCTATTTAAAGATTTTTTTTTTAATGCTCTGGAAACCCAGACTGAAACTTACTACTGCTGAGAAATAAATTTTTTTTCTAGAGATTTGCCTAAAACAATATTAACGAAGTCTTCCCAAAGGCAGAAACAAGAGTTCTGATTCTAGACCCTATTTTATTGTTCTAGGTTTACCTGAACTTTAAAGAAGAAAAAAATGTCTCCACTTGTGAGAAGCATCTTCGATATCACTGAAATCTTCTACCAGTATGCTTCACACACTTGTGATGGTGCCGCACTGAGCAAGGGAGACCTGAAGAACCTCCTTGAGAGGGAATTTGGAGACGTCCTTCGGGTAAGAACCAACATTAGCTGAGGACTCTGAATTTTCTTCTCAGGAGACCAGAGCAAGGAGTGGTGGCTTCTATTCATTTTTATACCATGTCAGATCTACACCGCAATCCCTCGTTCACTTCTGTGTCTGGCAGTGTTTAATTGGCATGGTAGCCTGAGTATTAGAAATCTTGGTAAACAAGTATTCCATGTACTTGATGGCACTGCGGATGGGCACCAAGTGTTCGTGGATGTTACCATCAAAGATGTCAGATCCAACTAGACTTGGAGGGATTTCAGTGTTTCCAAGTTTCAAGAGCTGAAATCAACCTGCTCTTCACTAAAATGGTGTTACCAGAAATATTCTGCTTTCTGCTTTTGTGTGTGTTTAGTACTGAAGATTAAACCCAGGGCCCCACGCATACTAGGCAAGTGCTGTGCCACTGAGTCCCTAACCCTTTTTAAATTTTATTTTGTGACAGTGTCTCCCTAAGTGGCCCACGCTGGCCTTAAATTTGCAATCCTCCTGTCTCTGCTTTCCCAGTCACTGGGATTCCATGCCCATACCCTGCTTGTTTTCAAGCATGAAACAAATCAAACCAGGAGTGCTGGCTATTTCAGATGGAAATGACTACTGGAAATCATACATTTCCGTGTTATTTCCCTCATAATGATCAGTTCACTATGATTCACCCAGCTAAAGAGAACTTGTGGGTTTTTTGTTTTGTTTTGTTTTGTTTTTGTGGGTCTGGGGATGGAACCCCAGGGGCATCTACCTCCAAGCTACACCCCCTGCCCTATTTTTTATTCTTTATTTTGAAACAGGGTCTCACTGAGTTGCAAAGGACCTCACTAAGTAGCTGAGGCTGGCCTTGAACTGTGATCCCTCCTGTCTCAGCCTCCCAAATGCTGGGATTAGGAGCGTGGGCCACCACGTCCAGCTGAACCTGTGTTTTTTAATTAGCACTAAAAAAATACAAAAATTTCCAACAAACATGTGCTTTGAAATGAGGTATTCACTTTTTTTTTTTTTTTTTTTTTTTGGTGGTGGTGGTACTGGGGGTGGAACCCAGAGGCTTTTCTACCTCCGGGCTATACTCCCAGACCTATTTTTATACTTTATTTGGAAACAGGGTCTCACTAAGTAGCTGAGGCTGGCTTTGAACCTATGTGATCCTCCTGTCTCAGCCTCCCAAGCACGGGGATTACAAGGATGCACCACCACGCCCGGCTTGACACACACTGGGCATTTTTCTATCTGTTCTGAACATCTCTTGGGGGGGGCAGCACAGCATAAAATAAGTGTGTGCCTGAGATTTTTACTACCTGCAACTAGTACATTGCAAAACTTTGCCTTCATCTTTTTCAGAGGCCTCATGACCCTGAGACAGTTGATCTGGTCCTGGAACTTCTGGATCGAGACTGTAACGGGCAAGTCGATTTCAACGAGTTCCTCCTGCTAGCTTTCAAGGTGGCTCAAGCGTGTTATTACGCTCTAGGCCAGGCCTTGGGGCTTGAGGAGGAGGAGGAGAAGCGAGTTCAGGGTGCGTTACAAGATCGCAGGCAAGAAGACCAAAGAAGATTCGAATCCCGTGACAGACAGCTGGACGAAGAACCTGGGCGCCCACAGAAGAGGCGGGAACAGGAGCGGGAGCGCGCAGAGGAAGAGGAGCAGAGACGGCGGCAGGAGAGACTGGAGCAACGCGACAGGCAGAGGCTGCAAAGGCGGGAGCAGCAGGAACGCGAAGAGCGCCGGGCAGAGGAAGAGCAGCTGCGGAGGCGCAAGGACCGCGACGCTCTGGAGTATCTGGAGGAAGGACGGCCAAGGCGGGAGCAGCGGGAGCAGCTCGAGCGCCAGGAGGAAGAGCGGCAGCTGCAGAGGCGCGAGCAGCAGCTGAGGCGCGAGCAGGAAGAGCAGGAGCAGGCCCGGGAGCGAGGCGAAAACCGCACCCAGAGGTGGCAGTGGCAGCTGGAACGCGAGGCCGACGCGCGCCAGAGCAAAGTCTACTCCAGGCCCCGCAGGCAGGAGGAGCAGAGGCGCCGCCAGGAGCAGGAGGAGCAGAGGCGCCGCCAGGAGCTGCAGCAGCTGGAGCAGGAGGAGCGCGCTCTTCTGCAGGAGGAGGAGGAGCAGCGCGAGAAGCGCCGCCAGAGGCTGAGGGAGGAGGAGCGCCAGGAGCCGCAAACACGGTTCCGCGAAACCGAGGAGCAGCGCCGCCAGCGCCGCGAGAAGCAGCAGGAGCTGCAGGAGAGGGAGCAGGAGGAGGAGGCGCGGCTCCAGCGCCGCGAAAGCCAGCGCGCCGGGCAGCTCCTGGACAGCCTCCAGGAAGAACGCGAGAGGCGGCGCCGCCAGCAAAACTGGAAGTGGCAGCTGGAGGAGGAGAGCCAGAGGCGGGGCCGCACGCTCTACGCCAAGCCGGGCCGGCGGGAGCAGCTGCGGCTGGAGGAAGAGCAGAGGGAGCGCAGGCGCCAGCAGCGCGACAGGCAATTCCAGGAGGAAGCGCAGCTGCAGCAGGAGGAAGCGCAGCTGCAGAGGGAAAGGAGGCGCCTGCAGCGCGACAGGCAGTATGTCCAGGAGGAGGAGGAGCAGCGGCTGGAGACCGAGCGGCAGCAGCGGCGGGACCAGGCGCAGCGCGGCGATCTGAAATGGCAGTGGCGACCAGAAGAAGAAAACCAAGTGCGTAACCAGAGGGTTTTCTCCAAACGCAGGGATGATGAAGAACGGATCCGCCAGCTGGAAGAGTCTCGCGAGCAGGAGAGACCATTCGGACAGGACCGGCGGGCCCTGCAAGAAGCCGAGGAAGAAAGGAGGGAGCTTGAGCAGGAGAGGCGGCGCCAGCAGCAGCGCGACCGGCAGCTCCGGGCCGAAGAACAGCGGGAGCGAGAGGAGCGGCGGGCGGCGCGGAGCCGAGACCCGCAGCTCCGGGAGGAGGAGCCGCTGCTGAGCGAGGAAAGAGAGCAGCTGAGGCAGGAACGGGAAGAGCAGCTGCGCCGCCAAGAGCGCGACAGAAAATTCCGCAGAGAACAAGTGCGCCGCCAGGAAACACAGGAGGAGGAAGAGGAGCAGGAGCTGCGCCGCCGGGAGCAGGACAGAAAGTTCCTCCAGGAGGAAGAGCTGCGCCAGGAAAGGAAGAGGGAGCAGCTGCGCCGCCAGGAGGAAGAAGAGCTGCGCCAGGAGGAGGAAGAGCTGCGCCAGGAAAGGAAGAGGGAGCAGCTGCGCCGAAAGGAGGAAGAGCTGCGCCAGGAGGAAGAAGAGCTGCGCCAGGAAAGGAAGAGGGAGCAGCTGCGCCGCCAGGAGGAAGAAGAGCTGCGCCAGGAGGAGGGAGAGCTGCGCCAGGAAAGGAAGAGGGAGCAGCTGCGCCGCCAGGAGGAAGAAGAGCTGCGCCAGGAGGAGGAAGAGCTGCGCCAGGAAAGGAAGAGGGAGCAGCTGCGCCGCCAGGAGGAAGAAGAGCTGCGCCAGGAGGAGGAAGAGCTGCGCCAGGAAAGGAAGAGGGAGCAGCTGCGCCGAAAGGAGGAAGAGCTGCGCCAGGAGGAAGAAGAGCTGCGCCAGGAAAGGAAGAGGGAGCAGCTGCGCCGCCAGGAGGAAGAAGAGCTGCGCCAGGAGGAGGGAGAGCTGCGCCAGGAAAGGAAGAGGGAGCAGCTGCGCCGCCAGGAGGAAGAAGAGCTGCGCCAGGAGGAGGAAGAGCTGCGCCAGGAAAGGAAGAGGGAGCAGCTGCGCCGCCAGGAGGAAGAAGAGCTGCGCCAGGAAAGGAAGAGGGAGCAGCTGCGCCGCCAAGAGGAAGAAGAGCTGCGCCAGGAAAGGAAGAGGGAGCAGCTGCGCCGTCGGGAGGAGGAAGAGCTGCACCAGGAAAGGGAGGAGCAGCTGCGCCGCCAGGAGCGCGATAGAAAGTTCCACCAGGAGGAAGAAGAGCTGCGCCGCCAGGAGGAAGAGCTGCGCCAGGAGGAAGAAGAGCTGCGCCAGGAAAGGAAGAGGGAGCAGCTGCGCCGACAGGAGGAGGAGCTGCGCCAAGAGGAAGAAGAGCTGCGCCGCCAGGAGCGGGACAGAAAGTTCCGCCGAGAACAAACGCGCCGCCAGGAAAGGGAGGAGCAGCAGGAGCTGCGCCAGCAGGAGCGCGAGCAGCAGCTGCGCCGGGAGCGCGACAGAAAGTTCCACCAGGAGGAGGAAGAGCTGCGCCAGGAAACGGAGGAGCAGGAGCTGCGCCGCCAGGAGCGCGACAGGAAGTTCCGCAGAGAGCAACAGCTGCGCCAGGAAAGTGAGGAGGAGCGGCTGCGCCGTGAGGAGCAGGAGTGGCGCCGCCAGGAGCGCGAGCGACAGCTGCGCCAGGAGCGCGACCGGAAGTTCCGCCAGGAAGAAGCGCTCCGCCAGGAGCGCGACCGGAAGTTCCGCCGGGAGGAAGAGCCCCGCCTGGAACGCGACAGGAAGTTCCGCGGGGAGCAGGAGCTGCGCCGGGAAAGGCAGGAGGAGCAGCTGCGCCGGGAAAGGGAGGAAGAGCAGCTGCGCCGCCAGGAGCGCGATAGAAAGTTCCGCAGAGAGCAGGAGCTGCGCTGGGAGAGGGAGGAGGAGCAGGAGCTGCGCCGCCAGGAGCGCGACCGGAAGTTCCGCAGAGAGCAGGAGCTGCGCCGGGAAAGGGAGGAGGAGCAGCTGCGCCAAGAAAGGGAGGAAGAGCAGCAGCGCCGCCAAGAGCGCGACAGGAAGCTCCGCAGGGAGCAGGAGCTGCGCCGGGAAAGGCAGGAGGAAGAAGAGCTGCGCCGCCAGGAGCGCGACAGGAAGTTCCGCCAGGAAGAAGACGAGCAGCTGCTCCTGGAGGAGCAGGAGGAGCAGCTGCTGCGGCAGGAGCGCGACCAGCAGTACCGGGGCGAGGAGCAGTTTGCCAGGGAGAAGAGTCGCCAGGAGCGAGAACTGCGGTCAGAGGAGCAGAGGCGTCGCCAGGAGCGGGAGAGGAAATTCCAGGAAGAGCAACTCCGGCGCCAGCGGGAGGAGGAGCAGAGGCGCCGCCAAGTCCGGGAGAGACAATCCCGGGAGGAGAAGGGGCAGCCCGGGCGCCAGTTCGCCCACGTGCCCGTGCGCTCCAGCCCTCTGTATGAGTACATCCAGGAGCAGAGATCCCAGTACCGCTCTTAGGCGGTGCCACCCGCATCCCGACACCTGCCAACGTTTTGTGCAAAAGGAAATGAGGAGCGCTGGGTTGCAGTGGGCAACTCACGTGTTTCTGGTTGTGGGAAAAGTCTCTGATGTTAGAATGTGTCTTTCTTTCCAAAATCTTAAACTACACTTATTCTATTGCTTTCTACTCCTGCCTCTTATTCTTCTTCAGGTAGTTCTGTATTGCAAGATGTCTTGGCTCTTTGGTGCTGTTGTGGTGTGCAGTTTATTAAAACACCTGTCGTTTGTTTATGGAGTTTTGAGAAACACGTTGGCTTTTTGCATTCAAAAGTAACAAGAATAATATGACAGTTTGAAACTCAGAATAATTTGAGTCCATAATGGCTGACCATCTTATGGAGAGTTCACGTTTTTAAAGTTCCAGTTGACCTTTTTTCTTGGGCCCAAATTTCATTTAGTCTACCTACAAATCATTTCTCGTTTGTTTTTGTGGTGTAATTAGATTCCACCTGGCGTCTGAATTTTTACAACCCTCAGTTGATGCAGGGGAAATGATTTTAGGAAAATACTCTGAAATTAGCCCATAACTGGAGGAAATGCCTGTTAAGAATGAAGTTTAGCGTCAAGATTTTAAATTGGGGGTCAGGTGCTTTTATGCTGAGCTCCATTTAAACACTTAAAACTTGAAGCAAAAGCAAGGTGTTTTTCAAACAACTCACAGCTCGAATTTTAAAACTGTGCCTGCTTAGTTTGTAGTACTCAGTTCTATTTCCCCAGGTTTTGTTGGGTTTGAGAATGTGACTACTTTTGTTAATTTTAGCTTAGAGGAAACCTCAGGATTCTGTAAACATCTGTCTTGATCTAGGGCCAGTAAGAGATCACAGAAAACATGTTGAGGGAAAGAAAGGGAGGAAATGTATGGGCAAAGAAGCAAGTGTCTAAAGGCCCTTTGACAAGACTCATCAGCCCACAAGCCTTTGATGCCTAATACTACCTTGAAGACATTCTTGTTGAAATAATTGGACTGTGTGAAAAATTAATAAATGTTTGGCAAGTAATCATGTGTGTCTGTTTTAACTGTGTGTCAATCACAATTCAAGATCTAATCATCTGGAAACTGATATAAGTTCCCAATCACGAGGGTATTTTGTTATGATCATCTATGTCCACATGTGAAAAGAGGAGGGGAGGAGCCACCATTTCCCCCATTCATTTTTCCCAGTTAAGGTGAACCCTGTATTGTATCCATCCCCACATTGGGGTTCTCTTTCCCAATATTTCAGTTCTCCACCCCACAGCTTTCTGCTCCCTATGACTATTAACATTTCCTTCTGAGAATGCAGCAGCTTTTTGGTTTCTGATGTCTGATGAGCCAGTGGTAGAAATGGCCTGAGACTTCAGAATAGCACAATAGACACAGTGGTGACATACGAATTAAGGCAACTGAGCCGAAAGATGCTAAGTAGTAATTGAGCCAAAGTATTATAATTCAGACACTCCTGTGCCACCTGCTGGGGTATATGTTTGGTATTCACCATTTGATAATAAATAAGTCCAAGAAGGTCCTAATTAAGATAACATCATTTATAACTGTGAGGGTCATGAGTAAGAAGATACCCCAAATCCCTTAACATTTTGGTCAATGGCATAGAAGAGGAAATTCTAAGCTCATAGCTCCTGAGCATCGTTCTGATGTCACTTTCTGTAAGAAGCATGGTTAGTCTCTGTCTCTCTCTTCCCCTTTAACACAAATGTAAGATCCCAAAGACAGAACCAAGGAAAACCCCAACTTTGTCTTAGAATTTTGCCTCTTTCAAATGATTTCTAACTGCAAAGCTATTTTTCTCCTAAAGTAAATGTATACCTCTTCTTAAAGGTCTTTACAGAAAACCCTACAAGAGGCTCACTGACTCTCCCCAGGATCCTCATAAAGGGCACTTATTTGAGAGCCTCTTATAAATGCCCAGCCCCAGGCTACTGCTACTACTGAAATAATACACATCAGTTAAACTAGAGTTCAATAATAATAATTATAGTAAAAACAAAGCCCTTCTGACCTCTTGTAACATTTTACAAGCTGAGAAAAACATAGTTTCCAAAGAAGAAAGTCTTGTTTCTTTAGTTTTAATAACACCTATTTTTTTTTAATGACTATCAGCCAACTCATGCCCTCTAGCTGTTCTTTTAGCATACTGGAAGGAAGACTTGGAGGCTAGCCCTGCTTCACCTGAAAAATGTGTATGTGTGGGCAGGACCTTGAGGACATTGGGAAATTGCCTGCTTAACTATAAAATGGAGCTCTATTAACATCACATTGACTGCTGCTGGGGAATAGAGTGGAGAGTTTAACCTGGTGTGATGGGAAAGCAGTCTCCGTGTGTTGTGGCCAAAGTCATGCCCCCCCACACACACACATGCACACACAGGACCCTCAGTATTTAAAAGAGGTAATCGAGCGGGGCCGTTAGGTTAGATCATAACCCAACTGCTATCCTTACAGTAAGATGAAATTTGAGAATACATAGGATTGTTTCAAAAAAACTCCTTCATCAAGTCTTCTCCCTCCCCAGACCCCCTTACACTATTCTACTCCCATTTATTTATTTTTATTTTTATTTTCAGTACTGGGGATAGAACCCAGGGGCATTCTACCTCTGGACTATGCCCCCAGCCCTATTTTTTATTCTTTATTTGGAAACAGGGTCTCACAGAGTTGCAACGGTCCTCACTAAGCAGCTGAGGCTGGCCACAAACCACGATCCTCCTGTCTCCGCCTCCCAAATGCTGGGATTACAGGCGTGAGCCACCACGCCCGGCTTCTCCTCATTTATTTGAAGTCTCT
The DNA here is from genome assembly GCF_963383645.1 of Muscardinus avellanarius. NCBI lineage: Eukaryota > Metazoa > Chordata > Mammalia > Rodentia > Gliridae > Muscardinus > Muscardinus avellanarius. The sequence continues at coordinate 116,640,462 of NC_137788.1, forward strand.
TTTGTTTCCCAATTCCTTTCTAGCTTCTACCAGTTTCAATATTATGAATGGGGAGCGGGAGGGAGCAGGGTAGGTTCTGAGGGAAAATGCACCGAGTGCTATGTGCATTTATATTTATGACACAATAAACTTTAATAAGATGTATGGTTACAGTGCACCAATACAAGTATGTATTTAAGAAGAAGAAGCTAGGCATAATGGCACATACCTGTAATCCCAGTACTTGGGCGGCTGAGACAGGAGGATTGCAGGTTGGAAGACAGCCTTAGTGGAAACCCTGCTCCTAAATAGAATAGGGCTGGAGGTTATAGCTTAGAGGTAGAATCACCCTGGATTCAATTCCAGCATGAGAGAAAGACAGTGAGACAGAGAGAGAGAGAAGGACATTTGAACACGAACACCGAAAGGAAAGATGGTGTAAAGACAAGGTGAGAGATGACCACCTCAAGCCAAGAATAGGGGCCTGGATCAGACCATCTTCTTAGACCCTTCAGAAGAAACCAAGCTGCTGACACCTTGATTTGGGACTTCAAGTCTCCAGCACTATGAGGAAATAAGTTTGTTTTGGTTAAGCTGCCCAGACTGTAGGGCTTTGTTATGACAACCCGAGGGTGTGTCATGTCACTAGGAAGACCCATCTGCATGGTGGTGATCTTTATCCTTTGACGTTGGTCACATAGATCCTAGTTGTTTATTAACTCTTCCATAGTTTCTATGGTACCATGGAAAGAAGGCTGAAAGAAATCTAACGTCTTGGGGGTTCATTGTTCGTTTATTTGTTCAATAAATGTTTGTCTGCCACAGCAATTTCATGCAGATCTTGAGAAAGCTCGATCAGGGGATCTGCAATGGTGTAGATCCCCCATGAAGTATGTCTGGCATTTCTTTCTTCAAAAAAATTATTTTAGGATTATTTGGATTAATATGTATAATTTGAATTTTATGTATAAACTTTATAACTAAAACTGATGGGGAGCGGCTTGTGAGAGACTCAGGCGGCAAAGATATCTTCCCAAGGATGAAGATATTGGGTCAAATATTAAGTTCAAACTGACCTTAGTTAGAGCCACTGTATACGATTAAGTTTGAGACAGCCTTGTGAAGTGAGACAAAATATACTATGTCCAGCACCCTTGCCCTAAACTTTATAATAAATAATAATTTTTACTGTCCTTGGCAATCCTGCTTGCATGACTATGCTCTTGCTTTTCTGCCAAAAAAATAAAGTATAAAAACTGTAACAAATCCTGAAAAAATGGAGAAGATCGAATCTGAATCGTGTGTCGTCTTCTCTCATCGGCCTCGGTTTTTCCCCCTCACCTTCACACGAACCCCGACTCTGCTAGGGCTGGACCCCGGCATGTACTGCTCTGTGCCAGATGTCATTTCAGGCAATGTACAAACAGTGGTAAAGTGGAACTCTGGTCTCCTCACTTTCCTCTCTGTGTGACTTTTTTATTTTTTTTTATTTATTTTTTTTTTTTTTTTGGTGGTACTGGGGTTCCTGGAAGCCCTTCTATCTCCGGGCTACACTGCCAGACCTATTTTTTATATTTTTATTTGGAAACAGGATCTCTTAAGCCAGCACGGCTGGCTTCGAACCTGCACAGTCCTCCTGTCTCTGCCTCCCAAGCACGGGGATTACAAGCCTGCGCCACCACGCCCGGCATTCTGTGTGACTTTCTATATGGCATTTGGGCTTTATGCCCCCACCCATTATTTTATATTACATCTCTGAGGTTGAAATAGCTATCACAGCCAGGCAGTGCACACCAGTAATTCTAGTACCTGGGAAGCTGAGATTAGAGAATCATAGGTTCAAGACCATCCTCAGTAACTTAGTGAGATTCTCAGAAACTTAGCAAGGCTCTGTTTAAAAAAAAAAAGTGAACTAGGGCTGTAACTCAAAAGTAGAATGTCCCTGGTTTCCATCCCCAGCACCTCCCAAAAAAAGAAAGAAAAAAGAATGAGATAAAGAAGAAAGAAGGGCAGGCAGGCAGGCTATTGCCCAGGTCATTCTCAGGACTGAAGACAAATTTTAATTCTAACATTTCACTTGTTCAACTGAAATTCAAAGCAACTCAAATAATTCTTACACCAGCCGGGCGTGGTGGCGCACGCTTGTGATCCCAGCATTCGGGAGGCTGAGACCGGAGGATCGCGGTTCACAGACAGCCTCAGCTACTTAGTGAGGCCCTCTGCAACTCAGTGAGACCTTGTTTCAAAATAAAGAATAAAAAATTAGGGCAGGGGGAATAGCTCGGAGGTCAAATGCCCCTGGATTCCATCCCCAGACCCACAATAAGTAAATAAATAAATAAATAAATAAATAAATAAATAAATTCTAACACCATTAACTAATAGAGAATGCAAAAGAAGAACAAGAAGGAGGAGGAGGAGGAAGAGGAGGAGGAGGAGGAAGAGGAGGAGGAGGAGGAGGAGGAGGAGGAGGAGGAGGAGGAGAAGATCTGATAAAAGCGATCGCAGAATCTATTTCAGCCTCATGGAAGCTCTCCTTTCTAGTCAACCAATCCTGAACTTCTCTCCACTCTCTCCCCCAAATCCTTCTTCTTCTCTTTTTGAATTGGGGATTGAACCCAAGGGCATTCTACCTCTGAGCTACATACCCAGACATTATATATATATTTGAAGGTCTAGGAACAGAACCCAGGAGCATTTGACCTCCAAGCTACACCCCCAGCCCTAATTTTTTATTCTTTATTTTGAAACAAGGTCTTGCTAAGTTGCAAAGGGCCTCACTAAGTAGCTGAGGCTGTCCGTGAACCGCGATCCTTCAGTGTCAGCCTCCTGAATGCTGGGATTACAAGTGTGCGCCACCACATCCGGCTTAATTTTTCTTTTCTAAGGAGAAAACTATACCTTAGAATTTAGTACTGCTCAAACCGAAACACAGTGGCCATCAGTGCTGAGTGTGATCCCATCTCTGCTCCATCTTCTGTATTAACTGAACGCTGCTCACCTTGGCATTCAGTCATGATAATTGTTTTTGCGGCAAGTGTGCTGGGACTGCAATCAGCTAAAGATTATAATCTAGGCAACATTTAATAAGCACATTTCCCTTGTTAATAAAGAGCTGACAGTCACATGCAATAATCTGAACCTAATGCAAAAGATAAATTTCTCAGAAGGATACAATTTTCTGAACCCTTAGGACATCTATGGCAAGTGCTCAAATTGCAAAAGCTTTTAGAAATTTGATTTTCCACCACTCCCTCTTTTTTTCAAAAAGCAAAACAAATGTGTTGCATTTTCTGCAAGTCCAAGCTCTCTTGTTTGGAACTCAGGGCCTTTTATAACCTAGCACCAATCTACCTTCTAAACCTTACATCCCATAGTATCTCTGGAACCTACAATGTGCTCAACCCAGACTGGTCTATGTGTCATCATTAGGAAACCCAATGATTGTCCTTAATTCAGAGACAATTGGCATAATTTTACCTATTTCGATGCCCCTCTCCTTATCAACCGAGGCAATTTCTACTCAGTTTATAAAACCCAGGTTGGGCCGGGCGTGATGGCCCACGCTTGTAATCCCCGCACTTGGGAGGCGGAGACAGGAGGATCGCGCAGGTTCGAAGCCAGTCCCTCTGGCTGAAGAGACCCTGTTTCCAAAATAAAAAGTATTTTAAAAATAGTTCTGGGAGTGTAGCCCGAAGGTAGAAGGGTTTCCAGGAACCCCAGTACCACCAATAAATAAATAAATAAATAAATAAATAAATAAATAAATCCCAGGTTGAACCCCACCTCCTCCCTAAACTCATTCCTAACCACCTGGATACACGATGATGTTTTTCTTCCTTGAGGTTCTAAGACAGTTGTTGTCCTGCCACCCACCCCTTGACCACAGTGCTCTGCCTCAGTTGGCTTCACAACTGCTTCATCTTCCCAATGAGGTTGCAAATGCCTTGAAAACAGAGACTACAGCTTGGACTTTTTTATTTTGTATATTCTTTCCATGAAAAAGCAATAAGCAACATAGCTCTATATAATTCTGAGTACCCTCTCATCCAAAAAAAGTGTGTATTCAAAAATTTGGCTGGGCATAATGGTGCACTCTTGTAATCCCAGTACTTGGGAGGCTGAGACAAGAGGATTACAGGTTCACAGCCAGCCTCAGCTACTTAGTGAGGCCCTCTGCAACTAAATAAGACCCTGTTTCAAAATAAAGAATAAAATATAGGGCTGGGGGTACAGCCTGGAGGTAGAATCCCCCTGGATTCAATCCAGAGTACTGCAAAAAATAAGTAAATAAAATTGCCCAGAGAGCTGGGATGGTGGCACATGCTTGTAATCCCAGCATTTGGGAGGCTGAGACAGGAGGATCAGGGTTCGTGGACAGCCTCAGCTCTTAGTGAGACTATCAGCAACTTAGTGAGACCCTGTTTCCAAATAAAAAATAAAACAGGTCTCGGGGTGTAACCCAGAGGTAGAAGACCCCTGGGTCCCATCCCCAGGACCACAGAAAATAAGAAAGGTAATTCTATATTTTTTCATTATTCTCTCCCCCCCCCATTTCTGTATCATACCCATACAAAATTAGAGTGGAGAGAACACATCACAGAGAGAATATTCCAGAGATGTGTTTAGAAGGAGATGTGTTTAGATTGGGCTTCTCTTGGGTCATGGTAGAGTTGTTTGGGTGTATTCCACTGTAGTCTGCTTTTTTTAAACACTGGGTGGAGAGCAATCATTCTCCCTCTGCCATTTCTCTGAGTCACTACCCACCCAGACTATGGGTATTAATTAAATGATCTTGAGTAAGCACTGGAAAAGTGGGAGCTCTTGTCAAAGGACTCAGGAGCCAGCCTGCCTTTTTTTTTTTTTTTTTTTTTTTTTTTTTTTTTTTGCGGGTCTGGGGATGGAACCCAGGACCATTTGACCTCTGAGCTACACCCCAGCCCTATTTTTTATTCTTTATTTTGAAACAGGGTCTCACTGAGTTGCAAAGGGCCTCACTGAATAGTAGTAGCTGAGGCTGTCCGTGAACCACGATCCTCCTGTCTCAGCCTCCCGAATGCTGGGATTACAAGCGTGCGCCACCACGCCCGGCTCACCGCTGGCTAAGCAGGCAGAGACAACGAGGTAAGAGGCTGCGCTTCTCATGAACCACTCCAGCCTAGCCCCCTCCCAGGCCAGACTCCTCTGATGGCCTGGCCAGCGGGCAATGACTCCGCCTCATGAGAAAGGCTCGTTGTTTTACCAGCAGCGCACATCACTGTCAGACAACTGGACTCGCTACACGTTCTTATAAACGATGAGAATCTGCTTTCTAGAAAGTTCTCTCTGTTGAGTCTAGCTACGTTCTCCAGCTTCGCACGGAACAAGGAACTCAAATAATAGACCATGGGCTCAGAGACAGAGAGGCTGGAGACAGCTCGGGTCTGAATCCTGGCTCCGCCACTTCCAAGCACATGTTCGTAGGTTGGTTGCTCAAGCTCAGAGCCTTCACTTGCTGATGTTAGAAGCTAATGAGCACCTGCCAGGGCCGTGGGCATGGAGAGCCCGTGTGCAGCGCCTGACAGGTCACGAGTGTCCCGTGAACAAGGGTTCCTTTCTCTTCCACCCCTGAGGACAGTCAGTAATGTCTCCCTCAGTCTTTCTTTCCAGTTCATCCTGTCTGCACCTGATGATTTTCTGCAGCCACTTCTCATGGGACTAGTCACTTTGCTCCAGGGCAGGGAGACATAACTTTTTTTTTTTTTTGCAGTACTGGGGGGAAGGGGAAGGAACCCAGGGTCATTCGACCTCCAAGCTACACCCCCTGCCCTATTTTTTATTCTTTATTTGGAAACAGGGTCTCACTGAGTTGCAGAGGGCCTCACTAAATAGCTGAGGCTGTCCGCAAACCACGATCCTCCAGTCTCAGCCTCCCGAATGCTGGGATTACAAGAGTGTGCCACCACACCCGGCTTGCAAGTACTTTTATATAAATGTTTATTTTGTGGTACTGGGGATTGAATCCAAGGGCATTCTACTTCTGAGCTACACCCCCAGCCCCTTTTTATATTTAAACAGGGTCTCACTTAGTTGCAAAAGGCCTCACTAAGTAGCTGAGGCTGTCCACAAACCGCAATCCTCCGGTCTCAGCCACCCCCCCACCCCCCCCCCAATGCTAGGATTACAAGTGTGCGCCACCACGCCCAGCTAAGGGCGACATAACTTATTCAACTCTAAACACCCTAGCACCTGGCATAGTGTTTAAGAAATAGAGGGCACTCAGGGAATATTAACTCAATGGCATTAAGATGGCCTTCATCTGCCAATCCCGGTTCTCCGTGGAAGTCGGCTCCCTCTTGACAAATGGTGAGAAGTTGCTTTTAAATGAAAATTCTCGGATGGGATTCTCAGCAACCCCCGCCCCCGACATCCTGTTACCATTTAGACATCCTGGCTACCCAGGACTCGGAACAAGGTCTTTGCTAACCAACAACACATCCTTTCCCTTCAAATTTCTCTTAATCTCCCCCATTTCCGTCCCTTTTTTTATTGGGTGCGTTGTAATTTTTCATCATGTTGAGGTGCAGAGTGTTAAAAAAAAAATGCAGGCACACAACCCTTGCTGCTCTCCCCCCGCCCTCACCCCACAAGTCTTTGAGGTTGGAATTGGCAATTCTGTATTCAGTCCTCGCGTTCTTTCTCTTAGTTCATAGGTCTTTGTCTCTTACAATTTTCCACAGATGTGCGGTCTAGTTCTTACATCCTTGTAAAAGGATGAAAAGCAAGACTCGTTGAAAACATATTCTACTCTCTTGAGCCGGGCGTGGTGGCTCACGCTTGTAATCCCCGCGCTTGGGAGGCGGAGACAGGAGGATCGGGCTGGCTTTCCAAATAAAAATATAAAAATTGGTCTGGGAGTATAGCCCAGAGGTAGAAGGGTTTCCAGGAACCCCAGTACCACCAAAAATAAATAAATAATTAATTAAGAAATAAATAAAACATATTCTACTCTCATTTTATTTAATTTTTTATTTTTATTCTTTGAGGTACTGGGCATGGAACCCAAGGGCATTCTACCTCCCATTCTACCTGCCTGGCTTTCTTATTTTTATTTTTTATTTATTTTATTTTATTTATTTTATTTTTATTTTTTTGTGGTACTGAGGATGGAACCCAAGGGCATTCTATCTCTGGGCTACACCATCAGCCCTGTTTTTTATTCTTTATTTTGAAGCAGAGTCTCACTGATTTGCAAAGGGCCTCACTAAGCGGCTGAGTCTGGCTGCGAACCATGATCCTTCTGTCTCAGCCTCCCGAATCCTGGGATTACACCACCACACCTGGCTTTTTTTCTACTCTCATTTTAAACACCTAAGCAAGCGACTAAATGTCATTCTCGTGTTAACTCTTCTCCACTGAGCCTGCGATCTGTGAAGTAATAAGAGCATCTTCCTGGTCACCCCCTCGGCCTCACTTTTCTTCCCCTCAGCCTCCACGGGTCCCTCGGCCTCTGGGTTCTCTCCCAGAAGAGAGAACCCTTAGTACAGAAGCTTATTTCTCATTTCCTTGAATTACAAAAGTGCCTTTTAAAAGCGAATATCAATGCCAGGCATGGTGGCGCACGCTTGTAATTCCAGCATTCAGGAGGCTGAGACCGGAGGATCGGTTCGCGGACAGCCTCAGCTACTTAGTGGGGCCCTCTGCAACTCAGTGAGACCCTGTTTTAAAATAAAGAATAAAAATAGGGCTGGGGGTGTCTATTAGAGTTAGAATGCCCTTGGGTTCTATTCTCAGCACCATATACACACAAAAAAATAGCAGATATTAAATCGGGCGTGGCAGCACACACCTATAATCCCACTACTTGGGATGCTGAGGCAGGAGGGTCACAGGTTCAAGGCCAGCTTTAGCCATATAGTGTAACCCTCAGCAACTTATAGAGACCCTGTTCAAAATTCAAAAAGGACTGGGAGTATAGCTCAGAGAAAGAATGCCCCTGGGTTCAAACCCTAGTACCAAAAAGAAAAAAAAAGGAGATATCAATCACTTTTTTTTTTTCCAGTACTAGGGATGGAACTCAGGGGCATTCTACCTCTGAGCCACAACCCCAATCCTATTTTTTTATTCTTTATTTCAAAACAGGGCCTTACTAAGTTGCAGAGGGCCTCACCAAGTCTCTGAGGCCGGCTGTGAACCTGATACTCCTGTCTCAGCCTCCCAAGTGCTGGGATTACAAGCCCGGATCACCACACCCAGCTCACATTTTTTAAATAGCATATTTTAGGTAAGGGAGGTTCCACACCCAGAAAGATTTTTTTTTTCCTAACTCTGTCTCTGGGCAAGGAGAGCAAAGTGTTAAAACAGCCGAGTCAGCTGGTACCTCCACTTCCATCACATGACTTAATGGGGCCTTTATTTTTAAACATATGATTGACACCTGTCTCTCAGGATTAGGTCAACCACAGGCCATCCTGCTGGAGGAGAATCAGATGACTTTAAGGTCCCTGACAGCCCTATGATTTGTCAGACAGAAATGTAATTGTGTCCTCAGGTGCCAAAAATAAATAGAGAGAAAAAAAGCAAAACAAGACAAGAACACCAGCCCCGAAGCCCCCAAGATCCCTCAAAAGGATAACCTGCAAAGGTCCCTAAGTAAAGAAGAAATTCCTGCCTTTGTTTTGAATGAGTCTAAAGCCAAAAGGCAAATTGGGAACAGAGAAGGAGGAGAGACCGGGCTTGCTGGTGATGAATCAGGCCATTAGCCCGGAGGGTGTCTACCTCCTAACTGTGCAATTAGAGGTGAGATAAAAGGCACCAGCGCCTGCAGTGGCCGCAGCCCGCTGCCCGGCGTTCCGCTTCTCCCACCGCGAGCCAGGTAAGTCTCCCAGACTATCTGGAATCTCAGCTGCTGCTGTGCTTACTTGTGCGATTGTGTTCTTAGTTCAGGGGAGTCACACTCTAAGTGTAACCGTAACACAGGACTCAGATCTATGCTCAAGTGAAAATTTAGAGTCATTTCTGTGACAAGCAGCGTCCGCGGGCTGGGACTGTTTGACCAGGGAATTCACACAGAACCGGGGCTTCTTGGTACAAACATGTTTTTTCTACTGGCAAATGCAGGGGCTTTGCGGACTTAAAAGCTATTATCTCTTTTCCTGGACAGGAGGCTGAACGGAGCCAAAGCGGGAGGAATGCAGGTAGAGTCTCTCAGAAGAGGCTCAAAGGACCAAATCCCCCTCATTGGACCTCATTTGTGGATTTAAATATTTATGTTCAAGAGGCTTGGGGAGACAAGGAGTTGTGGGGTTTGTTGTTGTTTGGGGGTACTGGGAATTGAATACAGGTCCACTTTACCACGGAGCTACAATACCAGCCTCTCCCACCCCCCTTTTTTTTTTCTTTTTTTCTTGGTGGTACTGGAGGTGGAACCCAGGAACATTCTACCTCCGAGCTACATTCCCAGACCTTTTATTTATTTATTTAGTTAGTTAGTTAGTTAGTTAGTTAGTGGTACTGGGGATGGACCCAGGGGCTTTCTGCCTCCGAGGTACACTCCCAGACCTATTTTATTTGTATGTATTTACTTATTTATTTATGGTATTCTCTACCTCTGAGCTACACTCCAAGACCTATTTCATATTTTATTTGGAAACAGGGTCTCACTAAGCTGCTGAGAGCCTCACTAAGGAGCTGAGGCTGGCTTTGAAATGGCACAATCTTCCCATCTCAGCCTCCCAAGTACTGGGATTATAAGCATGCGCCACCACGCCCGGTTTGTTTGTTTGTTTGTTTGTTTGTTTTTGCGGGTTTTGAAACAGAGTCTCATAAGTTGTTGAGGGCTCCATTAAGTTGCTGAGGCTGACTACAAATCTGAGATCCTCCTGTCTCAGCCTCCCAAGAACTGGGATTATAAGCATGTGTCCCCAGGCTCGGCTTCTTTTTAAGTTTGAGGCAGGGTCTCTCTGCATTGCTGAGGGGCTCAGCTAAATTGTTGAAGCTAGGTCTGCACCTGCATTCCTCCCATCTCGGCCTCCCAAGGACTGGGATTACAGGACTGGCCCCTTGAGTTAACTTTTTCATCCTCTTCTTGCAATAAATTGTTCCTTGAACACATGAGTGTTGTTATTTACTGCAGGGTGGGGTGAAGTGTCCTTTTTGTTTTGTTTTGTTTTGTTTTTTGCGGTACTGGGCATGATGAAACCCAGGGGCATTTGACCTCCGAGTGACACCCCAGCCCTCTTTTTTATTCTTTATTTTGAAACAGGGTCTCACAGAGTAGCAAAGGGGCCTCACTGAGTAGTAGCTGAGGCTGTCCATGAACGGTGATCCTCCCGTCTCAGCCTCCCAAATGCTGGGATTACAAATGTGCACCCTCATGCCCAGCTTGAAGCATCCGTTCTAATAACAACCCGTGTTGGATCTGATCTCATCCCAGTACCCAATACATCTTGAGATACAGAACCAAGCAGGCAATGCCAGTCGAGCTGGGAGAGGGACAGAGAGAAGGGCGGGCTTGGTACCCCCTTCCTGAGGGTCTGTCCTGGGGATCCCTGCTTTCTCTTTCCTGCAGCTTCTCCTGAGCCTGCCAAGATGCCCCGGTTCCTGAGAGGCATCCTCTGCGTGATCGAGACGTTCCGCAGGTATGCCCGGGAGGACAGGGGCAAGGCGACGCTGACCTGCAGCGAGTTGAGACGGCTCCTCCAGGGCGAGTTTGGGGACATTCTTCAGGTGAGATGCTTGAAGCACCGTGGCCATTCCTACCCATGTGTCAGCTCCCAGAATCCAGGCAAGATGCGCTCAGGAGACCTCTGGCCATTTTACACTCAGCCCTCACTGGCTGTTAGACGTTTTGATTGATTTTGATCTCAGTTGCCTCCCCTGTGCAATTGGACAGAGAAAGACAGTTTTTCACAACTGGGGCTTACTGCTTACTGGAAGCAGGTGGAGTCACAGACCAGATGCAGCCAACCCTGGCCCACAAGAAACATAAAAGCTCCTTAGTCACGGGGCTCTGATGGACCCAGTGCCCAAAGCCCAGGAACGCTTATTGTTGGGAGAAATTTTACTCACTCTTAAGGAATGGGGTAAAAAAAAAATAATTCTAAACTGGGCATGTTAGGACACACCTGTAATCCCAGTACTTGGGAGGCTGAGATAGGAGGATCACAGATTCAAGGCCAGCCTCAGCAATTTAGTGAGATCCTCAGCAACATAGAAAGACTTTTTCCAAATAAAAAGGGCTGGCTGGGCGTGGTGGCCCCATGCTTGCAATCCCCACGCTTGGGAGGCTGAGACAGGAGGATGGCGCAGGTTCGAAGCCAGCCTCAGCTACTCAGTGAGGCGCTCAGCAACTCAGTGAGACCCTGTTTCCAAATAAAAAGTATAAAATAGGTCTGGGAGTATAGCCTGGAGGTAGAAAAGCCCCTGGGTTCCATCCCCAGTACCACCAATAAGTAAATAAATAAATAAAAATAAAAAGGGCTGGGGGTGTAGATCAGAGTTAGAACACCTCTGAGTTCAATCCCCAGTACAGAAAGAAAGAATGAAAGAAAGAAAGAAAGAAAGAAAGAAAGAAAGAAAGAAAGAACTCCTGACAGATGCACAGGTGCTCAGGACACCCAGCCACATATGAACAAGCTGATTTCCCTGTCTTCTCCCGCAGCCACGCGCCATTCATGCTCTGGAAGAAAACCTGAGTCTTCTGGACGTCGACAGCGAGCGCACCATTAGCTTTGATGAATTTGTTCTTGCGATCTTCAACTTCCTGAATCTCCGTCATCTTGACACGCCATCCTTACGAAATTCAGAGCCCGGGCAGGTGTCTGACTCAGAGGAGAAGGAGGCGGGAGAGGAGCGCACAGACCTTCCTGCCTCCAGGAAGCCCGCTCACCCACAGACCTCAGCTGCTCCTGAGGGCGACGGCGGCACATCTGAGACCCAAGAGCCAGGGAAGGACGCTGCGAGGCTCCCCTCTGAGACGACGGAGGCAGGCGCACCTGCACCCGAGGATTATGATGAATCATCTGGGATCCCAGAATCGCCAGCCCAAGAGAGAGAGCGTGCAACAGGGGAGCCGCCAGTCCAAGATGACCGCAGACACGTTTCAGAAACACTCAATATTGGAACTGAAAACGCAGAGAGAAGCCCTGAGGCACAGATAAGGGCAGGGCAGAAAGAATCTGCAAGAAAAACACCATCCTCAGAAACCCAAATGAAGGACGTGGAGCAGCAGGAGCTCCAAGGATCGTCGGCCGAAAAGGACACCTGGAGAGATTCTGAGATGCCGGGTCTGAGCTCAGAAGAAAGCAGCCGGAATCAGCCTGAAGCCAAAGAAGGAGCAGCCATCCCAGGGGAAGAGGCGCGCGGGGCTGAGAGTCACAGGGCAGAAGCATTTGTAGACAGCAGGACCAGCTCTGCAGCTCCCGGGACACCAGGAGCCACAGGAAGAGCACAGAAGTTGGCACCTCTGGAAAAGCCACCTGAAGGAGAAAACGACATGCCCGCCAGGCTTGGTGGCAAGCCAGCTCAGGGAGAGACTGGCTGCCAAGACGGGGGCCCCGAGGCATCAATTAGATGGAGTGAGGAAGGGTCTTGTGAAACTCCCAACAGGCTGGCCCCAGAGGGAGGGAACCGTATGCAACGGGACCCCCAGCGTCCGGCAGACCCATGCCAAGGGTCTGTACAAGGAGCTCACAGTGGTGACCCAGAACCCCCAAAACAGGGAGCCCCGGATGAGGACACCAGAATGCAGGAGGTGGTGGTGCCGTGGGTGGGAGGAGAGGATGCGCAGCTCCCAGAGGGACACAGGAGTCAAGACTCAGAGGCAAAACGCACAGATTCAGAGGTGGAGCTCCAGGGACGCCCGGAGGCGCAGGAGTCCACAGCCAGAGGTGAAAACAGACAGTTCCCAGATGCAGAGAATCCCGGTGGCTTGGCGGCAGACTTAGCGGACCAGGTTTCTAAAACGCAGCTCCCTGAGAAAGAAAGCCATGGAAAAGAACTCAAGAGCCAGCCCCCGGTGACCAAGAAAGAGGAAGGCGGAGTGCGGGAGAGCCCCGAGGCTCTACTAAAGAGTCCGGTGGAGAGGCAAATTCCAGCCTCCCCCGTGACACACCTTAAAAGAGAGGAACACGCAACCCTGGAAGAAGAGGAAGGAAGGCCCCGAGAGCAGGCGGGAGAAGGTGACGACCAGCAAAATCCAGCCAAGAATGAGTCCAGTTCCTCAGTCTCCCAGTCAGGCACAGCGGGAGGGCAGAGAGGCCTGGAGCCCCGGTCTGCAGAGAGGGCTGAGGGCCCACCCGGTGTGCAATACCACAGCCCGCAAAAGATTGTGCAGCAGGTAAACATCACCCAAGAGGGGCCTCAGCATCAAGCCCTGGGAGAGCAGCAGGGTCCCCCCCAGAGAGAGACCCTTAACACCACAAATGGAGGTGAATGCTAAAAAGCAATGATCCGTTACCTTTATCCCCGGAGAGAGAAACATCCGGAAGGTCATACAAGTCAACATGCCCAACTCAAGTCAACAGGCCCCAGCTGTCTTCCCTCCATCCCCTCCATTCTTGAATTCAGATGCAGATTACTAACCCTTTTAATTCCCCTCCTAAATCTTCACAAGGCAAATAAAAAAGTCATCAGCCACCATCAAAGAAACAGTCCACCAGACAATACAACCGGGAAAAATCCTACTCTAGGCGGCTCCTTCCGAGTGTGAAAATGAACTTTGCCATGAGACAACTTATTACACATTTTACCAAGGAAGCAAAGAAAAATTTCTTCCACATCCAATTTCTGCAGATGATTCACGGGCTTTTTAAAACATTGCAGTCAAAAGTTGTAAGACTCTGAAATAGTAACTCATCATAAATATAGTCATTCAAAGCCGGGCGTGGTGGCGCACGCTTGTCATCCCAGCATTTGGGAGGCTGAGAAAGGAGGATCGGGGTTCGCAGCCAGCCTCAGCTACTTAGTGAGGCCCTCTGCAACTCAGTGAGACCCGGTTTCAAAATAAAGAATAAAATATAGTGCTGAGGTGTAGCTCGGAGATAGAATGCCCCTGGGTTCCATCCCCAATACCACACACACACAAAAAAAGTAATTCATTAGTTACGGATGATTCTGCTTCCTCCTATCTGCTAGGTGGATTTTAGGTTTATCTTGAACTCTATCCCTCGAGATAACTTCAGAGGTGGCCATGAGTTAAGGTAATTATGATCTTCTAGCGCTTGATTGAAGTTTACTTGTGACTCTTTGATTCAGGTACAGCAGAATCCATGCCAAGTCTTTATTCGTTTATTTGCCCATTCAACAAACTTAGATGCGAATAAGGTAAAAGAGAATGTGCTCCTGGCACAGCCCTTTCAGAGCTTCGGACTCAAACAAGCAGTTCAAATAAGGCTGACAGAGGAAGAGAGAAAATACACTTCTAAAGCATGCTCAGTTCTGTAAGAAGCTCTGGGAACCAACCATACCATGAATCTGCTAAACACTCACCCATACGGCTTACTGGGGGGAGTCAACTAAAACGGATGATTAAATAACCTGGCAATCAATTTCTTCTGTTGCTTCATTATTTCCCTTCATTTTCCATCCTGCCTTGGAGACATTGAAACAAAAACAATCCTGTGTGTGTGTGTGTGTGTGTGTGTGTGTGTGTGCCTGCCTTTTAACTAGAGTTAAAGAATGCTCTCAGAGCTTAGTAATGACCCAGAAATAGTGATCAGGAAATATTTCCTGAAACCAAAAAGCAGTTTACTTGGAACTATGTCTCTGGATCAGAAAGTTCCAGCTCATCAATAATAAATTCACAAAAGAGGCGATACTGATGGGCAATGGGCACGTTGCTGTCTTCTGGGCCGAGAGCATCCCTCAAAAGCCCATGTGTGGGAGGTTGGTCCCCAGCCTGAGCTCCTGCTGGGAGGTGGCAGAACCTTTAAGTGGGGCCTAGTGGGAGGCCTGAGGTCACTGGCTCTTCCTCTCCCTTTCTCTGTTTCCCGGGTACCATGACGTGAGCACTCTGCACTGCCAGCCACGCCCAATGCGGCCATGGGCCAACCAATCATGGATAAGCGCTCAAAACTATGAGCCATAGTAAACCTTTCTTCTTTATAATTTCATTTAGAGCCAGACGTGGCAGCACATGCCTATAATTCCAGCACTTGGGAGGCTGAGACCGGAGGATCACAGGTTCGGGTCCAGCCTCAGCAACTTAGTGAGGCCCTCTGTAACTGGGTGAGACTTTGTTTCAAAATAAAAAAATAAAATAGGGCTGGGGGGTGTAGCTCAGATGTAGAACCCCTCCCCCAGGACTCAATCCCTAGTACCTCCCCCAAAAATGTTCAGTTATTTTAGGCATTAGTTACAGTTACAGAAAACTGACTAGCACCATCTGAAATCTTTATCAGGCTTCAAGGAATACAAATTACAAACAGCTTTTTCAATGATCAAACCAGTAAAGCTTGTTTGTTTGTTTGTTTTGCAGTGCTGGGGATGGAACCCAGGGGTATTCAACCTCCAAGCTACACCCCCTGCCCTATATTTTATTCTTTAATTTGAACAGGGTCTCACTGAGTTGCAAAGGGCCTCACTAAGTAGCTGAGGCTGTCCACGAACCGCGATCCTCCTGTCTCAGCCTCCCGAATGCTGGGATTACAAGCGTGTGCCACCACGCCTGGCTCTCGCCTCTGGGTTATAATTTCTCTGCGCCACCTTGCTCTCCTCTCAGACGGCGGGCTCCTTAAGCTGCACCATTTGCTCCCCTCCAAGAGATGGAGGGGAGCCCTGCACGCAGACGACGGCTTCAAAAGACGTTTGTTGGATTCGTAAGTGAATGGCTGTATCACTGCAGCCCCCTCTCCCTGCTGCCCCTCCATCTGGTCCATTGCCCAGTCACTCTGAATTTTGCAAATCATCCTTTCTTATGTCTTTACCTCCCTCTATGTAAGATGTCTCCGGGAGCCAGGCGTGGTGGCCCATGCCTCTAATCCCAGTACTTGGGAGGCCGAGACAGGAGGAGTGCACTGGTTCGAAGCCAGCCTCAGCAACTTAGTAAGGCCCTCAGCAACTTAATGAGACCCTGCTTCAAAATAAAAAATAAAATAGAAGCCGAGCGTGGTGGCGCACGCTTGTAATCCCAGCATTTGGGAGGCCGAGACCAGAGGATCACGGTTCGCGGCCAGCCTCAGCTACTTAGCGAGGCCCTCTGCAACTCAGTGAGACCCTGTTTCAAAATAAAGAATAAACTGCCGGGCGTGGTGGCGCACGTTTGTAATCCCCGCGCTTGGGAGGCTGAGACAGGAGGATTGCACTGGTTCGAAGCCAGCCTCGGCTACTCAGCGAGGCTTTCAGCAACTTAGTGAAACCCTGTTTCCAAATAAAATATAAAATAGGTTTGAGAGTGTAGCCCAGAGGTAGGAAGCCCCTGGGTTGCATCCGCAGCACCACATAGAAAGAAAGAAAGAAAGAAAGAAAGAAAGAAAGAAAGAAAGAAAGAAAGAAAGAAAGAAAGAAAGAAAAGAAAAGTAGGACTGGTGGTGTAGCTTGGAGGTAGAATGCCCCTGGGTTCCATCCCCAGTACTGCAATAAATTAATTAATTAAAATAAAATAGGGCTCAGAGGTACAACTGGGTTCAATCCCCATTAACACATACACACACACAGACATCTCAGGGATACCTTATACTTTTCCTATATGCTAACCAAGTGTAAGCCAACCAAGCTCTCAATAAGCTCTTCTCCCCGTGACTACAGCGCCGCTAGTTTCTGTAGACATCCTTTGGAGGGCATCAGGAGGGTCACCAGTGTTAATGCCCACCTTGACCATTTAAATCCTACCCTACTAGTCTACAGGCAGATCGCTGGGATCGGGGTCACTCATTTATTTCATTTAAACACAGTGACTGGGCACCGGCTATCCTGCCAGGCAGGATGCTGGACGCTGGTCACGCCCATGCCAGCGGAACGGTCGTGGTCCCCACCCTCGAGAAGGATACAGTCCTGCAAATGACAACTGGAAAATCCTGCAAAGAGCTCCTCAGATGTCGGTACCAGCGTGTCTCCCATCTCCACGCTCTGCCCTTGCGCCTCACCTTCCCGGAAATGCCTTTCCACTTCCGCTTTACTTCCTCGATTACACCTGTCCTCAGAGTCCCAGACTAAGCCGACCTCCACGAGGAAGTTCACACTAACACTTTATCAGGCCAGTCAAAACCTGCAACACCCAGCCAGGCGTGGTGGCCCACGCTTGTAATCCCAGCATTCGGGAGGCTGAGGCGGGAGGATCGCAGTCCTCCGGTCTCAGCCTCCCGAATGCTGGGATTACAAGCGCGCACCACCACACCCGGCTGGCAAGACCTTATTTCATAATAAAAAAAACAAAATACAATAAGGCTGGTGTATAGCTCAGAGGTAGAATGTCTCTGGGCTCAATTCCTAGTACCACACAACCAAGAAGGAGGAGGAAGAGGAGAAAATGGAGGAAAAGGGGAATTAAAATAAAAATATTATAACGATACTTGCATGCCCATGTTTATAGCAGCAGATTCACAATAACCCAGTTACAGATCCAAAGCCAGTGTCTGTCGACAGTTGAATGGCTAGAGAAATGTGGTGTGTACACACCATGGAATTTTACTTCGTAGGAATGAGGAGAGGCCGAGCGTGGTGGCGCACACTTGTAATCCCCGCGCTTGGGAGGCTGAGACAGGAGGATCGCACAGCTTCGAAGCCAGCCTCAGCTACTGAGTGAGGCTCTCGGGAACTTAGTGAGACCCTGTTTCCAAATAAAATATAAAAAGATAGGTTGGGGTGTGGCCGCAGGCTTTGGTGCTGAGGCTGGTCTCCTGATGCTCTGAAAACCAGAGGAACAGGTGTCAGGGAGGAAGACAGGAAGACGCAGGGGCTGAAGCAGTCTTTGCTCTTGGAGACAAAGAGGCAGCCTCATTCCTGCCAGGAGACAGTGCACGTGGGCGGTTCTCTCTTAATTAGCAGGATCCTTGACTTAGCACGCTCTGGAGTAACCCCAGGCAGGAATGACTGAAGGTGGCTGCCACTGTGGGGCTCAGTGGCTAATTACAGATGATTGGTTCCACTTTGGGAAATTGGCCTCTGCCTGCCCCGTCGAAGGCTTTGATGCGGACCTGTCCAGGGTGCGGAGTCGGGGTACAGTCACTCGCCCGCAAGATGTCAGCAGGGGGGTGCTGGGCAGGAAGGCAGGGTGGATGTGTGAAGCTGTGTGCCTTGACTATTGGGTTCTGTTCCATTTAGCTTTTTAAAAATATACTTTTATCGGTGCATTGTAAATATACATCATAGCGAGGTTCAAAGGGATACAAACATCCCTGCACACACAGCACCTAATGTTTTTATAAATGCTTTTCTTTGTGTGTGTGTGTGTGTGTGTGTGTGTGTGTGTGTGTGTGGTACTGGGGATGTGGGGATGGAACCCAGGGGCATTCTATTTCTGGGCTACACCCCCAGCCCTATTTTGTATTCTTTATTTTGAAACAGGGTCTCACTGAGTTGCAGAGGGCCTCACTAAGTAGCTGAGGCTGTCCGCGAACCGCGACCCTCCTGCCTCAGCCTCCCGAATGCTGGGATTACAAACGTGCACCGCCACGCCCAGCTCTTCCATTTTTTATACCTGTTGAACAACAGTTCCCCCTCCAAAGCCTCAATATTTGTCAAAACTACAAGAAAAAAAGACACGTGGAATTTACCACTGCTCTGGCTAGTAAAATACTGATGAAAACTTTGTCTGTTTTACCATAAAGGGCCAACTTTGATGAAGGGCTGCGTGAGATATCTTTTTAGAATTCCATTCTAAAATATGTTCCTTTGCCAGGTGTGGTGGCGCACGCTTGTAATCCCAGCACTTGGGAGGCTGAGACAGGAGGATGTCACAGGTTTGAAGCCAGCCTCGGCTACTTAGTGAGGCTCTCAGCAACTCAGTGAGACCGTTTCCAAATAAAGTATAAAATAGGTCTGGGAGTAGAGCCCGGAGGTAGAAAAGTCCCTGGGTTCCACCCGCAGTACCACAAAAAAAAAACAAAAACAAAAAAACCTGCACCACCCAGTCAGGCGTGGTGGCCCATGCTTGTAATCCCAGCATTCAGGAGGCTGAGACCTGAGGATCACAGGTTTGCAGACAGCCTCAGCTGCTTAGTGAAGCCCTCCTCAACTTAGTGAGACCCTGTTTCAAAATAAAAAAGTAAAAAATAGGGCAAGGAGTGTATCTCGGAGGTCGAAGGCCCTTGGGTTCCATCTCCAGACCAACAAAAAATAAATAAATAAATAAAAATATGTTCATTCCCCACAAAAAGAGCGATTGTTTTCTCACTTCCTGATCATGAGGGCCATGGATAGAGTCTTCTTTTCTCCAAAATGTCTCTCTTTGGGGAACTATTGCCAGAAAGTTCTGAGCCCAGATTAAAGACCAACAACAAAAATAAGGTGGGTGGAGTTGAATTCTCCTTTTTTCTAGTTCTTCTTTTCTAGTTTTTTTTTTTCTATTTTACTGTCTGTGTATTTTAGATAAACAGCTTCAAATCCATATAAACACGCTATAAATAAATAAATTTATAAGGAAAAGATCAAGTCAATCAAGGAATACTTTTTTTTGTTTGTTTGTTTTTGGTGGTACTGGGGTTCCTGGAAACCCTTCTACCTCCGGGCTATACTCCCAGACTTATTTTATACTTTTTTATTCAGAAACAGGGTCTCAAGCCAACGTGGCTGGCTTCGAACCTGTGTGATCCTCCTGTCTCTGCCTCCCAAGCGCGGGGAATCACAAGCATGCACCACCACGCCCGGCGTAAGGAATACTTTTTTTTTTTTTTTTTTTTGGTGGTACTGGGGATGGAACCCAGGGGCCTTCTACCTCCGGGCTACACTCCCAGACCTATTTTATATTTTATTTGGAAACAGGGTCTCTTAAGCCAGCTGGCTTCGAACCTGTGCGATCCTCCTGTCTCAGCCGCCCAAGCACGGGGATTACAAGCGTGCGCCACCATGCCCGGCGTAGGAATACTTCTTAAGTAGTGGATAAAAGCAGTCCAGTGACACACACCTATAATCTTAGAATTTGGGAGACTAAGACAAGAGGATCATAGGTTCGAGACCAGCCTCAGCAACAGGCAGAATGCCCCTGGGATCCATCCTTAAGACCATAAAAAAGAAAAAACATATCTCTCCAACAAGTTTTAGTTGACTGTTCTCCACCCCACCCCTTACATACACCCTGTAATTTTGTGCCAGGCTTGGAAATGGGGTGAGCAGAGTAGAATCAGATCAAGGAGATGTGGATTTGGGTTTTTTGTTTGTTTGTTTGTTTGTTTTTCTTTTTTTTCAAAAATAAAAACAGGGGGGCATTCTACCTCCAAGCTACACCCCCCCCAGCCATAATTTTTATCCTTTTACTTTGATACAGAGTCTCACTGAGTTGCAAAGGGCTTCACTAAGTAGCTGAGGCTGTCTGTGAACCGATCCTCCTGTCTCAGCCTCCTAAATGCTGGGATTATAAGCACATGCCACCACACTCGGTTTTTATTCTTTATTTTGAAACAGGGTCTCACCGAGTTGCAAAGGGCCTCACTAAGTAGCTGAGGCTGGATGCGAACCTGCAATCCTCCTGCCTCAGCCTCCCAAGTGCTGGGAACCATGCCCAACATGTGGTTTCTGGTCACAAGCACACACATGATTGGGCCAAGGAGACAAGATTTTTCCCAGAGGGGGAAACATGTAGAGACCTGAGTTCCACACTCACCTTGGTTTTCTCCACCTATAAAAATAGAAAAGATGTGGGAAACCTGTCCACCGGATAGGGGTTGTTGCCTCCAAGAAGAGAAAAATTGAGAGTATAATATCCCCATGACTTAGACGTATAATAAATTTTATGTGTTCTTTTACCTGTTTAAAAAGAGAGAGAGGGCAGGGTGTGGTGGTACACACTTGTAATCCCAGCCTTCAGGAGGCAGAGACCAGAGGATGCGGTTCATGGACAGCCTCAGCTACTTAGTGAGGCTCTCCGCAACTTAGTGAGACCCTGTTTCAAAATAAAGAATAAAGCCGGGCGTGGTGGCGCATGCTTGTTATCCCAGCATTTGGGAGGCTGAGATAGGAGGATCGCGGTTCGCAGACAGCCTGAGCTACTTAGTGAGGCCCTCTGCAACTCAGCGAGACCCTGTTTCAAAATAAAGAATAAGAAATAGGGCTGGGAGTGTAGCTCAGAGGTAGAATGCCCCTGATTTCAATCCCCAGACACACAAAAATAATAAAATAAAATGACTAAAAAATAGGGCTGCGGGTGTATCTCGGAGGTAGGATGTACCTGAGTTCCATCCCTAGTATGAGAGAGAGAGAGAGAGAGAGAGAGAGAGACAGACAGACAGACAGAGAGGAGAGGGAGGTCTGCTGTGAAGGCACATATATGAAATCCCAGGGAAGCTGAGACAGGATTGCAGGTTTGAGGCCAGCCTTGGCAACTTAACGAGACCCTCAGCAATTTAGTAAGACCCTGTTTCAAAATAAGCAATAAAATAGGACTGGTGGGTGTAGTGCAGGTAGAATGCCCCAGGGTTCAATCCGCACTGCTACAAAAAATTAAAAAACAAACAAAAAAAGGCCTTACTAACCTGGACCAGAGCACAAACATCTCATGCTCTGCCGGGCAGAGGAGGGGTTATAGTCCAAGGGCAGCTAATGAACAGGATACAAAAATAAAACATGTGCTAGTGCAAACTGTTTTAGCCATCCCATTTGAACTGCATTTTGTCTTTAGATGACCGGGCCACTTTGGTTCCCGGGTTTTTTCCGGAGCACCGTCACTGCGTTCCAATGTGCAATGACCTCGCGGTGGAGGAGAGGAGTCCGCCCCTCAGGGGCTGGGGACAAGGGATGGACGCGAAGCAGGAACCGCTTTCAAAGAAATGCCGGGGTTTAAAAGCCGCCGGAGGCCGGATCCCCGCGCTTGGGAGGCGGGGACAGGAGGATCCTGCAGGTTCGAAGCCAGCCGCGATGGCGATGGCATAAGAGACCCTGTTTCCAAAATGAAAATGTAAAAAATAGGTCTGGGAGTGTAGCCCGGAGGTAGAAGGGCTTCCAGGAACCCCAGTACCACAAAAAAATAAAAAATAAATAAATAAAATAAAATAAATAAATAAATAAAAATAAAAGCCGCCGGAGAAGAAATGGGTGGAATGAGGTTCAGTCGGAAATGAGTCAGCCCATTACCCTCCAAGGGTGTTGTCTGCAGAAAATATCTGGTTAAAAGACGCAATTAAAATCCCTATAGGAGCGCCCAGACCCCACACCCAGTGTTCCCATGAGCTCTCGGCCCCATTGCTCTTAACAACCTGGGTGAGCCCGTCAAGAAAACATTCTATTCTTTCTTTCTTTCTTTCTTTCTTTTTTTCTTTCTTTCTTTCTTTCTTTCTTTATTTATTTATTTATTTTCAGTACTGGGGATGGAACCCAGGGGCGTTCTACCTCCAAGCTACACCCTCAGCTACCTATTATTTTATTTTGAAACAGGGTCTCACTGAGTTGCAAAGGACCTCTCTAAGTAGCTGAGACTGTCCTCGAACCGTGATCCTCCTATCTCAGCCTCCCAAATACTGGGATTACAAGTGTGCGCCACCATTCCCGGCTTCTATTCCTGTTTTTATAAATACTTTTCTTTCTTTCTTTCTTTCTTTCTTTCTTTCTTTCTTTCTTTCTTTTTTTTTTTTTTTTTTTTTTTGGCAGTACTGGGGATAGAACCTAGGGGCGTGTCCTACACCCTGCCCTATTTTGTATTCTTTATTTGGAAACAGGGTCTCACTGAGTTGCAGAGGGCCTCACTCACTAAGTAGCTGAGGCTGTCTGTGAACAGCGATCCTCCTGTCTCAGCCTCCCAAATGCAGGGATTACAAGTGTGCGCCACCACGCCCAGCTCTGTAAATGTTTATCTTTCTTAGTACTCTTTCATAGATGGTTGGTGGCACAGGCGCATTTTTGGCTGCCTGGAGGATTCTGTGGCAGTCTGGAAGATTCTGTGGCAGTCTGGAAGATTCTGTGGCAATCCTAACACCAATGGGTCCTTATTAGAAGGAAGGACATTGCCCAAATGCTAATGTTTGCAAAATCCTCCTCTCTCGTCTTCAAGAAGGGTGACTTATGAAAATGTCAGGCCAGGACATCTTGTTAGCTCATCACCCCGTGTTAAGGATTTATACATGTACCCAAATGTAAAAGAAGCCATTAAAGAGTTCTGAGCAGCCGGGCGTGGTGGCGCACTCTTGTCATCCCAGCACTCGGGAGGCCGAGACAGGACGATCACAGTTCACAGACAGCCTCAGCTACTTAGTGAGGCACTTTGCAACTAAGTGAGACCCTGCCTCAAAATAAAATATAAAAACTAGCCGGGCGTGGTGGCACACGCTTGTAATCCCTGCACTTGGGAGGCTGAGACAGGAGGATCGCACAAGTTCGAAGCCAACCTCAGCTACTTAGGCTCTCAGCAGCTTAGTGAGACCCTGTTTCCAAATAAAATAGAAAATAGGTCTGGGAGTATAGCCCGGAGGTAGAAAGCCTCTGGGTTCCACCCCCAGTACCACCAAAAAAAATAAATAAATAAATAAAATATATATATATACACACATATATATATATATACACACATACATACACACACATACATATACTATGCCAGGCGTGGTGGCGCACGCTTGTAATCCCCGCGCTTGGGAGACAGAGACAGGAGGATCGCCCAGGTTCAAAGCCAGCCGTGTGCGCTGGCTTAGGAGACCCTGTTTCCAAATAAAAAAATGTAAAAAATAGGTCTGGGAGTGTAGCCCGGAGGTAGAAGGGCTTCCAGGAACCCCAGTACCACCAAAAAGAAAACTAGGGCTGGGGGGTGTAGCTCAGAGGTAGAATGCCCCTGGGTTCCATCCCCAGTGCTGAAAGAAAGAAAGAAAGAAAGAAAGAAAGAAAGAAAGAAAGAAAGAAAGAAAGAAAGAAAGGAAAGAAAGAAAGAAAGAAAGAAAGAAAGAAAGAAAGAAAGAAAGAAAATAGGGCTGGAGTGTAGCTTAGAGGTAGAATGCCTCTGAGTTTCATCCCCAGGACTGAAAAAAAAAAAAGAAAGAAAATAAAAAGAGATGGGCATGCAGGCGTGTATGTGCCCCTCAGTGGCAGGATGACCATGGGTTCAACCCCTAGTACACACACACACACACACACACACACACACACACACACACACACACTTCACCATCGGACATCTTGGATTAATTTTCTTGTGATATATCACAGGGAAGCTTTTTCCAAAGCCGTTCGTTGAACATACATGTTTGGAATTCAGAATAGAGATCAAATCCAAAGACAAAGATCTGATTATCAGCTGATAATCGACAGTCTTCATTCTTGGGACTGAATGACAGTGAACAAACAGAAGACAAGAACAAGGTCCCAGACAGAGCCATGAGCAGCTCCAACATTTAGAAGTCGGGCAGAGGAGGAGAAATGAGAATTGGAAAAAGACGGAGGTTCAAGGCCAACCTCAGCAACCTAGTGGGACTCTGTTTCCAAAAATAATAATCATGATAATAAATAACAGCGATGATGATGATGATGATGATGATGATGACGACGACGACGGGGATATAGCTCAGAGATAGAATGGCCCTGTATTCAATCTCCAATAAAAAATAAATAAGCCAGGCCTGGTGGCGCACACTTGTAATCCCCACGCTTGGGAGGCTGAGACAGGAGGATCACACAGGTTGGAAGCCAGCCTCAGCTACTTAGTGAGGCTCTCTGCAACTTAGTGAGACCCTTTTCCAAATAAAATATAAAATAGGTCTGGGAGTATAGCCCAGAGGTAGAAGGGTTTCCAGCAACCCCCCAGTACCACCAAAAAGGAAGGAAGGAAGGAAGGAATAAGCCAGGCGTGGTGGCGCACGCTTGTAATCCCAGCATTTGGGAGGCTGAGACAGGAGGATCGCGGTTCACGGCCAGCCTCAGCTACTTAGTGAGGCCCTCTTCAACTCAGTGAGACCCGTTTTCAAAATAAAGAATTAAAAAAAGGGCAGGGGGTATAGCTTGGAGGTCGAATGCCCCTTGGCTCCATCCCCAGACCCGCAAAAATATAAATAAATAAATAAATAAATAAGATACAAATGTGGGCTGGGGGTGTAGCTCAGAGGTAGAATGTCCCTTGGTTTCATCCCCAGTATCAGAAGAAGAAGAAGAAGAAGAAGAAGAAGAAGAAGAAGAAGAAGAAGAAGGAGGAGGAGGAGGAGGAGGAGGAGGAGGAGGAGGAGGAGGAGGAGGAGGAAGTTTAGCACACTGGCAGGTGGAGGCTAGAATAGTTACAAAAAAAAAAAAAAAAAACCTCGGCTCAAACTCTATGTGAGCTCCCATTGACCAAGGATGGAAGCAGGCAAGTGGGCCTACAGGGGCTGAAACATGGCAGTGCTGGAGGTTGGGTATGAGAGGGCAAGAGAGGAAATCCCTGAGCAAGGTACTGACTTACACAGCTTTTACAAGTTGCTGCCTGGATACCTGCCCTCCTGCAAGGTGCTTATCTGTAGTCTTAAGAGTTCAGGCTTAGGAGTTTTCTGCTCCCTCCCCCAGTCCAGAGAGCTGACACTTAGCCAAGAAGAGAGCGCCTTGCAAGTTAAAGGGATCAGTCCCTCTCTCTAAGCAACCAGAGACAGGACCAGTGAGGAGTCCCTTCCCTTCCCAGAGTAATCAGAGCATCCGTCTGGTAAAAGTGACTGCACAAGTTAATTTAATTACTTTTCTGGTTGTTTATAACACAGGCCTGTTGTTGTAATCCCCTTTCTTCCTCTCTAAGTGCCCAGGGGGCTGGATCATGACCCAGGGGGTGGAAAGCCGGAATGAAGTGTCCGGATCATCCAGTGCTGATTAAGGAGAGCCCTGCTTGTAGACAGGCCTACCGGCCTCCTCTCTCTTTGGAGTTTCTTTTGTCTCTGAGATCTGGCTGTGGGAAACTCTCCTGCAACACAGAGCTTGTAATCCCAGAGACAGGAGGACTGAAGGTTCGCAGCCAGCCTCAGCTACTCAGTGATGCCCTCCACAACTTAGTGAGACCCTGTTCGAAAATAAAGAATAGAACCGGGCGTGGTGGTGCATGCTGGTAATCCCAGCATTGGGCAGGCTGAGACAGGAGAACTGGGTTCTTGGCCAGCCTCAGCTACTTAGTGAGGCCCCCACAACTTAGTGAGACCCTGTTTCAAAATAAAGAATAAAAATCAGGCTGGAGGTGTGGGTCGGAGGTAGAATGCTCCTGGGTTCCAGCCTCAGTATTGCAAAAAATTAATAAATAAATAAAAATTAAAACCTGGTTGTAGGGAACGCTCTCCTGCAACACAGAGAAAGGGGGGAATTTTCAGCCTTTATTTTAGGAACTCTTTGAAGTCTACTAAAGTACCAAAAATAAAGGGATGGGGTGTCACTTGGAGGTAGAATGCCCCTGGGCTCCATCCCCAGTATCAGAAGAAGGAGGAAGAGGAGGAGGAAAAGGAGTGGGGAGAAGAAGATGATGATGATAGAGCCAGGCATTGTTATGCACTTGTATTCCCAGGACTTGGGAGGCTAAGACAGGAGGATCACAGGTTCGAAGCCAGCCTCAGCTACTTAGTGAGGCTCTCCTCGACTTAGTGAGAGCCTGTTTCAAAATAAAGAATAAAAAATAAGGCTGGGGGTGTAGCATGAAAGTAGAATGCCCTTGAGTTCAATCTCTAGTACCCACAAAAAAATAGCAGATTTAAGAATGTGGTGCACAGAAAAACTGTGTGTGTGTGTGTGTGTGTGTGTGTGTGTGTGTGTGTGTGTGTATCTTTTTTTATGGTACTAGGGATTGAATCCAGGGGCATTTTTTTTTTTTTTTGGCGGGTCTAGGGATGGAACCCAGGGGCATTTGACCTCCGAGCTACACCCCCTCCCCTATTTTTTATTCTATTTTGAAACCGGGTCTCACTGAGTTGCAGAGGGCCTCACTAAGTAGCTGAGGCTGTCCGCGAACCGCAATCCTCCAGGTCTCAGCCTCCCGAATGCTGGGATTACAAGTGTGCACCACCATGCCCGGCTTCCAGGGGCATTTTTACCTCTGAGCTACACCCCAGACCTTTTTATTTTCTTGTCATATACTGAAAGTTGAACCTAGAGGCATTCTACTTCCGAGCTACACCCCCATCCCTATTTTTACTTTGTATTTTGAAACAAAGTCTCCCTAGGCTGCTGAAGCTGGCCTTGAACATGTGATTCTCCTGTGTCAGACTCCCAAGTACCGGGATGACAATAGTGTGCCACCATGCCCAGCTTAAATATAAATAACTTAAATTAATTTAATTTCTTAATTTTAATATTTAATTAAATTATTTTAAATTTTAATTAGTTAGTTATTTATTATTGCATTTAATTAAATTATTATTAATTTATTATGCATTTATTATTAAATGCAAAAAATAAATTATTTGGTAAATAACTTAAACAAGCATATGTTACTCTGTCAGGAATGATCCAGTAGAGACTAAAAATCGGAGTCTAGAGAAAGAGCAAACACCGGGCGTGGTGGCGCAAGTTTGTCATCCCAGCATTTGGGAGGCTGAAACTGTAAAATAACGGTTCGCGGACAGCCTCAGCTACTTAGTGAGGCCCTTTGTGACCCAGTGAGCCTCTGTTTCAAAAAAATGAAAAGACTAAAAAATGGGGCTGGAGGTATGGCTCAGAGGTACAATTCTCCTGGGTTTCATCCTCAAAAAAAAAAAAAGAAAGAAAAGAAAAGAAAAAGAAAGAAGAAGAAGGAAGGAAGGAAGGAGCCAGCCAAGCGTGGTAGTCCACGCATTTGTGAGGCTGAGACAGGAGGATCACGGTTTGCAAACAGCCTCCGCTATTTAGAGAGGTTCTTTGCAACTCAGTGAGACCTTGTTTCAAAATAAATAATAATAATTAAAAAATCGGGTTGGGAGTATAGCTCGTAGGTAGAACGCCCCCGGGTCCCATCCCCAGTACCAGATAGAGCGATTCTCAGAAGCGACTGAGCCTTTTGAAAAGTGGTCCTTAAATGAACATCGTCTCCCAGCTCTCACTCGGGACGTGCCTCGCTCCTCTGCGGGATCCTGTTGCTCCGGTGGCTCCTGGCTTCCTTCTCTCGTTCGAGTCACGCCCGCCCGCCCTGCCCGCTCGCCCGGGGGTCCGCAGCCCCTCACCCCTAAGCTAGCGACGACCAGCCGTGGAGGTGGGGGCCGCCGGCGTCACGGCTGCGGCTGCGGCGCCACCTGGTGGCCGCGGACTGCAATGTCCCACGAGCATCCTTCTCTTGGCCCAAGGGCGCGGAGAAAGGGCCTTCCTTCAAGTTCACCGCCGGGTCTGGGCTGTGGAGGGGTGAACCTTGTGTTCCTTCTCGGGACTTCAGAAGAGCAGGAGCCTCCTCTTCTCGGGTCCCTCTGTAACTTAGACTGTATGGCAAAGAGTGCCCTGCAATGCCTAAATTCATGTCTGCAGGGGGATAGATGACAGTGTTCCCACTAAGTCTCCTTTCTTCTAACACACTGAGTTGTAAAAGAAAAGGCATTAGAGCAGGGCGTAGTAGTACACGCTCGTAATCCCAGCATTTGGAAGGCAGGGACAAGAGAATCGCGGTTCGCTGACAGCCTCAGCTACTTAGTGAGGCCCTTTGCAACTCGGTGAGACCCTGTTTCAAAGCAAAACATAAAAAAAAAATAGGACTGGGGGTATAGCTCGGAGGTAGAATGTCCCTGGGTTCCATCCCCAGACACACAAAAATAATTAATAATAATAATATTAATGATAATAATAATTAATTAATTAACAATAGGGCCCAGGATGGAGCTCAGAAGTAGAATGCTCCTGGGTTCAATCCCCAGTACCACAGAAATAATAAATAAATAAATAAATAAATAAATAAATAAATAAATAAGGCTTGCCGGGCGTGGTGGCGCACGCTTGCAATCCCCGCACTTGGGAGGCTGGGACAGGATTGCATAGGTTCAAAGCCAGGCTAAGCTACTTAGTGAGGCTCTCAGCAACTTAGTGAGACCCTGTTTCCAAATAAAGTATAAAAAAGGTCTGGGAGTGTAGCCTGGAGGTGGAAAGCCTCTGAGTTCCACCCCTAGTACCACCAAATAATAATAATAATAATAATAATAATAATAATAATAATAATAATAATAAATAATGCTAGGCATGTAACTCAGAGAGGTAGAGCCCCCTGGGTTCAATCCATAAAAATAAATAAAGGGACAGGGGTTGAACATCAGATTAAAGGTACACTTCAATTTTTTTTTTTTTTTTTTTTTTCGGTACTGGGGATGGAACCCAGGGTCATTCTACCTCCAAGCGACACGCCAGTCCTATTTTTTTATTCTCTATTTTGAAACAGGGTCTCACTGAGTTGCGAAGGGCCTCACCAAGTAGCTGAGGCTGGCCACTAACCTCAATCCTCTGGTCTCAGCCTCCCAAATGCTGGGATTACAAGCGTGCGCCACCATGCCTGGTTTGCTTTGTTGCTCTTAAAACAGGGTCTCACTAAGTTGCTGAGAGTTTTGACTAAGTGGCTGGGGCTGACCATTAACCTGTGATCTTCCTGT
This sequence comes from Muscardinus avellanarius, assembly GCF_963383645.1. NCBI lineage: Eukaryota > Metazoa > Chordata > Mammalia > Rodentia > Gliridae > Muscardinus > Muscardinus avellanarius. Next base: position 116,670,026 of record NC_137788.1, read on the forward strand.
CTCAGCCTCCCAAGTACTGGGATTACAGGCCTGTGCCACTGGCTCGAACAGAATTTTTACATTTTTAATGTGCTTTTACTGGTGCATTAGAGTCTCACATCATAATGTAAATCATGTTGACAGTGATATATATGTACACAGAAATTGGTGCCCCCCCCGCGGCCTCCCCATTTCCCCCCTTCCCAACACAGAGTACTGAGATTGACGTTGGTATAGTCACACATGTACCCACAGCCAGTGGTAGTATTCCCTTAAAGAACCTCAGCCCTCCCCTCCCCTTCCCCTTGACCGCCTCCCTGGCTCCACTGAGGTCTCTCATTATCTGGAGCCCCCTGGGGTCCCCATTATCCCCTAGCTTGCGCATATTAGAGAAAACTTCTGATCCTTGACTTTCTGTGACTGGCTAATCTTGCTTACCATAATGTTCTCCTGTGCCTTCCATTTTCCTGCAAATGACATGCTTTTGTTCTTCTTGACTGCTGAGTAGAATTCCATTGTGTGTAATTTAAAAATACGGACCACTTCACAAGTCTGCGTGTCATCCTTGCGCAGGGGCCAGGCCAATCTTCTCTGTGCTGTTCCAACTTTACTATATGTGCTGCTGAAGCGAGCACTTATTTTTTAATTTTTATTTTCATTTATGTATTTATTTTGTAGTACTGGGGATGGAACCCAGGAGCATTCTACCTCTAAGCTACACCCCCTGTCCTATTTTTTAGTCTTTATATTTTTTGAAACAGGGTCTCACTGAGTTGCAAGGGGCCTCACTAAGTAGCTGAGGCTGGCTGCAAACCACAATCCTCTGGTCTCAACCTCCCGAAAGCTGGAATTACAAATTTACGCCACCACGCCCAGATATTCTGAGAGTCTCACTAGGTTACTGAGGGTATTGGTAAATTGCTGAAGCTGGCCTTGAACCTGCCTTCCTCCTGCCTCAGCCTCCCAAGTACTGGGTTTCCAGGCATGAGCCACCACACCTGGCTTGGTACTGGGGATTAAACCCCGGGGCATTCTACCTTGGAGCCATACTCCCAGTCCTTTTTGTCTGTTTTTGTTTTGAAACAGGGTCTTGCTAGGTTACATAGAGTCTTGCTAGGTGACTAAGAGTCTCATTAAGTTGTTGAGGCTGTTCTCGAACCTTCGATCCTCCTGTCTCAGCCTCCCAAGTACTGAGATTGCAGGCATGCACCACTGCACCTGGTTAGTATGTGTATCTTTTTTCTTTTTCTTTTTCTTTTTTTCTTTTTTATTTTATTTTATTTTATTTATTTATTGTGTGTGTGTGTGTGTGTGTGTGTGTGTGTGTGTGTGTGTGTGGTACTGGGGTTCCTGGAAACCCTTCTACCAGACCTATTTTTATGTTTTTATTTGGAAACAGGGTCTCTTAAACCAGCAAAGCTGGCTTTGAACCTGCAAGATCCTCCTGTCTCCACCTCCTAAGCACGAGGATTACAAACATGTGCCACCACGCCCGGCGAGTATGTGTATCTTTAAATCCAGAAAAAAACGTATGGAGCCAGGCACGGTGGTACACGCTGGTAATCCCAGCATTTGGGAGGATGAGACAGGAGGACCCCGGCTTGCACAGAACCTCAGCTACTACTTAGTGAGGCCCTTCGCAACTCAGTGAGATCCTGTGTCAAAATCAAGAATAAAATTAGAGCTGGGCGTGGTGGCGCACGCTTGTAATCCCAGCATTTGGGAGGCTGAGACAGGAGGATCGTACGTAGTTCAGGACAGCCTCAGCTACTTAGTGAGGCCCTTTGCAACTCAGTGAGACCCTGTTTCAAAATAAAGAATAAAAACAGAGCTAGGGGTGTAGCTCAGAGGTAGAATGCCCCTGGGTTCCATCCCCAGTATCGATCGATATATAACATACATACATATATATATTTGTAATAAAAATTTGAGTTTGATAAAAGCCAAATTCGTATTAAAATTTATGTTATTTTTATTATTCTATAAGTCAATTCGACGAGATGATTCAAAAAAAAAAAAAAGGAAAGAGAAGGAAAGGGAAGGGAGGAGGAGGGGACCCAGATGGCAATGGTGGGTTTCCCCAGCCCACCCGGCGGGATCCCGTCTCTCCCAGCACCCAGGGCTGCGGGAGCAGGAGCATGCCCAGCTGGGCAGGATGAGGCTCCACTCCAGCGCTCCTCTCTGGCGCTTCCGGAACAGAGTTTTCTGGCATTTTCTATGGGGAGTGAGGAGCTCCCTGCGCTGGGGCCTCTGCAGCCCGGGGCCTGCACAAGGACGCTTCTGACTCACTTCCCTTCCCGGGGAGGGGCTGCAGCCTCTCCTCCTCCTCTTGGCCCCAAACCCTGCGGGAGCCAGCGCATTTTTTCCCATAGAGATCATCAAAACCACAAGTTTCCCGTGTGCAGCTGGGTTTCTTTCCAGACCCGGGCTCAGAAGGGCGGAGCTGAGGCCCTTCCGGGAGGGAGTAGGTGGGGTTCAGACCTGGTGCGGCTGCTCCCCACAGGTCTGACCATTGGCCTGCCTGGGCCCCACACACGCACACCTGGATCCCCAACTGAACCGCACTGGGTAGGGGTATAACAAATATCTACCAGAGCCGGGCGTGGGGGCGCATGCTTGTAATCCCCACGCTTGGGAGTGAAGAGTTCGAGGCAAACCCACCACCCCAAATAACGGACACTTAGAGGTGCAAGAGACAAGCGAGGTTTATTGTGCTACAGCTCTTTCCTGGCTAGCCAGGGCTCAAAACCCAGACGTCACTCACCAGTCACCTCACAGGGGATTATAGGCCACCAGAGAGTGGCCCTGGCCACCCGCAGCCCCTTTAGGAGGCGAGGGACTTCGGTCGAGGGTCGACCCCGAGCTCACTGAGGGCTAGCCAGAATAGGGAGTGGTTACATACATCAGAGCCCGCCAAGAACAGGATACATCCAATCAAATAAATTGGTAAACAAGTACAGCCAATAATTTTAAAAACAAGCACACACAGGAGGCTGAGACAGGAGGATTACACAGGTTCCAAGCCAGCCTCAGCTACTTAGTGAGACCCTGTTTCCAAATAAAATAGAAAATAGGTCTGGGAGTATAGCCCTGAGGTAGAAGGCCTCTGGGTTCCACTCCCAGTACCACAAAAAAAATAAAATAAAATAAAATAAATTATATATATATCAAAGCTGGGTGTGGTGGCCAGGCCTGGAATCCAGTACTTGGGAGGCTGAGACCAGAGTGAGGTAAAATAAGACAAATTAAGCCGGGCATGGAGGGCACACTTGTAATCCCAGCATTTGGGAGGCTGAGACAGGAGGATCGCACAGGTATGAAACCAGCTTCAGCTACTTAGGCCCTTTGCAATTCAGTAAGAAAAAAAAAATAGGGCTGGAGATGTAGCTAGGAGGCAGAATGCCCCTGGGTTCCATCCCCAGTACTAAAAATTAAAAAATAAAAAATAAGAAAAAATAAGAAAAATTAAAGAGGTAGAAAGGAGACAAACAGGGAAGAAAAGGGGGTCTGTAGCTTTAAATCTAAAAACTCCCTCGATGCCCCCCTCCCTCCACCAAGGTCTGTTTTTCTCCTAAAAGGCCCAGGAAATAAAAGTCCAGTGAATCTTAGTGCACCTGTATGTCCAGTGAGCTGGTACATATATTTTGTTGTTTTTATTGATTGATTCAGGTACTGGGGGATTGAACCCAGGAATATTCTACCTCTGAGCTACACCTCCAGCCCTAAGTGTGTGTGTGTGTGTGTGTGTGTGTGTGTGTGTGTGTGTGTGTGTGTTACTGAGGATGGAACCCAGGGACATTCTACCTCCCAGCCTGATTTTCTTATACTTTATTTTGAAGCAGGGTCTCACTGAGTTGTGAAGAGCCTCACTAAGTAGCTGAGGCTATCAGCAAACTGGGATCCTCCTGTCTCAGCCTCCCAGATGCTGGGATTACACTTGGTACAGCCCCAGTGTCTCTGCCAACCAGATGCCGACAGCCTGAAGATTCCAAGAAGAACCAGACACCATCTGCTCTGTGCTCCAGGAACAAAGGAGTTGAGCTGACCCTCCCCACACACACCCATGCACACATGCTCACACACAACACATCCATACACACATGTACACACTCACCATTTGCCCACCCCTCAACAAAGTCTCCTATAAAAGAAGAGCCCTCCACCCCTCCACTATGGCTCTCCCTTGAGCCCTCTCCCTCTCTCTCTCTCTCTCTCTCTCTCTCTCTCTCTCTCTCTCTCTCTCTCCTCTCCCTCCTTCTCCCTCCTTTCTTCCCTTCCTCCCTCCAGCTTGCTCTCTTTTCTGGTGGTGCTGAAGCTTAAACCCAAGGATAGTCTGCCTCCAAGCTACACCCCCAGCCCTACTTTATGTTGTTTTTAATTTGGAAAAAGGATCTAAGTTCCTGACAGCCTCAATAAATTGCTGAGACTGGGTTCAAACCTGCGATCCTCCTGTCCCAGCCTCCCAAATACTAGGATTACAAATATGTGCCACTATAACTGTGTGTGTGTGTGTGTGTGTGTGTGTGTGTGTGTGTGTGTGTGTGTTGCTGGGGATTGAACCTAGGGCATTCTACCTCCAAGCTACACTCTGGTGTAGCTACCAACGCCCCTGGGTTCCATCCCCAGTACAAAAAAAAAAAAAAAATTCAAACTGCCTTGCTCTAGAAGGGCATTTGCTTTCCACTCCTCCTCCAACGCCCACCAAACCACAGGGAGAGGCTGCATTCCGAGAGAGAGGCCCTAACAAACACCCCGCGGCGATCAATATAAAATACAACTTTAAGAAATAACCAGGAAATGGGAGACCGTTCTAACAACCAGGAGTTGGCCGAAAAACAAGTAATTCCTGTTAGTTGTGATAAGTTGTTCTATTTTTTTTTTCTTCTTTTTTGCTTTGGCTCCCCAGCAAGAGGTAACTAAAAGCCCAGGGAAATTCTACCAGGTGCTATGAGACCCAAAAGAAACCTCTGGGGCTCAGCAGGAAATGAGAAAAAGAAAAATGAGGTGTACTAGTATTGGGAAGAGGGTTTAAAATGTATTAATGTGTCAGTATTGGGAAAGATTTCCAATTTTATAATATATCTTCTTTACTAAGAAAGCCAGGGCTAGCTAGCAGGAAGGAAGGCTGGAGCCAGGAGAAAAATGTGTCTTTGCATTCCTAAGAGCAACTTCACACATTTTGGGGGATAAAACAAAAGGTAAAAGCCTGTGTCTGGGGACAGAGATGCCTCCCCCTTTAGGCCATAAATCCGGCTGGAGAGATAACAGAAGCAGAGCCAGGGCTGGAGATAAGGGGTAACATTATCTCCAAAATCAGCGGGACCTGCTGGACTTAGACAGGATAAAAACTCAGTAAACTGGAGTTCTTTGGCATTTTCATTCCAATTGCCCCCCTGTGCCCCGCTCCGGCACAGGGCTGTTAACTATCTCTGTATTTCTATCTTTTTAATAAACTTTAAATCTTCAGCAGCTGTCCAAGCGATGAATACTTATTCTTAGCTTAGGACAAGAATCCACGGTTTTTCTGTTTGTCTTTCTGTGTGGTGGGGGGGAGTGCTTCTCCCCATGCACACCACGCACATTTCCCCCCCACAACATGAGGCGCCCCGGGAAACCAAAGCGCCCTTCCAGGGCTGCTGCGCCTCAGCCCCCGTCAGTCCAGGCTTCGTGTGTCTCAGCAGACTCCCCAGTTTCAATCTGAAGAAGGGACTTGTCGGCTGGGGGTGGGGGTGCCTGCCTGGAATCCCAGGACCTGGAAGGCTGAGACGGGAGGATCGTAGGTTTGAGGCCAGCCTCAGCAACTTGGAGAAACCCTCAGTAATTTAGAAAACCTGCTTACCCCTGTTATATCCAAAGTCCAGGATCCCAGGGTGACAGAGACCACCACACAATACTGCAAAGGCAGGAAGGGGGTTATTGGGGAACTAGCTGGAGCTCGGGTCCAGGTCCCTCCAACGCAGTGGAGTCTTGACGAGGACCCCGAGTCTTTGCTCCAAGGCGGTTTTATACATTTCAGTCACTCAGCTGTGATTTACAAAGGAGTTATCTTTAAACCAAAAGGAACCTTTGCTGCTGTTATTACAAGCAACAGACAGGACACTTGGTGCCTCCCCTTTGGTTCGTGCCTCCTGGGGTTGGTTGGGAGTTTTTCATCCTGACCCAGGGGCCAAAACTGACTAAAACTGTTAGTTTCCTGGGAAACTGAAACTCAGGCCTAGCGTTTGCTGTATGGAGGAAGCCTGTTATGGCCCCGCTTTGATCCTACACCCCCCCCCCAAAAAAAAAAGTGAAATGTAGCTGGAGGTGTGGATTGGAAATAGAATGCCCCTGAGTACAATCCTCAGTACTGAAATAAATAAATAAATAAATAAATAAATAAATAAATAAATAAGCAAGCCAGGCCTGGTGGCACACGCTTGTAATCTCAGCATTTGGGAAGCTGAGACCAGGAGGATTGCAGTTTGAAGACAGCCTCAGCTCCTACTTAGTGAGGCCCTTTGCAACTCAGTGAAACCCTGTTTCAAAAAATAAAGAAAAAAAAATAGGGCTGGGGGTGTAGCTCAGAAGTAGAATGCCCCTGGGTTCTATCCCCAATACCACTAAATAAATAAATAAATAAATAAATAAATAAATAAATAAATAGGAAATATGCATTGATATGGAAAGATCTCCAAATCAGATCATTTAGTAAAAATAAAGCAGTGGCTAGTGGATGTGCACAGTCTGCCTTTGAGTCTCTAAGTCAATTACTGGTATTAAGAGGAAAACTGCTGGGCTTGTCATCCCAGCACTTGGGAGGCTGAGACAGGAGGACCACGGTTCCCGGCCAGCCTCAGCTACTTAGTGAGGTCCTCGGCAACTCAGTGAGACCTGTTTCAAAATAAAGAATAAAAAACAGGGCTGGGGGTGTAGCTCAGAAGTAGAATGCCCCTGAGTTCTATCCCCAGTCCCAAAACAAAAAAAGAGGAAAAACCTTAGGCTCTTAAAATTAGTACCTTGTTTTAGAAAATTATAAGTGACACAGAGCGAACTCCAACGCAACAAAAATAACAGCTGATTCCTGAATGGGCAGCCCCAGGGCCGCAGTGGGTTCTCAGGACTTCAGCCCTCACGGGGTCAAACGGAGTTCATAGGAAATGCGAATACAGGGCAGAGTGGTCAGAACTGGCTAGAGCTTACTTGGCTCATGGTTTCAGAGCCTCCTGCAATTACCTAAAAGCTCAGCTGCTATTGTTCAACTTCATATTGATTTGGTCTATAGAGGCTAGTACTGAAGTCTTGCCTAGGTCCTCAGCAACTTAGTGAGACCCTGTTTCAAAACGAAAGTAATAAAATAGGGCTGAAAGCGTAACTTGGGAGAACACTGTTGGGTTCAATTCCCTGTACTACCACAAGGAAAAGAAATTCAGTGGCCTCCCACAAATCGTATTTAACGCTGATAAAGATGATGCAACCTGGTGATGCTAAGAAGAAAAACAAGCTTTTGCTTTTCTCCTTAAGCCCTTCTATAGTGTTTGAAATTTTTCTAGTAAGCCTGTTCTAAAGCAATAACAATTTAAAGAGAAAAAATTAAAATTCACATATATAAAGGTCTAAGGAGCCGGGCGTGGTGGCGCACACTTGTAATCCCAGCACTCGGGAGGCTGAGACAGGAGGACCGCGATTCGAGGACAGCCTCAGCTACTTGGTGAGGCCCTCTGCAACTCAGTGAGACCCTGTTTCAAAATAAAGAATAAAAAATAGGGCAAGGCGTGTAGCTCGGAAATAGAATGCCCCTGGGTTCCATCCCCAGAACCACACACACAAAAAAAAAAGAATAAAAAATAGGATTGAGTGTGTAGCTCGGAGGTAGAACGCCCTAAGGAGAACATTTTATTCTGAAGTATTGAAGCGCTTGGTTCACCAGCTTCGATCATCCAGAGAAGAAACAGAAAGGCTGAAGTCCAGTATCACAGACAAAAGATGTACGTTATGTGGTCACTGTTCACTTACTGGTTCAAATGGTCGTTTATTCACATATTAATTTTTTTATTTTTTATTTTTTTATTTTTTTGGTGGTACTGGGGTTCCTGGAAACCCTCTACCTCCGGGTTACACTCCCAGACCTATTTTTATACTCTTAAATTTGAAAACAGGGTCTCTTAAACGCAGAGGCTTTCTACCTCCGGGCTATACTCCCAGACCTTTTTTATACTTTATTTGGAAACAGGGTCTCACTAAGTTGCTGAGAACCTCACTCAGTAGTTGAGGCTGGCTTCGAACCTGCGCGATCCTCCTGTCTCCACCTCCCAAGGGCGGGGATTACAAGCCTGCGCCACCATGCCCAGCATTTATTTACATATTGAAGGCCAAAACTATGTTGTGTGTTGGTCACTGGGGGAATAAAAAATACTTAAAAGCCAGGTGTGGTAGTGCAAGCTTGTAATCCCAGCATTTGGGAGGCTAAGACAGGAGGATCGCGGTTCGCGGACAGCCTCGGCTACTTAGGCCCTTTGCAATTCAGTGAGACCCTGTTTCAAAATATAGAATAAAAAATAGGGCTGGGGGTGCAGCTCAGAGGTAAAATGCCCCTGAGTTTCATCCTCAGTACTGCAAAAAAAAAAAAAAAGAAAGAAAGAAAAGAAAAGAAAAAGAAACTTAAAGATATGACCTCTGACTTCAAAGAGGAAGCGACATAGATAAGTAGATTCCTGAAACCACGGGGCCACCAGTAGAGAATATTTCTACTGTGGTGTTTTGCCGGGGGGACAGGGGAATCCCACAGGGAGAGCCTCAATCCTTCCTGAGACAAGCCTGTTGAGATCCAAGGAAAGAAGCCTGGCCTGTAGCCCTGGCTGCTCCGGAGGCTGAAACAGAAGAATCGGAGTGTGTGAGCCCAGGAGTTGGGGTCAGTTGGGGGAACACAGGGAAATTGTCTTTAAAAAAAAAAAAAGGCACTGAACACCAGGGTGGTCAGTTTTCAGGACTTAGTAGGTAATTTACAGAGTGGTTGGCATGTCCTCATGCTGGACAGCAAGAGAAAAATATTCTACCTAGGTATGCCCACAGTGAGGGGTAGGTGTGGAGTCATGGGAGGGCTTAAGGAGCTGGACTCAGGGCCCGTTTGTTTCAGTGGTTTGGGGAGGAGGGTTGGTTGGTTGGTTTGTTGGTTGGCTGGTTTTCGGTTTCTTTGTTTGTTTGTGGAAAAGTTTTTGGTGCTGAGGATTGAACCCAGGAACATTCTACCTCCAAGCTATATTCCCAGCCTTTCTTACTTTTTTGGGGGGGTAGGGAGGTACTAGGGATTGAACCCAGGGTCATTCTACCTCCAAGCCACATCCCCAGCCCAAATTTTATTTTTAGTTTTGAAACAGAATCTAAGTTGATGAGTCTCACTACTTGCTGAAGCTGTCCTCAAATCTATGATCCTTCGGTCTCAGCCTCCTAAGTACTGGGATTGCAGGTATGTGCCACTATGCCCAGTTTTGTTTTGTTTTGTTTTGTGGTACTGTGGATGGAACCCAGGGCCATTCTACCTCCCAGCTACACCCCCAGCTCGATTTTTTATTCTTTATTTTGAAACAGGGTCTCACTGAATTGCAAAGAGTCTCACTAAGTAGTAGCTGAGGCTGGCCACGAACCACAATCCTCCTGTCTCAGCCTCCCAAGTAGTAGGTTACAGGATGACGGGCATCACTAAGGAGATAGAAAGGAAATAGGCAGATAGGGAAGAGACCTCAGTAGAAAAAACTTAATTTTCTGAGGGGCGAGGGGCCAAGATTCAGAGATAAGAAGGACCAAAGCTTCACAAAACCATCCGTTTACTAATCAACAAACCCAGGAGCCATCACTGGAGCAAGTCTTACACCTCTACTGAAAGGAGACTCTTCAAAGGACTTGCAAATACCCTATGCAAATTCTGAGAGCTGCTTCCCAGAATTCCCAAAATCCCAAACTCACCAAACAGAGGACATGCAGACATAAATAAAGCCCTAGCGCAGCCACCAAAATGGGTTTTTCCCTCTCGGGGGGGCCCCCTCCCCTTCGGGGAGCTTCTCTCTCTCTCACAGGTCGCGTTAGTCTTGAGAGAAGGTGGAGTGCAATGAAGGCATTTGGCCCGGGCTGCTCTCGGGCAGTGACCTGAAGGTCTCTGCTGGACATCAAGGCCAACGAGGGCCCTTAGGGGTGACCTGCACTTTTCTGGCAGATCGCGTGGACCCTGGGAGAAAGTTGTTGGCAATTGACGGCACATGGCTCGGGCAACTCGGGTAGTGACCTGAAGGCAGCTACTGGACACCAGAGTTCCGACAGCCCCTTTGGGGTGTTCAGCATCTCTCCTTATTCCCTGCTGCTTCCAATAAACCATTTACTCCCCTCCTGCGGTCTGTGGGTGTCATTCTTCACTCACCGCAGACAAGAACCCGGTAAAGAAATGCTGAGTTTCTTCTCAAGAAACTCCATTTCATCTTCGATGAAACACTGGGTTTTGTCTCAAGAAACCCCGTTTCATCTCCACCTGGTTTGTTTCTGATTTTTTATTTTATTTTATTGCTGTACTAAGGATTGAACCCAGGAGCATTCTACTTCTGAGCTATACCCCTAGCTATATTTTTATTATTTATTCTATTTTTATTTATATTTCTTATTTTTTATTTTGAAGCAAGAGCTCATTAAATTGCAGAGGTCCTCACTTGTAGCTCAGTTTCAGCTCCTGGCTCAGTCTCCCAAGTACTGCGATTACAGGCGTGCACCACCTCGCCCAGTTTGTTTCTGTGTTTTGAGCAACACCTAAATACTTTTCTTTATCAGTGCTTGGGAATGTTCAAGGCCCCAGCTTGAGCTCAAGCCTACGTGAAAAAACACACAGCTGGCTGGATCACAGACACAGATGCTCTGTGGTTTGGGGTCAGGACACAAGAGAAGCAGGAGGGAACTGGGGAACCCCACACACATGAAGACGCGGCCCCTGGGCAAGGCGGGGGCGGGGAGGCTGAGTGCCAGAGTGTTAAGATGAACAAACGTTTCCCGGGCCCAGAACCGAGCACCCAGCCTCAGCTCCTCACCAAGTCCTGCCACCCATCTGGCCCCGTCTCCTTTACTTCTGATGGAATCCATGCCAAGGTTCCAAGCCTGTGTATAGAATCAAGGCATAGGGAGTGTTCTGCTGGTCCCATAACAGAAATCTAGAAATAATAAAAACTCGGAGCAAACAAAGCCACCGTGATTTCTGGCCTTGTATTCCCCCCCCACACACACGTACTGGGGATGGAACCCAGGGGCATTCAACCTCCAAACTATGCCCCAACATTATATCTATATCTATATCTATATATATCTATATATCTCTATATATATAGATAGATAGATAGATAGATAGATATTTTTTTTTTTTGGTGGTACTGGGGTTCCTGGAAACCCTTCAACCTCTGGGCTACACTACCAGACACCTTTGCAACTCAGTGAGAACCTGTTTCAAAATAAAAGAATAAAAATTAGGGCTGGGGGTATAGCTCAGAGGTAGAATACCCCTGGGTTCCATCCCTAGTACCGCAAAAAATAAATAAAATAAATAAATAATAAATAAATAAATAAAAAGAACTGGGATGTAGCTCAGTGGTAGAACACCCCTTTGTTCAATCCCAGTACAAAAATAAAATGAAATAAAATAAATGAAAAAGAAAGAATTCCCAGATTGGCGACTAAACTGAGTCAAACAATAACGTTTCTTTAGGCTTTAAATCTTTCTTTAAGCTCCAAAGGAGAAAGCCCTTGGAGACAGCACTGAGGAAATGGTGAGCTTTGTAGGGGCCCCTGTTCTGCTGCTCAGCCAATCACGGTGAGATTGAGTGGGTTCCAGCAAGGCGCTCCTTGGCGCCACCTGGTGGCCGCAGGGGTGGGGACTAAGGCTGGAGGAGCCCCTCTGAGGGTTCACTCCTGGCTGGAAATTGGGTGCTCCCTGCCTGTCCTCCACGATGTCCAGATTTGGGGCCCTGGGGAAGTGACTGGACTATGGAGATTTGGACTTTATCAGGGGGTCAACCCATTGAGAGCTGAATGGTTTGCGAGAGGCGGCGGCCACTGCAGGCAGCTGGAAATGGTTGGAGAAGAAGGTCACCAGGCATGTACCCTCGGGAACCATGTTTTGTCCCAGGCTACTTTTGCATTTCCTCCTCCTCCTCCTCCTCCATCTCCCCCCTCTCCTCCTTCTCCTCCTCCTCCTTCTTCCCCCTCTCCTCCTCCTCCTCCTCTTCCTCCTCCCCCCTCTCCCCTCCTCCTCCTTCTTCCTCCTCCCCCCTCTCCTCCTCCTCTTCTTCCTCCTCCCCCCTCTCCCCTCCTCCTCCTCTTCCTCCTCCCCCCTCTCCCCTCCTCCTCCTCCTTCTCTTCCTCCTCCCCCTTCTCCCCCTCTCCTCCTCCTCCTCTTCCTCCTCCCCCTCTCCCCTTCTCCTCCTCCTTCTTC